>NC_140594.1:814415428-814912928 GCF_964204655.1 Triturus cristatus
TGCACCTAAAGTCATCGTCCCGTGGCGCGGTGCCTGTGATTGGTCACCACTCCGAAGTGGCAGGCAATGTCGCTGTCCAAGGTGAGTGCAGCAGAGTGTATCGTGGGTCAGTGGAAGGTCATGAGGCCATGTGTGGGACCAAGCAGACACAGGCCAGGTGGCGCTAATGAATGCTAGTGCCTGGTCCTTCTGACCACAATCCCATCCACGTCCTCGTCCCCGGGTGTGTGCCCTGCCCCACCTGTGGGTGTTGCAGAATCAGCTGCCGCACTGTGTGCCACTGACACATCAGGGGCCTGAGTGGATCCGGTTGCTGCACTGGGAGGCACTGACACACCAGGGGGCAGGAATGTGGATGGTGTGGGGGCAGCAGCATTCATCGGCACCACGTCTTGTGGTGGCAATGCCATGGTGGAGGTGTGTAGGGCATGATAGATCCCAGCTAAATTTGGATGATGTGCAGCAGTGGCTGCCATCCTTTCCGCCTCCATCCACACCATGTCCTCCATGAGCCTCCGTATGTGTGCCAGCTCACGGCTGGTGTCGCTAGAGCCACTCTGAGCGGACAGCTGTTCTACTCTCCACGTCATGACTCCAGCAATGTCAGTCAGGGCTCGTTGGAGAACATGGGGTGGACATAGACACCCAAGGATGGCGTCCAGTTTGGCAGCCATGAATTTGAACCCCACCCGCACCTGCTCAGCCGTCTCCCTCTGGCCCTCCAGCACACGATGTTGGAAGGCCATTTGTTGTTCCTGGGGGACTTGGGAGGGTGTGGGTGTCTACTGCTGGGTGGTGTGGGTGGGGTCTCATCGATGTAGCTGGGCTGCCCTGTGCCTGGAGGGGAGTGGCGGATGAGGTCAATGATGTCTTGGATGTCGATACTGGCGTTGTCCTCCTTGTCATCCTTGAAGAGTGGCTGGGACTGCTCTGTAGGAGGTGTTGACGGTGCCCCTGCGATGTGAAGAGGAGATGGTGTATTACTGTGTGTCCACATGTGTGTAGACGCATGGTACAGGTTGACATTCAGACAGCATGGCATTGTACATTGTGACAGTTTATAGATCTTGGCGATGACCCAGAGTCATTGTGGGTGTGCACTGTGCTCTGCATGATTGTGCATGTGTGCCATCGTGGCCATCTCCACCCGTCCCCCCAGGACCTGGTGGTCACTCACCCCATTGCAGTTGTGTTGTGTCCTGTCGAGCAGTGTCCGGTCCCCGACTTCGGCCACAGTCTCCACACTGATGACTGTCGACACCAGCTCCTCCATGTCATCCAGCTCCAGCTGTGGCGCTGGGCCCCCACCTCCAGTCTGCATTGCTGCCTTCTGGTTGGCTGAGAGTTTCTCCTTGGTATTCCACTTGATGTCGTTCCATCGCCTCTTGACCTCATCCATTGTCTGCTTGTGCTCTCCGACGGCATTCACCTTGTCCACGATGCTCCGCCATATTGTAGTTTTGGTGCCCAGTGACACGTTGGAGGTGACGAAGAGTTGTTCATTGTGTTCCATCACCTCTGTGACTATGATCCTGTTCGCCTGCGGACTGAACTTCGTCTTCCTCGTCTTCTTGTCCTTGTCCTTCCTTGTCCCCGTGGTCCCAGGCTGGTCGTCTGGGGTGCTTGTGGGGTTGCACTCGTCCTCTGCGCCTGCTCCAGCTGCCTCCATGGTGTTTGGGTGTAGGTCAGTTTGTTTGTGGGTGTTTTTCTGCTTTTATGGAGATTTTTCCCACCTGTCAGGTGTGTTGCAGGCCTGGCGCTGCTTATCGCTGATTTCCTCATCACGCTTTGGCCCATCGCAGGTTTTTTGGTGTTGTGGTTTGTGTTATTATCTCCATCGAGGTGGTTTTATCGCCGACATTGTCTGCGGTTTCAGCAGACTATCGCATGCTACCTCCTTGTTATGAATCCCATGTTGACATAGGGCTATTTTCCCGCGATGGGCTGTGATATTGAATGTTGCGTTACGCTACTCATGCGGTAGTTATCACGCATTCTTGTGAATATACCCCATAGTGTTGAAAACCACATTGTAAAACAATATTCTGACATAGTGCACGCCTGACCTCACTAATGGCATATGCAGGGCCTGCAGTGTGCTGAGAGGTGTGTTTGCAGTGCGGTCGAGAAAGTGGGTGTTGCCTCTGACCACTTCCAAGCAATCCAGCTGTGTGGTACTTACTGGAGGTAACAGGAGGTCTTCTTTGCGCCTAAGTATCCTCAGCAGTCAAGGGGACTTCAACCCCCAACCAGCAGCGTGCCAGGAGGCTTGAGGTCTGATTTTGTTTGTTTGTTGGAGGAGGGCCATGTACCCCTCTTCCCTGGACCGAATTGGGCCCCAGGAACCCCATCCCTTGGGTCTAGGTATTTTTAGAAAAGGGTGAGGGACCATGGGCCCCCTACCCCAGGCCGATAACGGCCCCTAAGAACTCCATCTCCCAGGGCCTGGCATTTCTATTTTTTTTTTAATTCTTTGTTTTTGATCAAAGGAAGTGGGGCCACGTGGTCCCCCCTTTCATGGCCAGATTTTTGCCCCCGGAACTCCATACCTAGGGGCCTGATCCTTTAAAAAAAAGTAATACATTAAAAAAATGGGAGGGGGCTGCGTGGCCCCCCCATCCTGGGCCTATTTTGGTTCCGGGGCTTTTTAATCGCCTGGGGCACGGCCTTTTCTTTTTTTTAATTATTAAAGAGTGGGCCGAGCGCCCCCGTTCCCGGGCCATTTTCAGCCCACAGGACCCCATCCCCCTGGGCCTGCCCCTTTTTATTAAAACTTTTTAAAATAAAAAGCACAGCACCCCTCCGGGCCGATTTCAGCCACGGGGATCCCATCCCCTGGGGACTGCCCTCTAGGCTAGTTGCCCTGGTCCCAAACAGGGCACCCATGAGGACTGCAGGGGAAGTCTGAAGGCCCCTGCTGTCCCTGCCGGCTCCCCGCCTCCTGCGGTAGCCAACATTGCTTTGAGACCCAGGGAGCTGCTAACAGACAAATTGCTTTGAGATCCAGGGAGCTGCATGTTTCTCTGCTCACTTGCTGAAAGTGGAGCAGGTTTGCTAAGGCTAGGTGGGAGCAGTGCTGCTGACAAGCAATAGCAAACTGCAGTGTCCTGGGATTGGGCACCCCAGTACATTGCTGGAGTCGGCCCTCAGGGTTGGCAATCCCAAGGGCCATCTAGGGCTTTAAGAGGGTGGGCCACGCAACCCCCTCCAATGTTACATGTAGCCCCGGGGAGATGGTAGTCTCCACGGCCAGGGTCCGCAACTCACCTCCTTAATTATTGTGTTTGTGCCCCAGGGAGGTAGAGGTCCCCTGGCAGTGGGGGAGCCGCATGGCTCTCTCCAAATGGTATTTCAGCACCGGGGAGTTGGCAGTCCCTAGGGCTGCAGGAGAGGCCATAGGACCTCACCGCATTCTAAATATTAAAATGTTTATGTGCCCCGGGAGGTGGTGGTCGTTCCCGGAGCAGTGGGGGCCGAGCGGGCCCGCCTGCACTTTTATACTAGTGCCCTGGGGAGGTAGTAGTCCCTGGGGCAGCCACATGGCTCCACCACATATTATTACTGCCCCAGGGAGGTGGCAGTCCTCAGGGCTGCGGGGGAGGCAATAGGGCCGCCCGCATTTTTTTTATTACATAATGTATGTGTCTCAGTGAGCTGGTTATGCCCACGGCAGCAAAGGAGTCAATTGGCATCCTGATGCAGATCTCATGGGTCAGACTGCAGTGCTGAATGCCATCCAGGTGCAAAGCAACCATCTTACGCAGATGGCGTCGTACCTGGAAGGCATTCATACTGACAGAGCCCATAGAGATCTCTGTAGGCCAGGCATGTCTTCCACACTCACGCCAGCCTTCCATCAGTTCCAGCTTTTCACCACATCTCCTGTCTCTTCCCCGTCCACATTCCCTATTCCCATACCTGCCCAAAGTACATGCACACATCAGAATGCTCCACCTCAACATCTGCATGCAGCAAACTAATACAAAAAAAGAAGAAAAAAGACATGCACACAGCCACTCATTAGGCACTCGACCTCTCACCACCGCATCCAGTGACATACACCCAGACATTGTACCATCGACACCACATACATCCATTACACATATACAGCCAGACACCACACCACCAGTCACAGCCACTACTGACATCAGACACCCAGACACCACACACACACCACAGGCCACAGACACATTAGCAAGGGTCATGAGCATTCATCAACCAAACACACACACAGACATTCACATACCGCAAGAACATCCATACCTCAGACCTCACATCCCTTTACCTCCAACACCCAATGCCTCGCCTCCTCCTCAGTCTCCTAAGGAACTCACCATGTTTTCCCTTGACCCCTTCAAAGCCACAGCTGCCATCCAACCCAAAAGGTCTTATTTCCTACCTCTCCCCTTCCACTTCCAACTCCACTCCAAATACATCTGCCCACCTACTAAACTCCTCCCTAACACACAAGGCTGTAAGAAAAGGAAACCCACCCATCTAGAAACTAACCCATCACCTCCAAAAATCCAAAGGACCTCTTCCTCAAACCACCACAGATCTTTGAAAAATCTAAAAACACTTATTCCACCCTCCCTATACCGGCCAATACCCTTCATGCTTACCATACACCCTGTATGGTCAGACCCAGCCCTCTCAAACCTGAGCCCATTCCTCCCATAGACCAACCAAACACCGAGCCTCAGCCCTCAAACAAATAAAACTATTTAACTTGTGCTCGCTGCATTGTCGAGTTGGCTGATTGCGTTCTTTACTCCTGTCCGGCGTATGTCGGAGTCCACTACCCCCCGCCCTGCCCCTCCCCCTCCCCTGCCCCACTCCCCCACAGCACTCCCTCTGTGAGCCGCCACTGTGTGGGCCTGATTCACAAAGGTCAACTTGCACATTTGTGCAAGTTTACTCTTTTTCAGTATTTACAAACATATGATTTACTAGTAACTTTATGACTGGGGATGCTCCGCTGTTGGGGTGGAAAACTGCACATAAAAAGATTGGACAGGCCTATCTTTTTGTTTTGGGAGTTTTCTGCCCTGGTTGCAGTCTCCACAGTTGTAAAGTTACTATTAAATTGCACTTTTGTGTAAGTTTACTCTTTTTTGGTATTCACAAACTACTAAGTTTACCTTTGTGAATATGGCCTTTACTGTGAAGGTATGCCACTTCCTGTGCAAATGGATGATGGAAAATCCAGTGATGTTAATTCCAGTGCAGAAGGATGATGGGGAATGTGTCCTTTTGCTTAGCTTCTTATTGTACACATAGTTTCGGTATGAAAACAGTGATATCACTTCTTGTGATGATAGATGCTAGAAAATCCAGTGGTTTAATTCTATGCTTATACCCAGTGAATATTGAACAGAAGAGAGTGATGCATCTCTTTTCTGTCATAGGGTCTATTGGCTATGTACTCTTCTATTTGGAGTGTAGGGCCAGGCTGCTTTTGTATACACTCTCTATTTGACCCTGTTCAAAAGTGTTAGGATAGATTACAACATTCATAAAAAATTCCTGGGTGTGTCCAACATGGCGGCCAAGGCGATCACACCGCACTGAGCTTCGGCAAACTGTTCCAGCAACGCCATCCTACAGAGCTCGTGGAGCCCCCTGCCCACCTCCCATGTGAGTGCAGTGATTGCAAGGCTACTTGTTGCCGGGGATGCCTCACAGCAGCTGGGGAGGGATGAAGAGTTGGACAGTTAATACAGCATGGCCAGTGGATTACAAGGAAACCCTTAAGAACATAGAAGGTTGGAGAGCCACCCCACCCGTGGATACCAAAGTACCAGAGTTACCTATCCCAGGGAAGCCGGGTGCATAGGGCTGAAGTGGCATCGGAAACCGCCGTCGATCTCAATGGAGGACTTCAAGGAAGTGTCACTGCTGGAAGGAAGAAGTGTGTCTGTTGGAATTCACCTTTGGATTCCTGTCGAAGACTGCCCCCTCTACTTTCAGGTAGAGTCTGGGTCACTCAGAATTGACCAGGGGCTCGGTAGACGAATGCCCACCAATGTCGGATGCTTCAGGTGCATTGAGGAAGTCCTTGACTCTGCAGCTACGGGGACTAGGAGATGTCGAGGACAACCAGGAGCCGGATACGAGCTGTCCCATAAAGGATGTTGAGTACTGATGGGACGGTGTATGGCGGGAGCACAAACAAGCCTTGGCAATGGAAAACCCAGCAGAAGGTCAAAGAGGGTCATGGTTTGGACCAGCAAGGTCCAGGCGACTCACCACAACAAGGGGAGTCAGGGCAGGCCCTGGCAACTAGGGGAGCCCAAGAATAGCAAAGTTGACCCCCAAGTGGACTTATAGGATGGAGGCACAGGAGTAGTGAGAGGACCTCAAGCGATTTCACCAAACAGCAGCCCAAGGATCACTTGGTGTGAGGAGGCCGGCGTTCTTTGTAGGAAATGGTGCCAGAGGTTGGGGCTACTTGGAGCCCAGTGCACTTGTTCGGGAAATGCCAACAAGCATATTCACTTGCAAATGTACGGAGTGCATAGGGGTTCGGGTATTGAAGCCACCACGTGGGATTCTGACCTCAAACTTGGTAAGAGTGCAGTTCGGACATCAGGGGATCTAGAAACTCACCTCCTGTGTTGCTGAAGCCTTCATAAGCTGTAGAAGCTCAGGGTCAGCAGACCAGAGAGCAGTGTTGCGGTGCCTGCAAATGCAGGGGAGTGACTCCTTCACTCCAAGGGAGATATCTTCAGTTGTTCTTGATGCTCCACAGGTCCTACATGGAGCCTGAATGGTGCCCAGGCACAGACAATGCTTCAGACTGAGAGGGAGATGAAGTTGGACCCAAACAAAGTTCAGCTTGTCCAGACAGTCGAAGTTCAGTGGCTTCTTGTTCAGAATCTTGTCCACGTTGAATCTAGGCTCCTACAGCCAGGTAAGGAATTAATTACCCATGGGAGAGGGTTGGACAGATTCAGGGGACCCTCCCAGGTGAGGGTTTGGACAGTGGGGAGGTCACTCCCATATCGTTTGTCCAGTTTCGCGCCAGAGTGGGAGCCAACAGCTCCCAGGACTGGTTTGAACTGGACTATGCACAGGGATGCCCAATGTGCCCCTCATGCAGACTTTGTCTCTTACAAGCACACCCACCCAGCCCTAATACACTAAATCCCGTCTGGGAGGTGGTCACACCTCCCTGTGACAGAATGCCTATTGTTCTGCCTTCCCCTGCTCGAGCTTGGCTCAGCAGCAGGAGGGCAGAAATGTGTCTCTGGTCGGCAGCAAACATTTTGTGCTGTCTGGGACTAGAAGGCTGGTACCGGGAACACCAGGGACCTCACGAAGCTAGCTTCTGAGGCATGGAATCATACCTCCCTCCTGGTTACCAGTTTTTGGGTATGATTCCACAATGTTTGACACCAAACATGATAGGGTTAGTTTCAGCAGCTATGGAGTGGCATTATGCGACCAACTGTAAACGTCGTAAATGGCTGCCTCCCTGACAACCCGGGAGAATGGACTCCATAGGCTGCAGGGGTGTCTTGCTTATGCAGTGGTACCCTCTCACTTAAAGTCACCCCTACAGTAGGCCTTAACAATCCTGAAAGCAGGGTGCTTGGTTCTAAGTGCAGTGACCCTTAGATATAGTAAACCTATATTTATTTATTTATTTATTTATTTAACTTATATAGCGCGTTATAACCACCGGGGTCTCTAAGCGCTGTTTGTCCAGATTACGTAGTGAGGTATGGCATTCACTTGATCCCAGCAATGCGCTTAGGGTCTGCTCCACGCTTGCTTAAAAAGTACAGTTTTTAACTTTTTCCTGAAGGATAGCAAATTGCATTCCTTCCTAAGTTCTGGGGCCAGTTTGTTTCACAAAGCTGGGAGTGTGTTGGAAAAAGCACGTCCCCCCACCGTGGCCAGTTTGAAACGGGATTGGGACAAGAGGGTAGCGTCCGACGAGCGCAAAGTCCTGCCCGGTATATATGGGAGTAGACGGGATTTCAAATATCTTGGTGCTTTACCATACAGCGCCTTGTGTACGATGCACAATCCTTTAAATACAACCCTCTGCCGAATCGGGAGCCAATGTAGCTCCTGCATCAGGGGGGAAGAGTGGGCAGTCCTGGGTTTCTTATAGATCAACCTGGCTGCATCATTCTTAACCCCCTGTAGTTTATCCAGCAACCGCTGGGGTAAACCTATATACAGGGAGTTCCCGTAGTCCAGCCTAGCCAGGATTGTGGATGAGACCACGTGTCTCAAAGTAGAGAATGAGAGTAATGCAGAGATCTTCCTTAATTGTCGTATCAGGCCTATACAAGTACCCACTACCGTAGTGACTTGTTTTTTCATGGATAGTTTGTCATCCACATATAGGCCCAGACTTTTGACTGCAGTCGCCGGTTTCGGTGGCACACCCAGCTCCACAGGCCAAAATTTCTCGCTCCAAGGGTTGCCCGAGATGGAAATGGGCAACACTTCCGTCTTATCCGGATTGATTTTTAAGGAGTTCTCGGACATCCAGTTAACCGTGGCTTTGAGTATGTCCTGTAACCTGGTGGACGCTCCCGGGCCATCATCCAGCCGGATGATTATCTGGGTATCATCGGCGTAGTTGTATACTAGGCAGTCCATCCTATTCAGGAGTGCGATTAATGGCTGCAGGTAAATATTAAAGAGTAGGGGTGACAGGGCAGATCCCTGTGGAACCCCGCAGGTGATGGGAGCAGAGGTGGAAAGTAAGTCCCCCAACTGTACTCTTTGTGTCCTGCCCTGCAGGAATGATGTAAGCCATGCATGTGCTGTACCCCTGATACCAAAAGATCTCAACCGCGACAAAAGCTGTTCATGACACACGGTATCAAAAGCCGCGGAGAGATCCAGTAGTACCAGGGCGCTCGGTGTTTTTACATCAACCCGAGTTCTCAATTCATCCAGGATTGATAGCATGACTAATTCCGTGCTATGGTTAGCACGGAACCCTGCCTGATTGGACTCCAGCAGGTTGTTGCTCTCTAGATGACCTGAGAGTAATGTTAACACATGCTGCTCAATCACCTTAGCCAGGAAAGGCAACTGGGAGATGGGTCGAAAGTTCTTCAAACACTTCGTGTCCGATCCAGGTTTTTTTAGTAGAGGAATCAGGCGAGCCTCTTTAAAAGCTAGAGGGACCTGTCCTGTGTGAAGGGAGGTGTTCAGCAAATGCAAAACCTCATCCTCAATTCCTGGCAATGCCAACTTGAACACATCAGGAGGGCATGGATCCACCAGGGAACCCGATTTGACGCGGTCCATGATCGTAAATAGTTCTTGTTTTGAAATTGGGGAGAACTCAACTAGTGGTGAAATATCTGGTGGGACAGTGAGGTCCGGTGGGTAAGGACATTCGAGGGGTGTAGTTGCAGCAATTTCTCCCAGAATATCGGAGATCTTATTCACGAAGAAATCCTGGAACCTCTGGCAATCCTCCTGGGTGAACTCAGTACTTTGCTCTTTATTTATCCTGAGCTCCGCCAGGACCCGGAAGATTTCCTTCTGTGGATTTCTAGCTGCAACTATTCTTTCCTCAAAGAAAGCAGCCTTCCTAGTTTGGATGGCTAGTTTGTAATTCGCTAAGGATGAAATGTATTCTTTCTTGGCAATGGCGTCATACTCTTTGCGCCATGCCCGTTCTTTCTTCCTCACCCCCCGTTTCATATCCCGTAGGGAGTCATTGTACCAAGGGGCCCCAGCTCCTCTCTCCACCATCTTCACCCTACGAAGGGGTGCCACCAAATCAATGGCGCTCCCCAGTTTATGCTGAAGGTGACCACAGAGGGCATCAATGTTAGCATCCTGCTCCTTTACTGAAGGAGACTGTTCCAGGAGGTAGACCATTTTTTCCCCATCAAAGTTTCTCCACTTCCGGGCCATTTTCCAACCTTCCCCAGGTTTGGACAAATGGCCACTCAATAAAATTCTACCCTTTATTAAAAAGTGGTCAGACCAGGCACAAGGCAAGATCTCTGTAGAACCCTGGGCTGGCATGGTGGTCCAGACTAGATCAAGCATATGTCCCTTCTCATGTGTCGGTCCCTTCACCTGTTGGGTGAAATCCAAGGAGGAGATAGCCTCCTCGATCTGTAGTGCTTGTCCCTCTTTGGGGGATTTTTCCCAATAGTAGTTAAAGTCCCCAACAACAACCATGTTGTCATATCTCGAGCGCAGATCCTGAACCAATCTAGTAAAAAGAACCGGAAAATCAGGCGACGCCCAAGGCGGTCGGTACACCACCAAAAACAATACACATAGCGCCCCCCGCCTGAGCTTTACCCCCATAACCTCTGCTCCCCCTAGGGTATCGGAAAGAAACCTTTCGGCGCGGAGACGTGCCTGATAGAGGAGAGCTACTCCACCTCCTTTCTTAGCTCCCCCCCTATTGAAATGGAGTGCCAGATAATTATCTGGTAGGGCCGCCACTAAGTCCGGCGCCGAGCAATCCTCCAGCCATGTTTCGGTGGGCGCAAGGGCATCTAGCTCCCCGTCTTCCAGAAGTGAAAAGACCTCCAACTTATGGCCCTGCAAAGAGCGCGTGTTCAGCAGGCCATAGTTTAGAGTATGAGTATTAGAGTCGCGCTGCCGCGCTCTTGTGCTCTTGGGTGAAATCAGCAGGCCCTCCCGAGCCAGCAGATGTATACAGTCCTGATCAAGACGGGACTTACCCATATTAAGCTCCAATAGTTCACCTCTGGAGTAGGGCGAATTTGGACCAGGGGTTCTGGCCCCGGGTCCCGGATGGTCACTGATGGGCAAAGATGGGCTCGCCTCTGGCGCGCCCGCTGCGCGTCACCGCTGCGCGTCATCATGGGGGCGTTTAAATAGCACCCAATCGTGCTATGTCTGCAGCAGCAGCTATAGCGCCAACAAAGATGGCGTCTCTTGCCGGCACTTCCCCTCCCAAGATGGCGCCTAACCCCCAGTCCAGCTAACGGGCCGCCAAACAGCGGTGCAGATTACAACAAATTTTAGATGCAGGTATGTCCTAAGAAGCCCCCTAATTGCAGCCAAGCCAAGCCAGAAATGAATTTTGCATTTAAAACGCGCTAAAAATAAAACACACAGAACCGCGCTTCAAGCGCCGAGCATGTGGTACAATTTAAAAATCAATTTCAAGATCCACGATTGGAATTAATTATAGGCAAGTAAATGGCAGTAATCATGAAATAGCAAGCACAGCAGCAGGGAGTCAGAGGATGCTTCGCCTACACTAGCGCTTACCTGAACAGAGCAAGCGCCTGTTTCAGTCGACTTAAATAGCACCCAATCGTGCTATGTCTGCAGCAGCAGCTAGAGCGCCAACAAAGATGGCGTCTCTTGCCGGCACTTCCCCTCCCAAGATGGCGCCTAACCCCCAGTCCAGCTAACGGGCCGCCAAACAGCGGTGCAGATTACAACAAATTTTAGATGCAGGTATGTCCTAAGAAGCCCCCTAATTGCAGCCAAGCCAAGCCAGAAATGAATTTTACATTTAAAACGCGCTAAAAATAAAACGCACAGAACCGCGCTTCAAGCGCCGAGCATGTGGTACAATTTAAAAATCAATTTCAAGATCCACGATTGGAATTAATTATAGGCAAGTAAATGGCAGTAATCATGAAATAGCAAGCACAGCAGCAGGGAGTCAGAGGATGCTTCGCCTACACTAGCGCTTACCTGAACTTACTTATATCTTAAGTAAGTGGTCTTAAGTAAGTGGTGCATCTTAAGTAAGTGGTGCATGCACCAACTTACACAGGCTGCAATGGAAGGCCTGTAGGTTCCATTTTGCATGGCCTCTCATGGGCGGCATAATACATGCTTCAGCCCATGGGAGGCCTCTGCGGTACCTATGCCCGGGGTACATGGGTACCATATACTATGGACTGACAAGGGTACGCCAGTATACAATCTGGAGTGTACCAAGGTACATGGCATAACAGTTTGGGGAGAAAGCAGATTGACTGGGATCCTGCTAATCAGGACCCCAGTCGGACTAGTCAAAAACCAACACAGCACCTTGCAAAAAGTGGGGGTAACTATGCAGAAAGATCCTACCTTCCTACAGGTCCCCTCAGCTGCAGGCACATATTGGAAATTCGAGTGGCCGATACCTGCTAGCAGTCCTCAAATCATATTGGACTTGCTTCTCCTCCATCTGAGTGGTGACTGGTGGCCACTTCTCCATGGACATGAACAGGCAAGAGGGGGCCAGCGAGTGAATTCAGCAAGAGTGCACCAAGGAGGTGTGGCCTCCCTGTAGACTGAAAACACTATGGCTGCTCCTACTTCATCACAGCACTGAGCAGATGCCTTTCAAGGGGTGCAATTGGATTCCCTCCGGAGACCTTCAATATAGTTGATCGATGTGCTACAGGTGGGTGAGACGATGCACCAAGTGGTGCAGGCTGAGGTGTTCGGAGCCCACCTTGCTGTGCTAAAGTTGGCAATGGTGAAACAAAAAAAAGGGGAACCACTCATTGCGGGCAGGACAGGTGACCTCTCTGTGACCACAGCAGATGTGCATACATGCAGCCGATTGGGGATGTAGGCTACCCTGCCAGACCACACAGGGAAATTCAGTGAAATTCTGGCTGCCATCATAGACATCAAATCTACCCTGAAACCCAAACTGGATGCTCTCACCATTGACAGAGGCATCATACAAGTGGACCATAGGAAGTTGAAGGAGACTGCAGACAAGACGGAATCCAATATGGATTTCTTTCACCCATTGGTCCAGGATGCACACTCTCATATGCAGGTCCTTCAGGAGAAGATACAGCAACTGAGGCAGAGAGTTGATGATGTGGAGGGTCATTACCAACAGAACAAGCAATGTGGCCTGCCTGAACATGCTGAGGGGCTGAGCATGGAGCTCTTCTTATAGCATTTTTCGGTAACCAATGTCCTGGAGGGAAAGCAGTTGATGTTCTTCTCCATGTAACATGTGCGAAGGATGCCTGTTCACCCCCCCCCCCAGGGGGCTCCACCTAGACCTGTTGTGGAGAGTCTGTTCAATTTCAGTGACGGGATAATATATTGCAGATGGCCAGGTCTCTGGGCCCATGGCAGGTGGATGGCACTGCAGTCACCATTGATCCAGACTTCACCACGGAAGTACAGAAACTGAGAGAATACTTTAATGAAATAAAGCTATATCTCAGGAAATGGCACATGTTGCTATTCCTGTCCAAACTGTAGTTTATCTATTAGGATGTTGCGAAGTTCTTCATCTCCCCTCAAGAATCATGAATATGACTGGAAGGTGTGGGATGTCCTGGTTGGGAGGTGGGCTGACTGCAGAGGGTGGACGGAAGCCCAATCGAGGCCAAGGAGGAGGAATAGACCAAAGAGTGCTCCTCCATAGTAACAGATTGATAAGGAAAGGCAACGGCAGTTGCAGTGGTGGGGCATGGCACTGTGGACTCCTTCACACTTGACAGACGATCAGCCTTGGGGGCCTTGCAGGCATTGCAGGCATGTGAATCTGGTTACAGTGACGGACACCTTGAGTTGGTGGAGCTAGTGTTCCGGTAGGATCTGGAGGTAAAACTTGTGACTGTGGATGGGGTTCTGTAACTCTCCCACTGTAGAAGTCCAGCGGCAGACTATCTCTGCACTTGCTATAAAATAAGCAGTGGCAGGGCATGGAGAGGGCATTTTTCCTAATACTGGGGAACTTGTTGATGATCATGCCCCCTGCAATATGTCTCCTCCTGGGCTTGAGGACATATAGACAGCAGTTTTACATTGCAAAAGGATGAACAGCTGTTGGTAGAATTGGGGTTTGCTTAATTATTGCTTACTTTATGTTTTTAGATTCTTGGTACCTGAGCATGACGGTAGATAAAAGATATCAAGTTTTTACAGGGGAGTTGTTCTTTGCACTAACTGGGCTATGTTAGCCCATATAATACACTCTACACATTATGGGAGATGGCAGTCAGAAAACTGGCCCCAGCTACAGCCTCATTACATGGAATGTCAGGGGGCTAGCAAACTACACGAAACAGTACAGAATTCATTCCCATCTAAAGGAAACCCACCTCACATATAGCAAAATTACATAAAAGTTGGAGGGACATAGTGGTGGGTACTACATACTCAAGGTATGCCTGAGTGGTGATTTTTGGGTTGCCCCCTGTGGTACCCTATCAGTTACATCACAGGGCCATGGACTCGGACGGCAGATTTGTTGAATTTAAGGGACTGCTGGACGGTCTTCCACTCACAGTGGTTGCACTTTACACACCTTGCTCGAGTCAGATTAAGTTCCTAGATTCCCTCCACCCTCCCTCCTCTAATACCCAAGTGCCATGTATCTGGGGGAGAAGGCTTCAATATGGTATAAGACACAGCACCTGACAGGGGAATGTATCAGTGTTTGTTGGTGGCTACGACAACAAGACAAAGGTGCTTGCAGCAGTAGATGACACACATGCTGGTGGTGGATATCTGGCGCCAATTTTGTCATGTTTTTTTTAGAATGACCACTTTCAGTTCAAACTATTTTATTGAGTTTTATAGATAGATGACCAATAAACAGCCAAAAAATATCAGCCAAAGTGTGGTAAACAGTCATTGTAATGATATGCACATGATATTCTAATTGTGCACTAAAAAGTGTATTGGAATTAATAACATCCTTAAAAAGAAATATAAGTAATAAACATATATAGGGTAACATATGAATACTGATTTAAAATATTAAAAAGAAATGCATATTCATATCTTTTCAATTAGAAATATATTCATCCAGTGCTTTCCATATAAGAGTTCAGATTAAAGGAGATTTTTTAGTTTTACAAAAGAAAAATCAATTATTTTCTTCAGAGAAAGGCTCCAATCCCACCAGACTTTGAAATGTACAAATATACAGTTTGCAGATTTCCAAGTGATAGATTTTTGTGCACATTAAATAAGAAGCTCATATTATTTCATAGCCATATATGATAATGGTTTAGGAAGGGAGAAAGATTTGTTTATAACATCAATAGGGGAATAACAAACTAAAATATACCAAAATTGAAAAATTAGATGACAATCATAAAGCTATGTTTCAGATGCTAAATTACAATGCCAACAATCTGGTTTATCAGAAAGGTGTGCATCACATACTTTGACAGGAGACCAATAGCAATTGTTTGAACAAAATTAATTGGATTGGCAGATAGATGAAAGTAACCAACTAGAAATATTAGAGAAAGGCGACTTTCAAAGTGAAAAATTCATAGTGCTAAGGAATTACCTCTGGTATAAAATTCTTATTTCAGTGCTTTAAATACGCAATAGGGTCATTTTTCAAGCTATGATTATAACACATGTATCAGTGCATGAGTCAGCCCTGATGCTCATGGCAGCAAAGTTTTGCTGGCAGATCCTCATGGTACCTTAGGTTTTGACCATCTTTCGCTATCGGATCCCGGTAAATGCCAGAATGGTAACTTTTGGAAACAGTGCTGTGTGAATGTGGATGTTAGTTGGGGAGGATGCGAGTCTTTACCAAGTACTAGTGTTACAATTCCGTACCAGTTTGGTCTCACTAATTCAAAACAGAGCTCACCCCTTGGTAGCTGTATCACAGAGCAGGCAGGCTTAACTTAAATGCTTTTATCAGTGCCAAAACAGTTAAAAAGTAAAAAACATAACTCCATAACAACCCTACTCCAATTTAGGAAGAAAAAAAGAGCGGCAATCTTTGCTACACTGGGTCCAAGTAAATAGTTAAGACCAAATGTGAGCTACTACCGGTAAGGTACATTCCTGTGGAAAGTGCTCATTGATGAGTCATTGATGGGTCAGGCTTCAGGCTGTGTCTAAAACAGTAGTCTGGTGAAGCGTGGTTCCTCAGTGTGTGGAATATACCTTTTTAGGGGTACACTGGTGCAGGGTCACCCTTTTGTCCACGGGTTCAAAAACCAACAAAGTAGAGATCAGCACTGGAGTTGGGAATAAATAACAAGTTTCTTAATCACTTGAGAGTGCTGTGTGGATGTGGTCCCACTCACAAGTGCTGCCTGAGGTAGTACATTGAAGTCACAGAACACAGGCCTTCTATACAGCTTTTTTTGCACTGGTAAGCATGTGGCTACAAATAGAAGGTACAGGCCTACACAGGAATAGTTACCAACAAAGATGGGAGATCACTTAGTCAGCAAAGTGGGAGGGGGAGCAGGAGTGCTTATGGCAGCAGTAAATGATTGACAGTTGAGTCTGAGACCAAATGTTCTGGCAGCTACAAACTCTTAGCATGCACATTGCTTTTAGCTGAGCCAGGAAGTCAACTAAAATAAACAGCAGAGGCAGGGAAAAAGACGAGCAGCAGAGGATGGGAGAATTACAAAGCCAACAAAATGGATGCCACAGCCAAAATGGCTTCAGCTTATGCTAACAGAAAATATTTCAGGTTTCCACAGACGACCCTTTTAGCATAAGCTAAGACATTTTTGTTATGCTTCTGAAGGGGTACGATAAATGTTATATATATTGATTAACATCACATCACTGACTTCTTGGTATATTGCTAAACGGGCATTTACATTTTGGACATTTGTTTTAGATGGTAGACAAGTAGTACAAGTGGAAATACAGAGGGAACAAAGAATTGGCCCTCATTGAATACATAAACAAGAGAAGAGAATAGCTATAATTATGAACAAGGCAGACAATATTTTCAATCCCCATACAGAAAATACGCTCCAGAACCATCCAGCACAAGTCCATGTTCCTGAATCTTGATGTATCTCAGTGACTAATTTATGCATTTTGGAAATAACCGCATATACAAAAGGTGAATTGTCCGGTGTGAAGACACAACAGCTGGATCTGATGATACAGCATGCTCGAGTCTATATTATTCCCATGTGGTCTCTGTCTGGTCGACTACAGAGACATCGATTGCACGTTTTCCCCCTTCTACCAACATGGTGATTGAACAATTGCAAATCTTGATGGTAGGTTGGGGGAGCTAAAATCACAGGTGGTAGAAGGTAGGCTATGTAACAGGTACCAGACCAGCCTGGATGTAGGAAGTAGTATGCCTTAGTTCCACAAACAAAATAAATCTGACGTGATGCAAGGCAGCTGCTTCGGCCTCTCATAGACATCTGCAACACTGTAGTACAGTTACTGTGGTCCACTGGCACATCGCCTGTACTTTGTACACAAAGGGGCCAGTGGTCATGGCAACAGAGATAACAAGGGGTCCATTTCCTTTAGCCGACCTAGAATTTGGATACACATAGTTTGTTGCTGCACTTCCTTTACTATATTCTTCCATTTCTAAAGCAGTCCCTTTTGCTTATGAGTCCCCATCTTCGTTGGGGTAACAGACTTTGTTCATTAGAGGCATATAGAAGTTTGAACCAAGCTGGGTATGAGCCACTGTGAGAGAATTGCAGCGGTGGCAACGGGATTCCTTTTATGTTCTGTTGAGGAGAAATATTGCCACAAACCCAACAGTTAGTAGCATTACTTAGCTAATGTGCCTGATGCAACATTTGAAGAAATTGTTTCTCAGATTTTGCCGGTATCCCTGTTCATGTTGGGGCAAATCAAAATGATAATGCTCTTTTGAAGCAAGTGATGTAACAGTCATGTTAGGTAAGGAGGCTCCAGGCATTACTTCCTCCACTACCCACATTATAGTAGCGATGATGGCAGCAGTCAAAGTCAGACCAAGGATACAGATTGTACAGCCGTTGCACGTTGTCGCAGCGATCTCCTTTTTAGGCGAGCTCATTTTCATCGGCAAACAACAAAATAGATGATGCCCTAAGGTCCTGGGCAGGCGTAGGTTTCTTACCTAACGTTGAGACGAGTAGTCACTAATAGGCTACCCCCCTTTGTAGTCAGTCTTTAACCACCCAGGACAGTGGCTCAAACAGTCTCTTTCTGCACTGAAATGTCTTTCTTCCTGGATCGAAGCAGATATCTAGATGTACCAGGGATCGTGTGGTCTGGGAAGACTTCCTCAGGTCTTTCAGGTGACACAGCTTGTCCTTTCTCAGTAACCAGGATGTCGGGGTGATCTGTCAAGACAGCTAGGCTCACGAGGGCATGCACCATGGAATCGCCAGGCCACAGATCGTGGCCTTCACCCTGCGACCTGTCTGAAAGGGCTTCCTGTACCTGCTGATAGATAGAAGACAAGCTGTCAGTTAACTGGAACAAATACTCACTCATCAACACATGAAGTACATCATGTATAGGGCAAGGCTTAGGGATTCCCCAAATAATCATGGGCCTGCCAAACACAACCTCGTATGGCGTAAGTCCAGATCGTGTATGTGGTATTGATCTGATGGAAATGGCCTGATGCTCTGCCCCCAGCACTACTTTCTAAGACGTGGAAGCCTGTATTTTAACCAATTTCAATTTCAGGGTGGAATTGTAACGCTCCACCAAGCCTGCTGATTGTGGGTGAAAAGCGGCATGAAATTTCTGCTTAATCCCTAACCCTTTCATGACATATTCAACAACTTGCCCAATGGAATTATGTCTGTTTGTCCATTTGCAAGACCTCAAAAGGTGCAGTTGGTGTCGCAAAACCCTCCTGTTGGAGTTTGCGTTCACTTTCCAGGATTGTACTGGAGAAAGACCAGATAAGACTGGACTATCTTTTTAGCAGTGCCGGCAATATCAGGATGATCCCAAACTTGCATAAGTTGTTTTGCTATTGAGGATGCATCAACATGTGCCGGCCCATGTGCCATGTGGATCAAGGGATATAATTAGGCTGTGGGTAACTTCCATTTGGTCATATCTTTATTCCTCAAACAGCCCTCATCATCCAGTGTTCCCTCCTTAGATCATTGATCTAGTTCATCAGCAGAGGCAGATTGTTGCATGTCCAGCACTTCCTGCCTGGCATCATGCCATCGTTCAGCTTGTGACTTCACCACATACATGGAGGTGGTACTTCGCTGCATTGTGGTCTCATGGGCTGTGTGATCCGCAAATGCATTTACCTGCTCCTATTTTATCAGTCACTTTCTTATGTGCACTACATTTAACAATTGCTACTTTCTTAGGATAGGTTAGGGCAATAAGAAGATAATGCACTAATTATCAATGCACTATCTGTGTCCCATGTGAGGTGAGGAAATTCCTTTCTTTCTATAAGCGACCAAAATAGTATGCCACCCCAAATGCGCACTGGCTGTCGGTAAAAATATTGACAAGTAAGTCTGTACTAAGCTCACATACTCTTGTGAGTGAGTGTAGTCTGGAGTTCCTAATACTGGTGCAGAACAAAGAGCTTGGCATGACTGTTAGAAGGCATTCTGACATTCAGTAGTCCATGGGAAAGGCATCGGAGTGTCTTTAGTCAAAAAGGGCCAACAAAGGTTTAATAATGTGTGAAAAACTGCCTAAAATAAAAATAAAGGTGAGGCCAATCAGTGTACGAACATCCTTCTGAGTGTGGGGTACAGGATTGTCTAGAATGCGGTTTGGTGTGAGTGCATGTCCCCCCCTTAGGAGGTGACCTAAATAGGTAACCTGCTGTCTGTTTACAAAACCGTAATTTCTTTCTAGAGACTTTGTGATGATGGAAGGCAAGAAATAGTAACAATGACAGAGTTCCTCCTTCACACTAGGTAAGGATGCCAGAGCGCATCCTCATTGATAAGACAGGATCTCTCAACCATTGGATAATTGTTAGTTAAAATAACACGCAAACGTTCTGGAAAACAACGTATTGTGGCACGAAAATATTTAAGCATATCGATACCCACAATATTGTCAGGTGTGGAAGGGGAAAGCAAACAAGCATTGGCATAGCCAATAGGTCTCGCCTTTGGGACCTTATAAGTGTTTAGCCATGCAACAGTTGATGTTGTTGCACTAAGCATATTGTGCTGCATAACTAAATACTTAAAAGGTCCCAAAAGCGAGACCTATTGGCTATGTCAATTCTTGTTATTTACAGGGCTGTAGTTGTCCGTGTATAACGTCACGTGTACTAAAATAACGTGAACTTATGTGTCCATGTGTACTCTTGCAGACCTTTCAATGCTAAGTCTCCAGAGGTGAGGTAGGAGCAGGGCTTATAAACGGAACCGTTCTTGCCAGATCACAGACTCGGCAGTAATTAAAGCTGACTTTGAAACGCGTCCTTACCTGGCCCCATTTTCATATCCTTAATTTTAAAGGCACAAATATTGATCGATTTCTCAAGTGTCTGTAAAAACTCCTAAGGATGTAAGCCATTTATCCCCTATTTAACTTTCAGATGTTCCATTTCATCCTGCATTTCCTAAGTTTTTGCTTTTTGCAGGTGTTATTTCTGTTGTTTTTTTCTTCAACATAGGACACTTGCACAGCGCGTGAGTTGAGTGTGAATACATATTCACGGAGGGGCACGATTCAGAGTTCTGGAGTTGAGGTTGAAGGCAGTGCGAGTCTCTCACGCCGCCTGTTAGTGGTTCATTAAGAACGTCATACTATACCTTCACCCAACCCTTGGCTCCTCTGCAGAGCATACAAAGCAATGGTCACGGTTAGGCAAATGTGACAACCATTTTATGTGAACGTATTGCAGAGGTGCGCAGCTGTCAAAATATTGACAGCCACAAAGGAAAAGAAAACGCTGTGTGCATAGGTTATTAGAGTATGTGTATATGAGGGAGTGCATGGTGAGGAGGTTGCAACTGAAGAAAGTACTTGTGGAAGGAGATGACATATGATGCAGATAGGGAATTTATAAAAGCTGTTGTTCGCAAAAGGACATAAGGGTTTAACGGAATGTGAGATTACAAAGGGAAGGGAGTTATTTAGGAGAACAGGAGTGAAAAACACTACCTCTTCCACAGACCTTAGCAATGCTTAATATATAATATTTTATGGGTTTAAACATTTTCATTTCAAATTATTCCCAGAAACACATTGTTGTTACTCATTTATATGAACCTGCTAACTCAATGGCCTATCTAATAGGTCTGGTTGTTTTAAGCGCATATTGATTGTTGTGTGATATGTCTGGATGTAACCAATAACTGACAGAGGCACCACATACTGGCAAATGCCACACTGTGTGAAGCAGAAGATTTTAGTTCACATGCTTTAAGCCCCAATCTTATCTACATATGCCACATGTCTTGGAAAGGACCACGTCCATGTTTGAGACACCCCCCCACTTTTTTATTCATCCCTCTTATAAAAACTGGGTAGGAGGACCTAGATTAGAAGTAAGAGACTAGATGACAGGGTATTGGTTCCTGTTCAATACTGCTCTTTTAAGAGTGACTATTTAAATGAAAATTGCCAAATCGTAGGTCATTTCTTAGTATAATATAGTAGGAGACCTCATTGCACAATAATGTATTGAGAGAAAGTGATAAGGCTTAAGGCGAGGGCACTAGTTTGCTCCCGTGTTGCCTGTAGTTATTTTCTATAAAGACTTTAGGCAGTGTTAAGCTTTTCAAATGGATACTTCTAACTACAGGTTGCTCACCTTAAAAATATCACGCAGGTGCAGTTT
Source organism: Triturus cristatus (assembly GCF_964204655.1). Lineage (NCBI taxonomy): Eukaryota > Metazoa > Chordata > Amphibia > Caudata > Salamandridae > Triturus > Triturus cristatus. The sequence continues at coordinate 814,436,913 of NC_140594.1, forward strand.
ATAGCCAGAGAATTGTCTCAGCAATGCTCCAGCGTGCCAATAGGTGGTGCCATGTGGCTCTACGATGATCTACGGACAGCAGTGTTAAATGCTTGCAGATGGGGGCCACGTTTGTCCAAACCTACTTAAGAATGTGCATGTATGCCTAACAGGTTTAATGTTTCCATTTATATCCAATATGCCGTTTGTTAATAACAATTCGAAATACTAATAAAAATTCCGAAATGTGTTTCGTTCACACCTAAGTATACAGCATAATCCAGAAATGTAATTGTAGTGTTTATATATGGGTCTTTTTGTCCTACCGGAATTATTCAGAATTCGGTAGTTTAAAAAATATGTGCCATTGCTATGATGAATTATTTTAAAGCTCTTCTTTAAATAACTGCTCACCCATTTATTCAAGGCGATTGGGAGGCAATATATGGCTTTGTTTAAAAAATAATAATAATAATCTGGAATTCTACCACATGTGCACGGTAGCCACTTTTAATTCTGGGTCTTAGTTGTAGATGTTTCAGCACCAAGGCTAATGTGCTGCATAGTTAAATACATAAGGTCTCAAAGGTGAGACCGATTGCATTGCAAATGCTTGGGTTTTTTTTAGCTGGAGGTGTTAATAATGTATAGTGTGGGGGGTCAGGGTCATTGTCAAAAATAGCAGATTTAGCTTAGCATTTTGATTTAGCTGTCCGATAGCATTACGTTCTGTAGGGGCTCATAATACTAGGTCCAATGCCAGCCACAAGTGGTCTATTTCATCTGCCATTGTTGTGTTGCCTCGAGGTTGTACTTAGTGGTCATAGGTACATCGGAGTCCACTTGTCATTTACAGTTGGACTACCAGGCGGGCCCAATCTAGTTGTGTGTTTGCTTGCTTTTTGTGTGGATCTTCCTGGACCTGGAAATGTTTGGTGAGGCAAAATGTTTGCTTCAGCCAGTACCCTGTGGCAAAAAAGTGTGCGATATGTCGTATTTGCTCCCCAAAATTATGCATATTCCATGTAATGCGAAATTTCGGATATTTTGCAAATTATACAAGCATTACAAAAGTTTTGGACAGCTCGAACACCTTTCCATCTTGTTTTACAGCTGAAAGAAATTTTAAAAATTTAAGAGTATTGTTACTGGGTTATTGAACTTCAAACTAAATAAATTTAAAATAGATTTGAATTTTTTCGTTTGGAAATCAGCCAGCGAACAAATCCGTGCTGAACCAGTGAGTGTGTGTGGGTTAGGAAGGAGACATTAACCTCGTCTTCAGCCTAATACAATTCTTCCAGTTTGCTATAAAAACCGTAAAATGGTATATGAAGCAATGTTCTAATGAAAACTTTGCCGGAGGAAGGTAAACACAGCAGTGAATGAAAACCATTACATTGCCAATGAGGCTTGCAGAGTGTTTTCTCCAGCAGCCTTCTTTTCAGCCGTACCATTTTTATGCATGCCAGCATGCCTCTTTGTGGAAAGATGCAGCTAGTCCCGACTAATGTATGTTGATTTAATTATCTGCATAGCGGAACTTGATGCTAGCTTAGTTCATTTGTATGAATCCCCTAAATGTGATCCTAATCACATAAGACAAAGAGAACAGCAGGATCCATGTTGTCACAGCATTGGCATGTTGCTAGGACGAGGACTGCAAATAAAACTAGCTCGGAAGGATGCCATGACGAGAATTATAATGATCTATTGCAGATGTTATGTTTTATTGGATTAGTGAAACACTTTTGCACCACAGCCCCTCTAGAGCGTAATAGGTACTATCGACTTATCAGGGGTTAACAGAAGGAGCAATAGTTAGGAAAGAGAGTTGGTGGCATTTGATACATATTACAAAGGCAGTTTTAGAAACAACACGTCATAGAAAAAAACATTTTTCACCTTTAATAACTTGGTCACCCATGTACAATTTGCAGCATAAATAGGAGGGAAAACGCCATACAAATTATGTTTTTCCCATTTCTAATGCAGAAGAAATCAGATATTATTAAAGCTATTGAGGTGAGTATAATTTGCAAATATGAATGTATTACTACTCCCAGCGCAATAATAAAGGCATAGCCAATAGGTCTCGCCTTTGGGACCTTATAAGTGTTTAGCCATGCAACATTTGCATAACTAAACACTTATAAGGTCCCAAAAGCGAGACCTATTGGCTATGCCAATGCTTGTTTTAACTGCAATCTATTGAAGCGTCACGAGGAACATCAAAGCAGGCGCGAAAGTAATCGCGGTAAAGCGCGAAGCGGGCGCCTGCGCACCTGCACTGTAGCTCTAGGCTGGCCTGGTAGCATTTTTTGGAGCCCTCACAAAATGTCTCACCAGACCAGCGCATGCGCTGGGTCAGGCGAGACCTAAAAATGGACATGCTGCAGTGAATTTGTCAAGTCCGAATTCAAGTGACTGTGAAAGTGGGCTAGGTGTAGGTGTCCCATCGAATCCTATCGATGTTATCATTGTGCCGGACAGGGGAACCCTAGTAACCAATTTCTTTAGACAGAGCACTACAGGTAGCCCCTGTATCAACCAGAAATTGATCAGTAGATCCCAAGAAATTTGCATCAACGTAAGGACCCATTTGAGCTACTGGTACCTCAACCGGTTCCTAACCCCATCCTAGGCATCCCCATGCATAATAGGAATCTTCAAGGGCATCAGCAGAATAATCAGACAATTGATATTGATTTTATCAAAAGTATTAGAGTAATTTGGTCTTTGTTCAACCGCTTCAAATCTAGGGCGAGCTCCTGTACCTCCCCTGTTTCCTGAATTCCCTGGGCATCCTCTCATACTTCCCCTTCCCTGCTTATACTGCTGACCTCGCAAAAGAGGGCACTCAGAACGCCAATGCCCAGTCTTCTTTACAATAAGCACACTGATTGGGGGACAAATTTCCTCAAGGGAGAGGGGGTACTCCAGGTGTATAGATTGCACGTCCGCCTTTCCACCTCCCCTGAATGGTGGACCATATATTTGAGCCAACATAACTTTTCTTTTTAAAGCTTTATCCTTCTTATCCTCCCTGCCTTTTGCTTCCTCTTCTTGCCACTCATAGTATTGGGCTGTGGAAATCTCAGATAATCTGTTAGCACAAGCTGAAACCATCTTGTCTGTGGCATCCATTTTGTCAGCTATGTAATTCTTCCATCCTCTGCTGCTCGTCTTTTTTCCCTGCCTGTGCTGTCTATTTTAGTTAACTTCCTGACTCAGCTAAAAGCAATATGCATGCTAAAGAGTTTGAGACCAGGTGTTCTAGCAGCTACAGACTCAACTGTCAAGCTCTGAGTCAGCAAAGTGGGAGGTGGAGCAGGAGGGCTTATGGTAGCACTAAGTGATTTCCTATTTGACCATGTTTGTCGGTAGTTATTCTTGTGTAGGCCTGTACCTTCTATTTGCAACCACATGCTTACCAGTGTAGAAAACTCAGTATAAAAGGCCCATGGTCTGTATATTCAAGTCACTACCTCCTGGAACACTTGAGGATGTTGTATGGACGTGGTCTCAATCATGAGTGAATAAACTTGTTATTTTGAATTCCAGCTTCAGTGCCAATCTCTTCTTTGTTGGTTTAAGGACCTGTGGACAGAGAAGGGTGAATCCCTGCACCGGTGGGCCCCTAAAAAGGCTCATTTCCACAGTTTGGCACCCGACTCGTGGGGCTCATCGGAGACGTGGCCATCCGAAGGAGTGGTCTTGAGGGAGGATAGGAATCTACTGAGGAGGTACCCTCCACGAGGAGACCCTTTGTCTTTGCAGACCGTGTTTTTCCGGTTTTCCTGATCTGACCCTCCTGGTGGTGGCCGGTCCCGACTGAGAGCTCCTTTGGTGTAAGTTTTGCAGTGACCATTAGGTCGACCCAGAGCTTGGCAGGTGGAGGTTGGAGACTTTGGTTTGGTAAGGTCGCTGAAGTGACACTCTTGTTTTGAATATGCTTGGCCAAGATTCTGGTTTGTTTGTTTACCTGCCTTTGTTTATTGCAACAAACAAACAATGAGGAGATTTTTGTCTCTACTTTTGATATACTTTGGATAAATACTATTTAATTATAATATTATATTTTGTTATAATATTTTTGGCATGCCTGCTCCAAGCACACTTCGTAGAATGTGTTGCTGTCTTGGAGGTACCACTATGGATCTAGAAAGTAGTCAACCGGCTCCCCTAGAGGGGACACCTAATAGGTTTATGTATATTAAATATGATATTTCTTCCATAATGAATAGTACACTGTGGAACAAATGTTCGAAAAAGTATCCTGATCTACGATGGCCAGTAAATGGGTCATTTGATTTTAAGAAGATTCAGTATGATGAGCAGTGTCTGTTTCAGAGAAAGAGTCAACAAGATAGGTTTGATTGTGTACGAGTGTGGGAGAAAGAAGTGAAAGAGAGTGAGGAGAGAAGAAGCTATTGCAGAAAAAGAACAGCGCAAATTGATTAATGAAAAAGCATTGGAATTAAAAAATAAGGAAATGAAAGAAATAAAAGAGAAAGAAGATAGGGAGCGTCATTTAGAGGTAACTGGCCAGCACCCTGTTAGGTACCCCATGTAACCCATACTTAGAATCATCTTGAGGTTTATTATTTTGTTGGATAGACCTCCGCCCCTCTATAAATTCCCTGGTGCCCCTGAGAATGAATGTTCTGATGAGGAGCATTTTTCTTCAGAAGAAAAAGATGAAGATAAGGAAGTCGGGCGGACAACTCGCTCTACTTTAACTACTGAACATAAGGCCACTCTTAGATCTGCTTCTCATGGACCAGCTTATGGGGATGCCTCCACTCCAGACATTCTAGCAATGGTTCAGAAATGGTCCGATTTAGAGCAGTTATATTTTTTAGATACGTTCACTTGTGAAGTAATAACCAGCTTTAAAAAACATTCTGGTGCTCTAGAGCCCTCGGATATAAATTCTGATTATAAACAGTTAAGTGATGGCACCTTTCTTTTTTCACAGGTGTCCGATCTAAATAGGCGAGTGGTTAAATTGAGAGTTGACGCATTCCCTCTACAAGAAGAGAAAAAGGCAGTTGGTAAAGCTACAGCTGAGCAAACAGTTCAGATCCCAGCGCGACAAGAAGAAGCTACAGGGACAGATAAAGACACTGGTAATCCTGTAGTTACTGTGAAGCCGATGTGTGAAGCTGCGCCTTTGTATGTTCCTCTAAAGGGAGCGGGCACAAGTGACGATAAAACTTCAGATAATGCGAAGGGATATTTTATTTATAATTGGGTCTATACCCCTTGGAGTAGAGCAGACGTTATGGCTCTTAAAGCTGCTTTGCCTGATCCCCGCAAAAATCCAGCTGCTTTTTATGAAGAAGTAGAAGGTGCTATTAGCTTCTGCACTATGACGTTGCCTGATATTGACATGTTTTTTGGCCTTGTTTTACCCCCTGATATGTGGAGATCAATTTGGAAGGTAGATGATAATGTAGCCTATGGTGATACATGGGTGCATTTAGAGGACATAGATGCTGATAGAGAGCCTGCGCAGACACCACAACAGGTGATATTAGATCTTCCCAAAGCCATTGTAACTAGGTTGAAAACTCTTATGCCCCCTGAGAAAATAGATTGTCTACATTAGCGTCTTATAAGCAGAAAGTGGATGAGTCAGTTTCTGATTTCTTTACACAATTAGAAGAGACATTCCATGACTTTAGTGGGCAGTCGTTGACAGATGACACGGGTAAGCATCTGTTCGTAGACAAATTTGTCGCTAATATGTTGCCAGAAATAGCTAGTCGCCTAAAGGCCAGTGAGAGTTCATGGAGTACGTCTTCCCCTGTCTCCCTTTTGACTATGGCCCAGTATTATGAGCGTCAAGAATTGGAAGCAAAAGGCAAGGAGGATAAAAAGATTAAGGATTTAATTCGAAAGTTATGTTGGCTCAAGTCTATGGTCCATCATTTTTAGGCAGTGGTAGAGGTGGACGTGCGATGTATCGCCCTGGTGTACCCCCTTTCCCTCGAGCAACTCTGTCTCCTGATCAGTGTGGGTATTGTAAAGAGATTGGACATTGGCATTCCGAGTGCCCCCATTTGCAGGGTCAGCAGTATCAGCGGGGTAGAGGAAGTATGAGAGTCCTCCCAGGGAACACAGGAAATAGGGGAGGCATGGATAATTGTACCAGAATTTAGGCAGTTGAACACAATCCAAATTCTTTTAATACCTTTGATAGGCGAAACCAATACCAAATGTCTGATTATTCGGCTGATGGTCCTAAGGATTCTGAATATGCATAGGAATGCCTAGGATGGGGTAAGGAACCGTTTGAGGTCCCAGTAGATCAGAGGGGTCCCTATGTTTATGCAAACGTCTTGGGTTCTATTGGTCGCTTTCTGGTTGATACAGGAGCTACTCGTAGCGCTCTGGCGAAACAATTGGTTCCTAGGGCTCCCCTGTCTGGCACAACGATAACATTGATAGTGGGCTAACGGAAGGTGTCCCATCGAATCCTCTTACAACCACTTGCATTTAGTCTTGATAAATTCACTTCCCTGAGCCCCACCTTATTTGATATTTACGTCCACCGCCTGGCGCTGCTGGCCAAAGCCCGGAACATTGGGTATCATCAGCATATGATACCATTACAATGAGTGTTCACATTTTCAAACAATTCTAAGCAAGATCAGGCAAAAATTATGGCCATCTCTTTAATGAATGGCTGACAACTATTTACAATGGAATTCCACCAAGTCAGAAGTGCTTCTGGTGGGCCGAGATAACCATCTATGGGCCATTCAATGGTGGTCCATGGCCCTTGGAACCCCCCCAATAGAAAACCGTGGTTAAGAATCTGTGAGTTCTGGTGGACAGCGTCCTCTCGTTTGAGGGGCACGCTAAGACAGTGGCGGGCACTTGCTTTGATCTTCTACACGGTCTGAAACCTATTCTGAGACTCTTTGACGCACCCACCCGACAGATGATTGTCCAATCCACTGTGCACTCTCCACTAGATTACTGTAATGGTCTACTACTTGGTGTTAATAAAGCTGGGACCAAAAGACATCAATGGGCACAGAACACGACTGCCAGCACGCTCTTTGCACTACCTAAGTATTGCCATGCCTCAGACGTTCTTCGCCGGCTCCACTGGCTGCCTATAGATCAGAGGGTCTACTTTAAGACGCACAAGATCCAGCATGGCCTGGGTGCGCAAATTTTGAGCGAGCTGTGCTTGCTGTATGTTCCAGCCCGAGCCCTGCGCTCCGTGGACCTGCATGTGGCCTGTGTCCCGCGGGTGCGCAGGACAAGAGCAGGGAGGCGCTTGTTCAGGGCACTGGCACCTGCCCTTTTGATCTCCATTTCTCTTGCTGCCTATGGCATGCAAGAATATTGGGCTTTCAGGAAAATGATCAAGACGTGGCTTTTCTCCAACCTTTAGTTTAACTTTAGATTTAGCGCTGGGACGCCTCATTGCTGGGGCAGCCACGTGCTCTATAGGTGTAGATAACAGATATATATTACCTACTGGCGGTTGCCAGTAGGTAGTTATAGTTAGGACCTAGTTTCCATAGGAAAAGCGTTTTTTGTTTTCCCAATAACTTTGGCAGCGGTTGACGAATTTTCGCGTAATTTTCAAAACTAGTGATCAGCTCCGGTCAGCTCTTGTCTTATGTATACATGTAGTATAGAGCCCCTCAAATATACTATTCAATACCCTTGTTCCCTGTATTGTGAGCAGAAAGAAATGCATACACCTTTTTTTTACACACATTTACAGAGTATGCACCCCTCAGTGTTAAGATAGAATTATGTTATCCACCATTGCGTGACCAATTTATACTCTACGTTAACCTTGCTCCGCTGTCTTCCCCAATCATAGGTTTTTTCATTGCTCACTATCGGTTAGCAACAGTGGATCATTATAGAACACCCGACTCTGGTTTGATTAAACCTTCAATTCACAATTATCAACAATACAAATGAGTTCTGATAATTCCCTTGGACAGTTTAATTATCGTACCTTGTCCTTGTAGCGTTTAACCAATTTCCCTCTTCTGCTCTTTTAACCGTAGCCTCTATAGTTTTGAGCGTGTTAATGTCGGACGCAGCGATCACATGATGTTCATTGTGCCTGTGATGTGCCAATTCCAACATTGCGCCCGCAGGGGGGTTGACGCTCTAGTCACTCGACTAGCTACCCGGAAGACACCGGCAGTACCGCCCACCCTTCCTCCGCAGTTCGCTACATGTAGTAGAGCGAGCACCACGCTCACCACTTCCCAGACTGGCCGAGTGAGGGGTAGGACAGACGCCGAACCTCTTCCTGAGGTACCGTGAGTAACTGTGACCGCACCTTGGTCCCCTTGTGTTTGAACCATGGCAATTCTGCCTGCTCTTAATTCCATGTAACCCGCCCTAGATATGGGGACGAGTTACGTGAACCCTGTCTGGGTTCTGACCTCCCTGTGGTTTCGTCTTCCCCCTGAGACCATCCGATCAACAGAGGTATAGCCTGCCTGCCTTTTCACCTGTGAGGGTTGTCTCTGTGGGTGGTGTGCCAGTGTTGGTTGCACCTTTGGTTTTACGATGAACTCGCTCTCCCTCTCTCTCCCTTCCGGTGTTATTGATCTTACCCACCGCTGCAACACGGCTTCCTTTGAGTTGTATTGACCCGGGTTAGTAAACACCTGGTGACATACCTAGCACCTAAGCGCGCTAGTGTGACGAGCACTTTTGGGTTACTTCCGTCTTCTGGGCTCTCACTCCTTTGGACCGTATGCACGCAACACCGGGTACCTCTATACACCGCCAAGCGAGACAGGACTTTATGCCTACTCTGACACATAGGGGCCACTCCGTTTGTTGCTATTGCTAGCTCTCAGTCAAATTGACATTGAATGTGCTCCGCAGCTGCTGGGAAACATATGCTCTTTTCTCCATCTAATCAACCTCTCCCATACACTAGGACACTACACCTCAGTGTCTACACCGGACGGTACTGTTGCGGCCCAAAGCTGACCCAAATTGGGTGAGACCCTTTCTTTTTATTATTTTCATCTACCTTGTTTTTACCTCTATTCCTTCAATATTCCTCATTCACTAGCTCGTACGTTTTTAATAAATAGTACTTTTGTGCTAAGCATGCCACCATTCACTGGCGTTTTGCATGCGTGTGATGCACCATTAACACTGATTGGTGCACCAGTCTCATGAATACGACTTGGTACTTTTAAACATGACATTCTGGATGCTTGTTTCAAACGGTTGTTATTCTGTTTTCTTTGCAGGTTGTCGTTTGTTTTTCTGAACTACAGGTACCACCACTTTTTAGGGTGCTGTAAAGGTGGTCACTGCTCACTAATTACTGTTAAGTGACCACTACCAAAAAGTGTAGGTAGTACTTTATAGGTCATGAAGAATTGCCATCTACTTGATACAAGGGCAAGAAACATGTCGACCACCATTACTAGCATAGAACCTCACACCATAGAGAGAATATACGCGCATTTTTCTTTTTAATTAGGGAAGTGGCCAACTTCATTAAAATTATCTTGAATGGGCCATCTTTCCCTATTTTAATCTCACATTACCCTACACATCACTTTCACCTACACTGTTCTAGGGCCCCCACACGCACGTCACCCAAACGGCTTAAGGAATAAAGATCTCTGCTAAGAAGGCCCCATCACGGGCACCTGATCGGGTATTGCAGCGCCGACCCGAGTAGGAGCAGACCCGACGATGAAGCACGACACCTAGCTGGCTGAGTGTGTGAGGGCCTTTTACCAAAATAAAGGAGAACACTCTCCATAACTTCTACTCCAGTTGGAGCATTCTGATCCTCACCAACAACCCGTTCTTACATTAGGAACTGCATACCAGTATTGTTTAGATATATCCATGGGCATGTATGCTGGACCTGAATAAATAATAGCCCCCCTCCCTCGTTTGGTTTAGCTGTTTGAAACACAGGTATTCAAGTGTTTATGCTTTTACCTAGTGACATGCTAAATGAAAATAATCATATAGACACGCATGCATACACTGACAAACTTGGTCATATTTACAAAAGTGATAGGCCTACCAAATATAAAACAGCAATTTTAAGCATAACATAACTGTCTTGAAAGTTTCGGGATGATTCGCCAAGCGCGGGCCGAGAAAAAAGGGGGGGGGTCCCAAAACACGTTTTTCCCATGGTATTTTCCATAGGAAACTTTAGACAAAGCTACAGCCCGAACTGCTGAACGGAATTATACCAAATTTGACAAAAAAGTAGCCCGTGGTTCAGAAAGAGTCCTTCTTGTTAAATGGTATAAATCCATTCAGTAGTTGCTGAGATATTAGAAAAAGAAAATGTTTTGATATCTAGGGCAGCGGTGGATTCGCGAACCCTCCCAACCACGAGCGTCACTGTGATTGGCTGCCAACACTCCAAACCAGGAAGGGTTGGCAGCCATTTTGTGACTCGGTAGGACCGAGTCACAAGAAAACAGTAGAATAAAATATTTAAAAAACAAGAAAAGGGGGCAGGGTAGAAACATCCTGACCCCCTAGGCCTGCTCAAGGGGTCCCACAAGGACCCCCAGGGCCACAATAAGCACATTTGTTTTATAATTTAGGCAGGAATCGCGATGGGGTCGCGAATCCTGCCAAAATTGTTTTAAAACATGAAGTGCGCGCTCCCGCGCCTCAATTCAATGAGGCCCTCTGGGTAGGCAAGGTCCCAGGGGCATTGCCCAATTCATAGGACGCAGAAATGAGGGGCAGCTGGATCACGCAGGTGGGAGTCCAGACTGCTTGAGCCCTGGGATCGATGCAAGACCTTTGTACACAGGTGTAAGGGGGCCCAAAGTGATTCTCCCGCACGATTATATCACCACATTGGGCTACTTGGATTACTCAGCCACAACTCCAGTCTACTTGGTGACTTCACTCTGCAGCGCTTCTTGGAATTTTACACCCGCAAAGGGCAGATCAGAGCACTCTTCTGGCAAATTTGCAACACTTATCTCAGGGAACCTGGATTGATTACCAAAAATACCTGGATTTCCCGCGGACTGCTTTCCTTGGACTGTTTTTAGCTCGCTTTCTTTAATTCTATTGGATTTTTCTTTTTTTTCTTTTTTTTTATTTGGACTGGTTTTCACCACAGGTATGTTTTCTCTTTCCGTGCTTCCCATCCACGGCCCCGGATTGGCGCGGACCCTCCGCAGGCAGAGATGTTGCTCCCGCTGCTGCACCTGTGAGTGTCCGGGGGCTCAGTCCTAGAAGGCGAGGAGGAATGGAGCAGGTCGAAGCCGGAGGGTGTTGGGGGGTAACTGAAAAGAGGTTGTGGAACATATATACGCCTTCCTCCCTTCAAGTGTCACTGTGAACAATATTGGAATTATCTTCTACCAAAAAAGCACCCCATCCCACCTCCAAAATTTAATTTATTGTTGATCTGTCGGCAGACCCTTGAAAGCAAGGAGACAAATGCCCTCTTTCCTCTTACAAGTATGGCTTTGTGCCCTCACCCCTAAACACAAGAAGGGATCCCTTCTTGGTGGTACGTAAGTGCTGACCGATCCCCCAAATACCCACTGGGATGTGCAGCCACCCCATTCTCCAAGCAGATGTCTTCTCCGTAATTCATTCGACATACTTCAAACATTGTGGGGAATTAATGTGGCACGTAATACTTATGATGAACAAAGCAAATTGCGCCCCGAAACCCAAACATATAGCAAGAGGAGCCGATGGAGGCATCTGGGTGCTCGAAAGGGTGGAGGCGTGACGCGCTCAACAGAAGCATTACGCCCACCCACCCACCCACCGTTGTCGATCACCAGGTGCGTGTGTTTCCCGGGGTGCGGAATCTTGCGGGTGCGTTAGTTTTGGGCTGACTGATGCCTCAGCGCCCGGGTTTAATTCGGACGAGAGGGCTGGGGTTATTAATTCACTGACATGTGAGAGGTTTGGAAACAGTACTTGGGGGGAACCCAGTGGGGGCAGTGCACCCCTGTGGCATAGACCCTGGGTACCCATGGCCTGTACCCAGAGACACTTACAGGACCAGAAATGCACCACCCGAGGCATGAGAGTTGCAATGGGGTTTGTTTCCTGTTATAACCGCAGTGTGTTCTCTTCAGGGTCCCACTCCATAAGGTCAGTCTGACTTTGAGGTTTGGGTCATCCCTCAACTTGACACCGCCATAGGTTGCTCCCCTCCCTAGGTTAGAGGTTGTTGTGTGTTTCTGTCCCTTCATTTTTCAACCACGATTGGGATAGTTGTGGTTTGAAAGCCTCGGCTGTCTGAGGTGATTTATCTCCCCAGGCCAGGTGGGTTTAGTTTTGGGTGGTGGTTCATTCTCTCCTCGGCTAGGGATTGTTGCCCATACCCACCCTCATACTTGGCAGTGTGTTATCTGAAGATCCTACTGGACTCTCAAATTAGAGTTGTTTATTATTTCCTACTCATGGGGGAGGGGGGTCATGGGTCATTCGGTGTTGTTGACTCCACTGGTGTGATTGGTTGGCATGAGTACCGCCACGCCAGACTCTCATCCCAGATTATCATTGTTGCTCTCAGAAGCTTGAAATAATTGAGGGGTGCTATGAACCCCATTCTTCCCTGATGGGGGTTTGTGGTGGTTATTTGACTTTAGATTTTCATTGTCGTTGGTTGTTCATAGTGAGATTGTGATGGCCAGTCAGTGTGTTTGCGGCCTTCACGTAAACCCTCTATATGGTTCATCAAGGTTTGAGTTGTGGATCACTGTTGGTGGTTGAGCCTTAGGTCTTAGTAAGTTGTGGGTAGTGCCTGTGGGCTTTTGGTTGTGGGTAGTGCCTGTGGTTGTTGATAGTACTTGTGGTTATTGGCTAGTGCTTGTGGGTGTTTGTAGTTGTTGGATAGTGCCTGTGGGACATATATTATTTGTTGATTAGAGCATTCGCTCTCCATATATTGTTGATTATCATTTGTGACCTGCAACACTCTTCGATAGAGTTGAAGACTTATGGTTTCATTTTGGTTTGGCTCCTTCCAGGATATGGCTCTTGGTGGGTTGTTGATGGTGCTTGTGCTCAGGAGTTTGTTATGTTCCCTAATTGAGTTTTAGTGTCTCTTGATTGGTGTTAATAGTACGCACCTATATTCCATGGTTGTTTTAGTGGGCTTGTCTTCTGCGTGTTTTTTATTTCTTTGGATGTAAAGCGGTGGGTCTGCTTGGAGGCACATACTCTATGCACCATTTTTGGGTTGTTACACTGGATATTTGAGCAGGTTTTAAAGCCCTGTGATGGATGGTCGCCTTTGCCATCGGTGTGTCTTCAGTAAATTTCGAGTTTTAAGAGTGGGCCATTGATCAGCTGGCCGCAGTCTTGCAATATACGCTAGAGAATTGCATTGTTGACCAGACCGAGTTTCATGTTGGTCTTGTGTGTCTTTCTGTGCTATGACTTCTTTTTAGCAGTTGTGCAGCCGTGAATTAAACAGAGCAACCCATCCCCTCCAAAAACAACAAACAATACCTCAGTCTGCTATCAACATGTTCTCCGAGTGCTCCAACTGGACCTGAGACAAAATTTGAAGTAAACAAAGTAAAAATATGACAGTAAAACTAAAAGTTCCTACCAATTCACATCTTCCACGGAGACAAACAACTACAATTTAGATTTTAAAAAGAATAAAGTATGCACTTATTTGTGTGTTGGGTGGTCTGGTGGCTGAATAGTTGCCTCTTAGAAATCAGGCCTCTTGCACTAATACCAGCTTCTCAAATTGATGAGAGGCTTGTGATCCTCGTCAAATGCATCTATCGGAGTGAGATCTTAGCAGTAGTACTCACACCAGTATTGGGCACTGCATACAGCGGGCCGCGATGCTTGCTGAACTTGAAAGGATTTTCGGTTTGGTGTCGCGCAACACACTCATCTATTCACTATTGTGTGTCTCAGAAAACATGTCTATTTTCCTGAAAGCAAGGGGATCTGGGAATGGCTTGGGGTGACCTCGGGGGCACTCTGATGCCCCTTGCTTGGCAGTGGATGGCTGGGGGTGGAAGCTGCTAGGAAGCCAAGTGAAGGCCCCTGCAGCTGTGGGGTGACATGGCCCCAGACAGGTGCCGTTGCAGGCCCTGGTTGTGTAGCTGAAGGGTGACCTCATCGCCGCCCCAGCCCTGGCAGCTGCTGCTGCGGGCTGGCAGACTCTGGCACCTGCAGCTGAGCGCTTTCACCTGCTCTCCTCGCTTGTTAACACCATTCAGCAGCGAGGACCCATCCAGGCCCGGCGGGGGCCTTTTCCCTCGGTCTGTTCCTAATTAGCTGCCTCGCTGTGCCTGCAAACATGGATACACTGTGTGGGGGCTGCAGGTGGGGGGCGTCCAGGGCATCTCCCGGGACAGGAGCCACCTAGCCCCCTCCTCGGAGGTTTCCCGTTTAGCCTGTGTTCCTTGTAACACAAAGAGGTGAGAACAAGCGGCTGTGCCAGGGTGCACACACGAGGGGGCTGTGGACGCTGCGCGCCTTCCAAGACATGCGTAGAATGGGGCTTTTGGGCCACAGGAAGGTACCGTGAATGCGCTTTGTCGCCAGCGGTAATGCGCCTACAGTAGCACTTCTAGCCGCTGGGAATGTACAGTCAATGTACCTCGTCGCCAGTGGTGATGCGCCTACAATAGGACTTCTAGCCACCGGGAATGTACCATGAATGTGCCTCATCGCCAGCGGTAATGCGCCTACAATAGGTCTTCTGGTTGTTGGGAAGGTACGGTGAATGTGCCTGGATTGGGTCTTCTCGCCACCTGGAAGGTACCATGAATATGGCTAGAGTAGGAGGCCTTCCCGCCCGGGAAGGTACCTTCAGTGTGCCTATAATAAAAATCACGCCCCTTCCCCCAGGCTCCTTCAAGGTGCCTAGAATCCTTGCCCCAGGTTGGTGCCTTCAATGAGCCTAGAACAAGACTTCGCGCCCCGTGAAGGCGCCATGAGTGAGGCTTCTGGGGAGCAGGAGTGTGCCCCCTTGTGAGGCTTCTGGTCTTAGAAACCGCACAAAGTGGCCAAACAGGAGACTTAAAATGCAGGAATGAGGACGGCAGGGGTACCTTTACCAGTGCAACGGGGATCTACGCGAAGCTTGTGTGCAGAGGCATGTACTCCCGCAGGAGAGCTCTCTGGCGTGGGGATAAAGGATCGTCATCCTACCCGGGACAAAGGCTCCTTGTCCGTAGGAAAGCTAGTTCCATGTAGGAGGGCACTCCGCATGCACCGAACTGCCTTAAATTAGTCTCCCCTCCTGCACCGAAGATAAACGCAGGAGGCTCCGGGGTGTCTTGCACCAATGCCCTCACTCGCACTTAAATGCCGTGGTGCAAGAGGAAGGTTCCTCAGTATGAGGAACGTGTTCCTGAACCTAGTTTCTCGGCCATGGTAGGTGCCCTGGCGCGTCTGCTGCCTGGAAGGGCCTTGCACTGGAGCGAAGCTTGCACACTGTGCACATCTCTTGTGCATGCTGCTGCCAAGGTACTTTCTACAGCCCCGTTCGTAAACTCACTTTTAAAAGTAGGCGCAGTGCCACAAGGCAACTAGGAGCCTGGCACTGCCGGGGTTGGCATTCCATGCCCACGTTACTGTACGAGTCGCACACGGTCCCTCGTGGTATGCACCTTTCAGTTCATAGTTCAGTTAAAAACAACACACTTCTAGACTGCTTTTCTTCACCCCACCTGCCCTGTCTGTAATGCCCCTTCCTGGGCTAATACCAGTCCATAGCCTTGCGTACACCCCTTCTCCCATGGGCAGCCTCGAGGGTGTGTACCCTCCCCCATCCCGTCTTCAACCCCTGGAGTCAAAAGGATGCTTGGACAGGGGAATACTTTGTAGGTCTGTTGGTAACAGGACATTAAAGTGGCGAGCGTTTTGTTATCAAAGTTTTCGAGGTATCACAGCCAGAATTAGACCCCTCGAGATAGTTTATTTACCTGCCCTCCATTAGGCAAGAGTGTCTTTTGGCTGTTCTCTACTTACTACGTGCATGTTTTATTTACAATATACAACGTGTATAAACATTTAACGTACACATTGGCTGCCTGGGCCCCTAGAGCCGTGTATTTACGAGCACCTGGGACCAACCCACGACGTATACAGGGTGCAAAAGAGACTTTTGAGGGGGCATTATTAGCAATACAACTTGGTCCGGAGAAACGCGACCGTAAAAGAGGAGTTTCCTTCTGACTTTTGAAAAATATACACATTTAGTCAAATGCGGTCAAAGTAACAAATGGATAGACTTCCGCGCTTGGGGGCTTTGGAACAGCGACGCGGTGGCTTTTTCAGTTTCAGTTGGGTCCTGTTGGACACGGGTGGGGCTTTGCACAAGGGAATGGGCATAACGTCATTACAAAGACAAACTAAAATACCCCGTCATAAACAAATATATATATATATCATATCAGCCCGTAATAGTATCTTAGAGAATGCGAGTAAATATGTTGATTTTTTTCTCCAAGAGTTTGTGAGATCTTTACCCTCTTTCATTCTTGATACAGGGGACCTTCTACGGAAATTATATTTTAGTGTGGCATGATGACTATTTACTCATTTCTCTCGATGTCTCGTCACTTTATACAAGTATCCATCACAGAGACGGACTGAAGGCTGTTGATCACTATTTGAGCAAACGCCCTATTTGTTTCTTTGAACATAACAAAATGCTAATGTCAATTATTTCTATGTGCCTAGAGAATAATTTCTTTTTATTTCAAAGACAAGTCTACCAGCAGATCAGGGGCGTGGCTATGGGGGCCTGTTTCTCCCCAAGTTAAGCCTGTCTGCATATGGGACTTTGGGAGGAACAGGTCCTCGGGTCATCTTTTGAAGAAATCATGCTTAACCACATAGTACGCTGGTATAGGTACATTGATGACCTGCTTATTATTTGGAAGGGCCCGGAGATTGGGGCTCTCCATTTTATTGATAACATTAATGAGAACAATTTGAATTTGAAATTCTCAGGTCAAGTTAGCCGTGATAGCATTTGCTTTTTGGATGTTAAACTCTTTATCCTTAACAACCATTTACACTCGAGACTCCATATGAAGGCAACTGCTGGTAACTCACTATTACATGCTTCAAGTCACCACCCTGCACATTTGATCCACAGTATTCCCTTTGGGGAGATGCTGCGCATCAGAAGGGTGTGTACCATTGATTCTGACTGTTTTAGGACACAGTCTGAATGCCGGGCTAGATTCCTTAGACGGGGATACACCGCCAGAATGATAGATACAGCCATGTCTAAGGCTAACAAGCAGGGTAGAACACAGGCATTGGCCATCAAATCATCTATCATTCCTACCATTGAACCAGGGACTTCACAACCACCCAGATTAATTCTAACCTATAGTAATCAACAACACACTATAAGAAAGATTATCAATAGAAACTGGGCGTTGGTTAAAAGTGACCTGGTATTGGGCGACACACTTTCTCGGTCACCTAATTTGACTTTTAGAAAGGCACGCTCAATGAGTGATTCCCTTGTCAAGAGCAGCCCGGAGTTGGTTGAGAATACAACGTGGTTATCGACTAGCAAAGGTTTTATCAATGTGCTAGTTGTAAAGCATGTAAACATGGAGTGAATAAAACAGAATATACTACTCCATTGAGCAACAGGATCACCAAAATTGATAAAAAACTCACCTGTAAAACTGAGTTTGTTATTTATGTGCTTGAATGTCCATGTGGGTTACGCTATGTGGGCAGTACAAGACTCCAGGCCCATAAAAGAATACTACAGCACATTCGAGCTATTAATCATGGTGATTCTACTTATCCAGTAGCTCGCCACTTTGATGAAGTACATGCAAGGAGATCTAGGGACATATGTATCAACCGAATTTTTAATCGCAAACGCTGCGATTCGCAAAAAACAGCGTTTGCGATAAAAAATTCGCAAAACGGGATGTATGAGGCAAATTCTCATCGCAAATTGTAGGAATCGCTAACTTAGCGATTTCTTAATTTTGCGTAAGCATTTAAGAAATCGCAAATTGCGATTTCTTAAATGATATGTAACACACACCACAGCATTGCGAATTATCCTTAAGAAATCGCAAATTACCACCAACTTCTAGTTGGTGGTAATTTGCGATTTCTGTTAAAAATGCACTTTTTGGAATTTTACAAAGTGCCACGTGGCGCACATACGTGCCCTTAGGGCATGTATGTGCGCCATATGCACACACACGCTCATTTCAGGGGTGCATCAGGGTGTCATCATGACACCCTTGCACCTTTGAAATTATTCTCAAATTGCGATTCGCAAATTGCGAATCGCAATTTGAGAATTACTTCCCATTCATTCCTATGGGTCTCCTGGCCCATAGAAATGAATGGGAAGGTATTCCTTAATTGCGATTTCGCAATTTGCTAATCGCAATTAAGGAATTTTAAGAAATCGCAAAAGTTTTGCGAATTTTTAAATACATCCCGTTTTGAAATTCTCAAATAGCGATTCTTTAAAAATCGCTATTTGAGAATCGCAAATGGAGATGTTGATACATATGCCCCCTAGTGAGTTGCGATATTTCTTGATAGACTCAGTTCCTCCCCTGAGAAGAGGTGGGATCCGCGATTCTTTGCTAAGGAAATTGGAAACCAAATTTATATTGGAGTTAGATAGCAAAATTCCAAATGGATTGAATTCTAGTGAGGACTTTTTTACTCATCTATGATTTATTAGTTTCTCGACATTTAATCCTGCTATCCCCAAACATATGAGCTGCTAGTTTTCTAACCTATGAAAGAATTTTTATATATGTTTTTTATATATAAACATTTTTTTAAAAAATATTCTATTTAATCACAATTTTGCACAGTAGGTTAGAGACACTATTTTGGGTGACATCAGGTAGACAGCAAATTGTAGGTGCTTCTAGTATTCGCTAGTGCAATAGCCCACTGGGGCTGTTTTGGTCAGTTGTCTATTATGTTTCTAGCACTTTTAACAGGGTGACAATATGGTACAAGTTTAATCTGTACAACATGAGATTGAATATATTGGGTTTTGATATTGTTACAATTTGATGATATCAAGATGTGAATTAGGTATTTTACCTGTATGTTCTCTTCCAATATTCATTCTTTGTCATTCTTTGTCACTCCATATCATTCTTTGTCACTCCATATCAATGGTTCACATATAGATGTTTTTTACCTGTTTTATAATGTGTCCTAAATTTTGATATAATGAGAGTGTTCGTTTAACCCTGTTTGACTTTTAATAAGTATATTTATTTATTTATTAGTCATATTATTAATTGCCTGATCATTAGTTTGGTATTCAGACCAAAAGTTTGCGATATTTTGCACATACCGAAGTTAGAATTCTCATTTGAGGAGTTTTAAGCACTATATGTAGCATTATGCTAACATTTCTTCAGTTTCCATGATGAAGAAACAGAAGTGTTTGTTTGTCTTTCCTGAGCACTGTCACCTTAAATAGTGTGAAATGAGCCATGTGATGTATCATGTGACCAAGGCCCCTAGAGGGCTGAAACGTGTAATGGCGGCGGTGCAGGGCATGGAATAAACTTCAAAAGCACTTAACTTGGGTTTGCTTCGTCCTTTCCAACATTCGGGATTGCAGGGCGAGTACTGGATGGATAGATAGATAGATAGATAGATAGATAGATAGATAGATAGATAGATAGATAGATAGATAGATAGATAGATAGATAGATAGATAGATAGATAGATAGATAGATAGATAGATAGATAGATAGATAGATAGATAGATAGATAGATAGATAGATAGATAGATAGATAGATAGATAGATAGATAGATAGATAGATAGATAGATAGATAGATAGATAGATAGATAGATAGATAGATAGATAGATAGATAGATAGATAGATAGATAGATAGATAGATAGATAGATAGATAGATAGATAGATAGATAGATAGATAGATAGATAGATAGATAGATAGATAGATAGATAGATAGATAGATAGATAGATAGATAGATAGATAGATAGATAGATAGATAGATAGATAGATAGATAGATAGATAGATAGATAGATAGATAGATAGATAGATAGATAGATAGATAGATAGATAGATAGATAGATAGATAGATAGATAGATAGATAGATAGATAGATTACCTACTGGCGGTCGCCAGTAGGTAGTTATAGTTAGGACCACGTTTCCATAGGAAATCCGCAACATTCTATTTGGAATAACTTTGGCGCCGGTCGACGAATGTTCGCGAATTTCTCAAAATAGGTGGGGCGCTACGCTCCGCTCCTACCCTGAAAGTCTCGGGGGGATTCGTCAAGCGGGGACTGAGATAAAAGGGGGGTCCCAAAACGTGTTTTTCCCATGCATTTTTCCATAGGACCTTTAGACAGAGCTACTGCCCGAACGGCTGAACAGAATTACTAGAAATTTGGCAGAGAGGTAGTCCCCAGGTCAAGGAAGTGCCTTTTGTAGGTCTGGTGTAAATCTGTTCAGTAGATTCTGAGAAAATAGCCTTTAAATCAATATATATATATATGCGCGCAGAGTGCGCGCTGGGTGCGCGCACCTCGCCGTGCGCGAGCGCAATTCTGATTGGTTGTTAGATCTTAGTAAACATTCGAATCGGTGGAAATCAGGAAGCGGCGGCCGCCATTTTGTCAATCGCATAAAGAGGGGGTGAAAAACAAAGGGGGAGAACTTGAAAAGGGGGCAGAGTGGGTAGAAATAGACCCAGTAGGCATTGTAAGGGGGTTAAAGTAGGACCTTGTAGGGCAAAAAAAAAGGTTAATATTTTGTAAAAAAATATCGCCGAGTGCGCGCACCCAGCGCGCACCCGAAAAAAAACTTAATAAAACAAAATTAAAAAAAAACGCATTTAAGCGAGTGGGGTTTTGAGGTTTGTACTTCTGTACAATCACATTTTCAATTTTTAATTGTAGTCTCTCAAAAAAAAATAAAAATTTAAAAAAACATGGGTGCGCGCAGGGTGCGCGCACCTCAAAAAAATTTCAAAAAAAAATTCTAAAAACAAAATTTGTTTGATTAAGTTTATAAGTGGCTCTTAAAAGAGCCCTTCAGTTAATGGAGGGAAACAGGAAGAGAAAAACGCAAAAAAAGAAAAAACATCTATGGCCTAGTGCACGTATGCGCATCAAATTTTCTCTGAAGGAGATCAAGACTGGTCTCCCCCACAGAAATAAGAGAACCGCAATCAGTGCACCGTGTAGACAACCTCGCCAAACAAGGTGGACCAACAAGAGGTAAAGAAACAGGTGAAGGCACCATCGCAGCTGAAGTGCTCCCCTGAGCTGCCGAAGATGTGCTCGGCTGAGCTGCTGCTGATGTCGTCGGCTGAGCAGGTGGAGGGTTTTCTCCAGAAGCTCGACGATAAGATACTGGATGCATTTTGTAAACATGTCTCAACATAGTGTGAATGCTAAAAGAATATTTCTTGTTAGGATTCCCACGAGATAAGACTTTTTTACAAAGTACACATGTAACTTTCGGTGCATTTACCTTTTTCTCATTCTCTGGATAAGTGAAAAACTGCCATATAAAGCTGTCTTTCTGCTTCCTGTTCCTCTGCCTCTCAAGAGTGTCCTGCTCACTGTCTGAAGTAGGTTGCTGTTCAGCCATTGTCTCTCAACAACAGAATAGCTCCTTCTCCAAAGGAATCAGAACTAATAATGAGGGGAGTAGGTGTGGTTTGGGAAGAATCTGGAACAGAAAGTACTTCAAACCAATCAAAAGTGAAGATTCTTGATCACATGACTTGCCATGAGGGGATTGGGTGTGGTATTGATACAATTAGAAACTGAAAGTAATGATAACCAATAAGAAATATTGTTTTATTATGTATAAACCCGAGGTGCGCGCACTGCGCAAGCTCCGTGCGCGCACTCCGCGATGACGTATGCACGAACGCGTAAACGCGAAGGTGCATACGTCATATACGCGTACCTAGCGCGCATACGTTGAACACGCGTATACCCGACCGTTATTGCGCATAATTTTAGCGAATGCGGAAGTAAACCGCGTCGAGGGCGTAGGACGCATGCGTACGTACGTACGCATACGTACTGGGTGCGCGCTCCCAGCGCGCACCATTAAGTATATTTGCGTACGTAAATAACGTACGCCGGAATTCATAAAATAGTACTAGGTGCGCGCACAGAGCGCGCACCCCAAGAATTTATAAAAAAAAAAAAAAGTGGACATAAAATAATTTAAAAAATTAAATAAAAAAATATCCAAATTGAATTTTAAAACAAAATAATTTATAAAAAAAAAAAGATAATATATAAATGAATATAAAGTAATTTTATTTAAATAAAAAAAAATATCTTTAATTAAAAATACATAACTTAGCATATAAAAAACCATACAAATTCTCTGAAAAAACCAAAGGTTTCAAAAACGATATAGTTACAGATTAGCATTTAAAAAACCTTGCAAATTCACTGAAAAAACCATAGGTTTCACACACGTTATAGTTAGGAATTAGCATTTAAAAAACCTTGCAAATTCACTGAAAAAACCATACGTTTCACACATGTTATAGTTAGCGGAAATTTTACTGATAAAAAACCAGTGAAATTGCCCCGTTATAGTTAGTGCTGGCAACTATAACTCACGCGACCGCAATCTTCTGCTGATGACATATGTGTCTTTATGAAAAAAAAATATTTGTAATATATGTATAGCTAAAAATGTATGGAAGAAGACATGGGCAAATAAGTGTCTAAATACAGTATTAGCATCAGCAGAGGATTGCGGTCGCGTGAGTTATAGTTGCCAGCACTAACTATAACGGGGCAATTTCACTGGTTTTTTATCAGTAAAATTTCCGCTAACTATAACATGTGTGAAACCTATGGTTTTTTCAGTGAATATAGATATAGATATAGATATATATATATATATATATATATATATATATATATCCTACTGGCGGTCGCCAGTAGGTAGTTATAGTTAGGACCCTGTTTCCATAGGAAAACCGCAACATTCTATTTGGAATAACTTTGGCGCCGGTCGACGAATCCTCGCGAAATTTTCAAAACTAATGGGGCGCTACGCTCCGCTCTTACCCTGAAAGTCTCGGGGGGATTCGTCAAGCGGGGGCTGAGATAAAAGGGGGGGTCCCAAAACGCGTTTTTCCCATGCATTTTTCCATAGGACCTTTAGACACAGCTACAGCCTGAACGGCTGAACAGAGTTCCTTGAAATTTGGCAGAGAGATAGTCTACAGGTCAAGGAAGTGCCTTTTGTAGGTTTGGTGTAAATCTGTTCAGTAGATTCTGAGAAAATAGCCTTTAAATCAATATATATATCTGAGACAGCTTACGGTGCGCTTACGGTGCGCTTACCGTACGCGTACGGTGACGTGCGCGATTCTGATTGGCTGTTAGATCTTAGTAAACATTCGAATCGGTCGAAACCAGGAAGCGGCGGCCGCCATTTTGTGTGTTTCACTCAGAAAAAAAAGGGTGATAACTTGAAAAGGGGGCAAGGAAGAGAGTTACAGACCCCCTAACATTTGAAAGGGGGTCAAAGAAGGACAGAAAAGTACAAAAAAAACATTTATTAATTTTAAAAAAAATCGCGGGGTACGCGTACGGTAAGCTCACCGTACGCGTACGGTAAAAAAAATAAAAAAAAATGAAATGAAATGCAGATTTAAGTGTTTAGATATTAGGGGGCTCTAAAAAGAGCCGTTGTGTTTATTAAGTGATTTTTTAGTGGTACCTACAAGTAAGTACCGATGCAGAGTCTAAGGTTCAAGAGGAAGACTCTGTTCCCTTCATCAGTGAAGTGTACACCATCTCCTCTATAAATGTCTTGCATGTCGTAACGCAAGTTGTTGTGGTAAATGGAACCCATACCATAGTCACGGAGGAAAGCAGAAACAGATTTGTTGACGTGCTTTCTTGCTTTGTCAATCTGTGGACAAAAATGATTGGACCAGTTCCATTTTTGCCTTTGGCATATGTTAGAAAACACAAAGGCAGTTTTAGGGAAAAGTGAAAACAGTTGTGCAAAGGTCTCCTTCATAAGCATTTCCAGACCTACCCCAGTCAAAGTGCCTAGGTCATTGCCACCACAGTGCACTATTATGAGGTCAGGGTGTTGGATGTGCATGAAGGATTTCACCAATGGCATCAATTGGTGCCACTTTAACCCTCTCTGACCAATCCATTTAATGTCTACATTTGGCAAAGCAAGGTCTCTCACCATACCTGTTTTCTCTGCATACTTTTCACTCCAGAAGACATAGCTGTGCGCTACAATCCACACTGTGAACATCTTCCAAGGAGATCTGGATGCACTCAGGAGGTGTAATTCAGTAGAATGGTAAAAAGAAATGAAAGACAGTTTGGAAATGGAGGCATACATATTTTTTAAAAATAAAATGAACTCATTGGCTGTTTCATACCATTCTACACTAAAAACTAGGCTGTGTGTGTCAATTTATAGAAGCATGATTTGTATTGGTAAAGAAAAATGTGTTACCAAAGAACAGTACTATGGATTTGCTGTTAGGTTTGAAAAGTCAAGCACTCTTGCACTTTGAAAATGAAACATTGTCTGCTGAACTTCTGACCTGACTCCACACAGCAGTGTTCCATGAGCTGTTGCTATGGTAGCAGGCAGAAGTCAAGTTGGGGGAAGGGTACTAGGCAGAAGTCAAGTTGGGGGAAGGGTACTTTTTGAAAAGGGTTGGTTTTCAACCACTAGAAATGTGTGATTACATTTGAAAAAAAGGGGGAAGCACTGAGATTTGAAACTAACATGTATATGTGTGGAAAAGGAGAGGGAAACATTGCCATTATCTGGTTCTGCTGAGAGGAGAGAGGTGTACAGAACAGAGATCCTGGCTCTGATAATCTGCTGTTTGAGTGCCACATTTCTTTCACAACTAACTAATTTTAAAGGTGAGTTAAGAGTTTGAGAGGGGATGTATATGGTAAATTAAGAAATGAATAATAGCATTGGAATTCCTTTTGTTGAAGTTGTGTTTATCATTTTGTGTTTTGGGAGAAATTTAAATGTGAGGAACATGTAAAATAATATGGACTATGTTTTCACCATAAATTAAGGTGTACTGGTATAAATAAGGAATACTTTTAGGGTTTGAGGTTCCAGTCAGTAATGCAAATACATTCAGCATCACTAAGGCTGGTTGCCCTTGCTGGAGTGTAGTCAGTCACCCAGGTTACACATGTTGCTGGTCTCAGAAAGCGGTTTGGTATTGCTCTGGTGATTTTACATTTGCATTAGATGGAAAGGGGGAGCTATTTTTTTATGCAGAAGCAGACTCTTCGCACACAGCCAGCTGCTTATCCTGTGGAATCATGCACAGTATTCACAACCGAGTGGGGTTTGAGGTTGCAGTCAGTAATGCAAATACATTCAGCATCACTAAGGCTGGTTGCCCTTGCTAGAGTGTAGTCAGTCACCCAGGTTACACATGTTTCTGGTCTGAAAGAGCTGTTTGGACATGTGCTTTTTTAAGAATATGAAAAGTGGATTGAAAAAGTGTCAGACTGTAAAAGTACTTATCACTTGCCAAAAAAAAAAAGAGTAGTGAGTGTGCTTTCAAATTGGCAAAGAAATTTCGTTTTCTGACTAATATGAAAACATGACTCTGTGTGCAAAGAGGAATTACAGGCAGAGATTTATTGCGTATTGCTCTGGTAATTTTACAGTTGCATTAGATGGAAAGGGGGAGCTATTTTTTTTATGCAGAAGCAGACTCTTAGCACACAGCCAGCTGCTTATCCTGTGGAATCATGCACAGTATTCACAACCGAGTGGGGTTTGAGGTTGCAGTCAGTAATGCAAATACATTCAGCATCACTAAGGCTGGTTGCCCTTGCTGAAGTGTAGTCAGTCACCCAGGTTACACATGTTGCTGGTCTCAGAAAGTTGTTTGGTATTGCTCTGGTGATTTTACATTTGCATTAGATGGAAAGGGGGAGCTATTTTTTTATGCAGAAGCAGACTCTTAGCACACAGCCAGCTGCTTATCCTGTGGAATCATGCACAGTATTCACAACCGAGTGGGGTTTGCGGTTGCAGTCAGTAATGCAAATACATTCAGCATCACTAAGGCTGGTTGCCCTTGCTGGAGTGTAGTCAGTCACCCAGGTTACACATGTTGCTGGTCTCAAAAAGCTGTTTGGACATGTGCTTTTTTGAGAATCTGAAAAGTGGATTAGAAATGTGTCAGACTGTAAAAGTACTTATCACTTGCCAAAAAAAAGAGTAGTAAGTGTGCTTTCAAATTGGCAAAGAAATTTCGTTTTCTGACTAATATGAAAACATGACTCTGTGTGCAAAGAGGAATTACAGGCAGAGATGTATTGCGTATTGCTCTGGTAATTTTACAGTTGCATTAGTAGGAAAGGGGGAACTATTTTTTTTGTGCAGAAGCAGACTCTTAGCACACAGCCAGCTGCTTATCCTGTGGAATCATGCACAGTATTCACAACCGAGTGGGGTTTGAGGTTGCAGTCAGTAATGCAAATACATTCAGCATTACTAAGGCTGGTTGCCCTTGCTGGAGTGTAGTCAGTCACCCAGGTTACACATGTTGCTGGTCTCAAAAAGGTGTTTGGACATGTGCTTTTTTGAGAATCTGAAAAGTGGATTAGAAATGTGTCAGATTGTAAAAGTACTTATCACTTGCCAAAAAAAAGAGTAGTAAGTGTCCTTTCAAATTGGCAAAGAAATTTTGTTTTCTGACTAATATGAAAACATGACTCTGTGTGCAAAGAGGAATTACAGGCAGAGATTTATTGCGTATTGCTCTGGTAATTTTACAGTTGCATTAGTAGGAAAGGGGGAACTATTTTTTTTGTGCAGAAGCAGACTCTTAGAACACAGCCAGCTGCTTATCCTGTGGAATCATGCACAGTATTCACAACCGAGTGGGGTTTGAGGTTGCAGTCAGTAATGCAAATACATTCAGCATCACTAAGGCTGGTTGCCCTTGCTGGAGTGTAGTCAGTCACCCAGGTTACACATGTTGCTGGTCTCAAAAAGCTGTTTGGACATGTGCTTTTTTTGAGAATCTGAAAAGTGGATTAGAAATGTGTCAGATTGTAAAAGTACTTATCACTTGCCAAAAAAAAAGAGTAGTAAGTGTGCTTTCAAATTGGCAAAGAAATTTCGTTTTCTGACTAATATGAAAACATGACTCTGTGTGCAAAGAGGAATTACAGGCAGAGATTTATTGCGTATTGCTCTGGTAATTTTACAGTTGCATTAGTAGGAAAGGGGGAGCTATTTTTTTTGTGCAGAAGCAGACTCTTAGCACACAGCCAGCTGCTTATCCTGTGGAATCATGCACAGTATTCACAACCGAGTGGGGTTTGAGGTTGCAGTCAGTAATGCAAATACATTCAGCATTACTAAGGCTGGTTGCCCTTGCTGGAGTGTAGTCAGTCACCCAGGTTACACATGTTGCTGGTCTGAAAAAGCTGTTTGGACATGTGCTTTTTTGAGAATCTGAAAAGTGGATTAGAAATGTGTCAGATTGTAAAAGTACTTATCACTTGCCAAAAAAGCAGTAGGAAGTGTGCTTTCCAATTGGCAAAGAAATTTCGTATTTTGCCTAATTTCAAACCATGACTGTGTGCACACAGGAATTGTTTTTAGATATTTAATTTGTGAAGGTGTTATTGTGATTTTCACTTGTAGGAAAGGGGTACTTAGTATTTTAAGATTTGAAAAGATCATAAAAAATGTAGTAATATATTTAAATAAAATAAAGAATTTTTTTTTTAGTTTTTTTCAGGTATTGCTGAAGAGCAGTGAACAAAATTTAAGATGCCTACAAAATCCAGACTAAGGAAAAACCGCAAAAAAAACTATATTTGAAGACAACTTGAGGACCTAAGTTAGCTGGAGATGCTCATGTTGGAAAAAAGAGAAAGTCTTCTGGTAAGCAGACAAAAGATTTTTTAAAGAACATCTTCAAAAAAAGGAAAAATGTACAAAATGTCTGTACTGGAAAGAATGTTTTAAATAGAAAAGAACAGGAAAAAAATGAGCATTTAGTTAATGCAAATATACCTTCAGAAACAATAAAGATTAATTTAAACAGAAAAACAGCGTTTAAAGAGATACGTAGAAAAATGTTTCAGAGAAGAGTTATGTCCAATTTGATAAAGGATGTGAAGAAATATAGGCAAAAGGCTAAATTTTATAAGAGAAAAAAAGAAATTGAAGCCATTGCAGCTAAGGCATTAGAATTAAAAAGGAAACTATTCATTTTAATTTTGAATAGGATGCGTACATTAGATAAAATGGTTAATGTACTGAAATCACAAACCAAAAGGAAAAGAGAAGTGAAAAGAACAAACTTTTGTAAAGTGTTTTTAGGAGAATGGATGCATAGTTCAAGTAGTAAACCTTTTTTTAATGAAGAGAGTTATTTTCAAAGTAATAGTTTGCTGCATGCAGTTGACACCAGAGGTCGTGCTTACGAAGTGAAAAATGGTTGTATAATGGAGAAGGAGAAAATGGTTCCAAGAGATGAGGTACAAGTGATGGCGGATGAGGCTATGGGGAGACGTCCTAAAGCCCCAGTGTACACTTGGAATTGTAGTAGTATTTGCACTGTGCGTCAGAAATCTATTGATAAATTTCGTGAGTTTCTAAGAGAAGATAGTAAAAAAAAGTGTAAAACAGAAGATTAAGGTGCTTCAAAGTCTAGATCCATGCAGAGTGAGAGAGAATACTGGTTTGCAGGGTCATTCTCTGGCTTGTCTATCTAGAAAAGTGTGTAAAAGTGTTTTTCATCATTTTAGGATGCTGGCTGTTCATCATACTGAAATGAGAAAGTTTGTGAGACGGTTGTATTTTGCTAAAAGTCCAGCAATAAAGATAGATGAATTGAATAGGGCTCTGTTCCGTGGATCGGTATCAGATGTAGAGAAGGTTATTGATGAAATTCAGTTTTGTTACTTTGGTCCTGAACAAGACAGTGCAGAAAAGGACACAGTAAATGAGGAAGAAGTGGAAGAGAATGTAGAACCCTCTGTAAGTAAGACATTTAATGATCACATAACAAAATTTGCAATAATCTCTAATGAAAGACCAAATATTACTTGTATTTGTTGCCGCAGAACTCATTATAGAAAACAAACCAGGTATGTTGATCTCTACAGAAAAAGTGAAAATGAAGATAATTATAAGTGGAAGGATTTTGCCACATATATATTTCTTGAAAATTGTTTTGAATTGGGTGAAGATCAGCGTATTTGTAAATACTGTTACAACAAGTTAGAGGAAAATAGAATGCCGACCAGAGCTGTACATAATAATTTAGAATTGGATGCTATTCCTGCCGAACTTTCTGAATTAAATACATATGAGTCTATACTTATTCAATGTGTTCATCCGTTCCAGACCATAGTGCGTATGGAGCCAAAAACTGGTAAATTACCTCCTTCAGATTTAGTAAGAGGTTTAAAAGGAAGAGTGGTGTATTTGCCCTTGGATTTGAAAAAAAATATGGAAACTATTAATGCAGATACTTTGGAAACTGAACCATTAGTTATTCTGGTTAATGGTGTACCTACAAAGAATAAGAAGATTTGGCAGGAGCTGGTAGACGTACAGAAAGTACAAAGAGCAAATTTGTATTTGAAAAGGAATAACAAATGGTATGAATCAATTTATATAGAAGAAGAAGAAGAAGATTTAGAAGAAGACACAGAAACACCAACTGGACAAATTGAAAAAGTGGACAAGTCAAAGGAAGAAGAAGTTTATGAACATTTTAGCATACATCCTCTTCATTCAAAAGAAGTTATGGGAGACAATATTGATCTGTTTCAGATGAAGAAAGCAAAAGGAACTCCTGTGAGTGTATGGGAGGAGAGCTTGGAAGCTCGATGTTTTCCCCAGCTGTTTCCTACAGGAAAAGGAGGACGATACGATGAACGTCCAGAACAGATTCCAGCTTCTGAGTATCGAACTACAAGACTATATGCAGAAGATCCAAGATTTCGACAAAGTATTCCTTATTTATTCCATCTTTTATTTGAAAGCGACTTGTCTGCATTATCATATGCAGTAAATCACATTTTAAAAAGTGGAGTACATTTACAAAATGTGTCTGCTAAGGATTTTATGGAGAAAGTGCAGCACCGAGATGATCATTTGGAAACACAACTGATCAATCTGATGGCTTGTCAGCGTGGGACAAATGAATATTGGTACCGACGCCATGGTGAATTAAAATGCATTTTACGAAATTTAGGAACACCAACATGGTTCCTTATTCTAAGCTGTGCTGAGTACGCTTGGGATGATTTACTGGATTTTCTACGAGAGGCAAATTCAAACATTAAAAACATCGAATACAAGACAGCTGGAGAACTGTGCTCATTGGATCCGGTTAATGTTTGCAGATATTTCAATCATAGATTTGAGGCTATGATGTCCTTCATCTGCAATAAAAAAAATCCACCTCTTGGAGAAGTAGAAGATTTCTTTTGGAGAAAAGAGTACCAGGCAAGAGGTGCTCCTCATATTCATATGCTGTTGTGGATCAAGGATGCCCCAAAGTTTGGAACAGATACTGATGAAGCAGTGTTATCTTTCATTGAAGAATATGCAACATGTGCTATACCAAAAAGCACAGAAGAGAAAAAGTTAAAGGAGCAAGTTTTACGTTTCCAAAGTCATCGGTGTGGAAAATACTGTCGACGGAAATACAAGAGCAAAGATAAATACTACACTAAATGTCGATTTGGATTTCCTAGACCTGTTCTTTCAAATGGAAGAGTAAACAGTTTTATGTCATCTGTGAGACATACTATTACAAGAAAATCACCTAAGAATACCTACAACCTTAAAAGAAAAGAAGAATCAAAAAATAGAAATGACTACAACCCAGTCATTTTATCCATGTGGAATGCTAACATGGATATACAGTATGTGGCTGACAATTCCATTGCTGTTGCTCGATATGTAACGTCTTACATTACTAAATCAGAAAAAAGTGAATTGAAGGAAATGTGGGAAGAGATTTCTCACGAGAAGACTGTCAGTAAGAAGCTGTACAGTTTCAGTTTAAAGATGTTATCGCATCGAGAAATTGGATCCTACGAATGTTCAGATAGGTAATCTTCTGCAAGTCTCTACTCGAAATCAAGAAGAATAATTTGGGCAAGTTTAGGCCTTGCAGCAATGAGAAATCGGGTACTGAAATCTGTTGGAGAAATTGAATATTTGGCCGAGAATGACCCAGAAAGTACAGATATTTTGAAATCAAACATGTTGGACACATATTATCCCAAGAGAAGTCATCATCTGGAGAACATGTGTCTCTATGAAGTGCTGCAGAACTACATTTATTCACGGAAAGCCGCAGAAGACATCAACAATGGAAAATATAAAGTCATTGGTGAGGAAGGGTGTTTGGTGAAGCAAACAAAAGGAAGTTTGATTAATCACAGGAAGCTGAGTTGCGACACTACTGACAAAAAGGAATTTTACTACTTGGCTCTTTTACAGCTGTTTAAACCATGGCGTACAGAGGACGAACTACTGGGAGAATTTCAAAGCTATGAAGATTCATTTAATGCTTGCAAAGACAGCATACAATGCAGTACATTCACAACTTATGTGGAAATGTTAAATGATGAAATTGAACAGGAAACTACAATTGCAGCTGAAGTAGCTAGAGACAGTTCTCAAGATAGCCAAAGTTCAGGAACACTCAGTCAAGATCCCCTAGGACAACCAATCGTTGAAAATGAAGCTGCAATAGCCATGAATGAAGTGGAAACGGCTATGAATCAAGCTCAAGAAGAATTTATAGACTTACCAAATTTGGAAAGACAACTGAATGAAGAGCAGCAACAAATTTATGAAGAAATCAGAAACAAAATTGATCACGGATTACTACATGAAAAAAAAGAGTGCTCATGCACATCATTTCATCCAATCAGGATGTATGTAAGCGGACAAGCAGGAACTGGAAAAAGTTTCCTAATAAAAGTCATCAGAAGCTACCTACAGCAAAAAACGGATTCTACTTTGTCTTGTGTGGTTACTGCTCCAACTGGGTTAGCAGCATATAACATAAAAGGAATCACCTTACATCGTTTGCTAATGTTACCAGTGGAGCATGAGAACAAAATACAATACCACAAGCTAACTGGAGAAGCATGCTTGGAAGTTTCAAGAGTATTGAAGAAGATGCAAGTTCTCATTATTGATGAGGTGAGCATGGTATCAAACTTAATGCTTGCCTTTGTGCATTTAAGAATGCAGCAAACTCTAAGGACAGACTATGACGTGTTATTTGGTGGAAAACATGTCATAGTTTTTGGGGATCTTCTACAGCTTACTCCAGTTAAAGGACAACCAGTGTTTAATACTGTGACACATGAAGACACAAAGAAGTCATTGGGAAGCATCGGTAATGCAAATATTTGGTCCTTCTTTGAGTACAAGGAACTTACTACTAATATGAGACAAGCAAACGATGAAGAATATGGAAGCATTCTGAAAGATATCAGAATTGGACTACACACTGAAGCTGGCACAAAAGCATTACAGAGTCGGTTGCTACATAATTTATTTCCAAAGGAAGAAATAGTTGCAGAGAAGATATACAAGAACATTGCAGAAAAGAAAAGTGTCATCTGCTTAATGCCAACTCTATGTGAATGCTCAATATTCAATGAGGAGCTTTTGAAATTGGAAAAGGAAGATATCAGGAAATTGGAAGCAGTGGACAAAATTCAGGATGGAAGAATTACTATCACATTAACAGGCAAACTGAAAAATAAATTGGATTCACTAGAGAAGAACATTTCCAAAACTGCTGGATTAGAAAAAAATCTATATGTTTGCATGAACTGTAGAGTATTTTTAAGGAGAAATTTGGATGTTGAAAAAGGTTTAGTTAATGGAGCTATGGGAAGAGTTGTGGGTTTTATTAATTATCAGAAAAAAGATGGAATTGAATGTTTAAAAATAAAATTTGATCAGATAGAAGTTATAGACATTTGTCGTTGTTCAGTTCGTTTCATGCTTGTAAAAGACTTATATGTACAAAGGAAACAGTTTCCGTTTTCTCTAGCATATGCTGTAACTATTCACAAGTCTCAAGGATTGACTGTAGATTGTGCATTTGTAAACATTGGTTCAACTGTGTTCAAAGAAGGTATGGCTTATGTAGCTTTGTCACGAGTGAAAACATTATCTGGTTTATTCATGATAGACTTTGAAGATTCAAAAGTTAGTGCTGATGCAAATTGTGTAAAGGAGTGCAATAGATTAAGAAGTACCTATGCTCCTCATTTAGGTCAGTATCCTGTGTTAGAGAAACGTGTAGTTTCTCGTAAAAGGAGAAATGAGAATATCTGTAATGAGGATGTAGAGAGGAGGAAAAAAAAGAGGAGTGATGTAATTGCAAGCAAAAAGAAAAAGGAAAATGAAGAAGAGGTTGTAGGATGTCATTTTGAAAATAGCTCTGGTGTCAACTGCTACGCTAATGTAGTGCTGAATGTTGCATTTTATCTGGAAAGTTTGCAAGAGCAGATAATAGTAAATCAGAGAAAAAGATTCTGTTCTGAGTTGAGTCTCCTTTTTCAAAAGCAGAGTAATGATAAAACTCAAATAGAAAGTGCTACTGAAATTAGAAAACTTTTAGATGTATGTTCAGGATGTACACAGTTTTCTCAAAATGTACAGCAAGACGCACAGGAATTCTTGTTGTATTTTCTTCAGGTACTGGAAGAAGAAGGTGTACACATTGAAAATTTGTTTGGTCTCTCTTATAAATGGGAACATAGTTGTGAAAACTGTTTCAATACATGTGGCTCTAATGTTGATTCTGAAAGGTTTATTTATTTAACATTGCCAGAGAGTAAAACAGTCACTTTTGCTAAATTAGTTAAAGATGCTAATCATAGCATGGAATGCGGTGAGTGTAAATCTGACATGTTTTCAACGTTAATTTTAAAGGAATACGGACAGTATGTAATTTTAATGATGCAATGATGTAGAGCTGATGGTTCAAAATTGGATACTTTAATAAAGAAGTTTACAGGACAGCAATTATCAATTTCAGGAAAAACTTTTGTAACAGTTGCAATAATTTTCCATGATGGACCTACTGTAACTTCTGGTCATTACACAGTTTATCTAAAATGTAAAAAAGGCTGGACAATGTGTAATGATTGTCAATTGGTTTTTAAGCAACGTTTGCCGTTTGATTTAGCAAATTCCTATCTAATCTTCCTGAAACCTAATTTTAGAGAGAATTGGCAACATCTGTACAAAACAATTTTACCATTTTATTGGATTACCATTGGAATTTTCAAATTTAAAGATTTTTAAAATTATCATTTGGCCTAAAGGAAAGGTAACCAATTGTATTGTGGACTTATATAATTCTTAATTAATGTTTCAGAACACAACATTTTAGAGAGAATCGGTAACATCTGTACAATTTAAATTTTTGTATTTTATTGGATTACCGTTGGAAATTTAATCAAAAAAGATTTTTAAAATTACCATTTGGCCTAAAGGAAAGGTATCCAATTGTATTGTGGACTTAATTAAATCCTAATTAATCTTTCGGAAACCAAAATTTTAGAGAGAATCGGTAACATCTGTACAATTTAAATTTTGGAATTTTATTGGATTATCGTTGGAAATTTAATCAAAAAATAATTTCAAAAATTAACATTTGGCCTAAAAGAAAGGAAACTAGATGCATAGTGGATTTATTTGAGATATATTATTTTTGAGATTATGCTTCTGTAAGAAAATTGTCAGACGGTATTTTTTAGAAATAGTTTTTGTTATTAGATGATATTTTTAATGAATAATATTTTGCATTTCGATAATGTTATGTTTAACTGAGAAGAGATTCTGGGCTTTTTTTAAACAATCTTTGAGATTGTTATTTTTTTTTTGCCCGCTGTTAAGTGATGAATGCAATTGCTTTCACGATTTATAGTGAAATGCAATATATTCTGAAAACAGCAAAAAAAAGGCAAAAAATTGTTTTTTGGAAAATATGTAAATATGTGTACTGTATTATAAAATGTTTTATTAAATATTAATACTTTTTTCTTTTTTTTTTCAGATTGAGAAAGAAAATTTTCGAAAACTTGAACCATTTTTATAGCCATTAAAATTATATTTTAATTAATAAATAATTTTTTGAGTGGGTATGGTAAGTCAGAAATTTCATGGTCCCTTTTTTCCACTTCTCCACAATCACATTTTCAGTTTTTCATTGTAGTCTCTCAAGGACCTTGTAATGTGCTAATTGATTTTTAGTGTTTTTTTTAAAAAAAAAAAATTAATTACGCGTACCGTACGCGTACGGTAAAAAAAAAATCAAAAAAAAGTTTAACAAAATATTTTACAAAAAGTTGAAAGGTAAGGTTGGCTCTTAAAAGAGCCGTTGTGTTCGTACAGGGACAGAGGAAAGAAAGAATGGGAATATTAGTCGGTAGGACAAATGTGCTGGTCTATTTTATTGTTAACTAGGGCAACACTGGTCTCCCTATGACAAATTAGACCATAACAAGTGGCGCACCGCATTGTAACCCTCGCAAACCGATGGTTAGTTTCCAGAGGACCAGAAAAAGGAGATGCTCCCCCCACAGATGAAGGGCTCAGCTGACCTGCCGAAGATGGACTCGGCCCTGCAGATGATGGACCAGGCTGAGCTGCTGTGGATGTGCTTGGTTGACTTACTGAAGGGTTTCCTCCAGTATGTCGAGCATATGTCCTACCGTGTACATCATGAAGGTGTCTCAACATAGTGTGATTCCCGAAGGAATACTTCTTGTTAGGATTCCCTCTTGAAAGTACACGGTCACAAAGCTTACAAGTCACTAAAGGTGCATTTACCTTTTTCTGGCCCTCTGGAAAAGAAAAATACTCCCATATGAAAGAGGTCTTTTGTTTCCTCCTTCTCTGCCTCATGGTAGTGCTGCTAGCCTCACTCTCAGAAGAGGTCTGCTGTTCTGCCATCATATCACAAAGACAACTCAGCTCCTTCTCCTAAGGGATCACAAGCAGAAATGAGGGGAATGGGTGTGGTGTAGGAGAGTTCTAGAACTGAAAGTAGTAAAAACCAATCAAAAGTGTTGTTTCTTGATCACATGACCCAACGTGCGCGTACGTTACGCTTACGGTGCGCTTACGGAGCGCTTACGGTAAAAGTACGCATGCGCGTAAAAAAGACACGCGCACATGCGCAAAACAGGCACGCCCCTTCACTTCCGCGTAACATGCGCGTGCAGCGTACGCGTTACGCGCCGCACGCGCGTGACGCACGTCTACGCAAATTGCGTAACTGAACGCAAACAGTGTAGAAATCTAACGTACTAAAAGCATGACGTGCGCTTACCGTACTCGCACGTTAAAAAAATACTAAAAAAAAAAAAGAAAAGGGAAAAAAAGATTCACTATGTTATACTACTAAATCTTACCTGTTTAGTTTAAAAAAAAGGTAAAAATAAAAAATATATTGTAGAATTTTTAAAATGTAACCATAGTCTTTAAAAAAGGATATAAAATTAAAATAAAAATATGTAAAAAACATTGCAAAAAAAAAAAAAAAAAGGTAAATATAAGAATTAGCATTTAAAAAACCTTGCAAATTCACTGAAAAAACCATGGGTTTCACACACGCTATAGTTAGGAATTAGCATTTAAAAAACCTTAGAAATTCAATGAAAAAACCAAAGGTTTCACACATGTTATAGTTAGCTGGACATTTCACTCGTAAAAAACCAATGAAATTCCCCCGTTATAGTTAGTTCAGCTAACTATAACTCGCGCGCCCGCAATGCACTGCTGATGACATCACATATTACATCACTCATGACATGGTCAGTGACATCACTCATGACATCACTGATGACATCTCAAATGACATCACTGATGACATCACTGATGACATCATCCTTGTGATAGAGTGGCAGACCTCCTCTCACCCTAATATAACCTTTGATACACACATTCAAAAATAGAGACTACAATTTTCAAAACAATGGACATACCAATACCAGTTACAACAACCTCTTCAGTAATTCTAAGATCCACATACACATCCACTCATTCACCAACAGTCCTATACAGTCACTCATACATGTACTCACTCATCATATGTACTCATACACCTATACATCCTGTTACACAATGCCACTCATCCATAGAGTTACTCACACACATAGTCACTCATGCTAATAAAGAATCAAACATACATTTACTTGCATATACAGTTATACACACACCACCACACTTACTTCTACGGAAACGTACACATACTTAGTCTTTTAAACAATCACTTATAGAGACACATAGTTGTTCATACAGAAACTCTTCCAATCTTTCACTCTCACATATACTCACTTATATACACCAATAGTCACATATACTAGTTTAAAACATATGTAGTTACTCATAAAGACACTATTGAGACAGTCATTCACTCACTAACACACCCATACACACACTCATCCACCCATACAGTCCTGCACACATGCTGTCTTCAACACATACAAACAGTGAGTCACTCATTCATGCAACTATGCACTACGTAATACCCCCCACCGAACCATGCAGACACTCAGACTGATACTCAAAAAACCAACTAATAACCTTTATGGACACCCATGTAGCTACTCAGCAACCCATGCAGCCACTTATACACAAAGTGAGAGACTGATACAGATATTTACATATTTAACTTTACTTACTAAGCCATGTATTCACTATGATACACTTAATCAGTCAGTTACACAATCAATTTTTCAAAAACAAATCATCCATTTAGATACTTATATACCCATTTATTCTTCCATCGACCTTTAGATATACATATATAAAACATATTTAATTTTCAGAAAAACACACATTCACTGGATGATGTCATCAGTGATGTCATCAGTGATGTCATTTGAGATGTCATCAGTGATGTCATGAGTGATGTCACTGACCATGTCATGAGTGATGTAATATGTGACGTCATCAGCAGTGCATTGCGGGCGCGCGAGTTATAGTTAGCTGAACTAACTATAACGGGGGAATTTCATTGGTTTTTTACGAGTGAAATGTCCAGCTAACTATAACATGTGTGAAACCTTTGGTTTTTTCATTGAATATATATATATATATATACTTTAAACAAACACAAACAGCTAAGATCATTGTTATGAGTTATTTTGTGGTGGCAGCCATTCCTAAATTGCGTCATGGAGGGGATCGTGAAAAAGCCCTTAGACAATTGGAGTCAAAAATGATTTTAGAGCTAGACACCAAATTTCCGTATGGCTTGAACAACACGGAAGATCTGCATAACTTTTTATAGAAATTAATTAGGATCAACCGACACCATGTTTCGAGAGTAGTAATCATGATGGCCTCCCAGTACACATAGTGAAATTCCTGTATCCGTCTGCAAATAGGTATGATTCTGAGCAGCGGCCATTTCTACTTGGATGCAAGCAGAATTGGATTGGATTCAGTTTTGGTTGCATTCAATTACTTTAGGCCCACAAATTGAGAACGTTTTTAGAATTTTTAAGCATTTTTTGGTTAGAACACTTATTGCATTTGCACTTTAGTATGGTATGAGATTTGCACATTGAACAAACACTTTATATATTTATTGCACTTTAGGCCAACTATGTTGGGAAGTACTGTTGAGTTTCCATATATATATAATTATGATTGAGGATGGAGTAGGTTCTGGAAGGAGTTGTGACATACCAGCATTTAAGCAGGAATTGGAGGCAGTTCCAGGATAATAACATATGTCGCTTTTAATTAAGCAGAGATTTTAAATGAATATTCACGCCTAGGAGAATTCATATACATATATATCTTGGTGTATTATGTGATATGTTGGTGATATTATGCACTAAATAGGATTTGATTAATTTTGTATCTATTTATATATTTATATATCTATTTATTCATATATATTATATTTATATTCTCCTATATCATAAATGGAATTGGAAATATTTATTGAAATTATGTAATGAAACTGCCACAGAAGTCGGTGGGACCTATCAGCTCTATAAGTATAATGAATAGAGAAGATTTAATATATCAATTGGACACAAGAGAGAAAGGAAAAAAAGAGAAAAAAAAAGAAAGACTATGTATTTTGGCAGCTGTGTGTATCTTCACTATGTTTACTTGTGGTGTTCTATCACGTGGTTCAAGCATTTTAAAAAATGGCGTTTTCACTCTTTGTTTGTGTGATCAAGGGCAAGTGGTGCCCGAAACGCGTAATCAAGAGGAAACAGCAATAAAAAGTTAAATTGCCTGCATTTTGGTGGTTCGTGGTTCCTTTGCGGCAGATGCGAGCGCTGACAACGTTGCAAGTTGACAGAGGTTCTCTTGTGTATTTTATATATATATATATATATATATATATATATATAAATATTACCTACTGGCGGTCCCCACTAGGTAGTTATAGTTAGGACCTAGTTTCCATAAGAAACTAGTTTTTTGATTTCGCAATAACTTTGGCGCCGGTTAACGAATATTCGCGAAATTTTTAAAACTTATGGCCCGTTATGGTCAGCTCCCATCTTGAAAGTTTTGGGTGATTCGGCAAGCGGGGCCGAGAAAAAAGGGGGGTCCCAAACCGTGTTTTCTCCATGTTATTTCCCATAGGAAACTTTAGACACGGTTACAGCCAAAACTGCTGAACAAAATTACACCAAATTTGGCAAAAAGGTAGTGCTTGGTTCAGAAAGCACCCTTTTTTTTTTAAATGGTATAAATCCGTTCAGTAGTTGCTGAGAAAATCAAAAAATAAAAGTTTCGATATCTATGGCCGCGGTGGATCCGCGCACCCTGCTGATCACGAGCTGCATTCTAATTGGCTGTCAACATTTCAAACCAGGAAGTGTCGGCAGCCATCTTGTGCCTCCGAGGCACAAGAAAAGATAAAAAGAAATGCACAAAACAAGAAAAGGGGGCAGCGTAGAAACACCCTGACCACCTAGGCCTGCTCAGAGGGTCCCACAAGGACCCCCAGGGTCCAAAAAAGCATTTTTTTATAAAAACAAATCTGCCGAATTCACGCTGTGCCGAGAAAATTAAAAATACAAAGCACGGACTCCCGCGCTTTGTTATTATTTAGCCCCAGGGTGGGCCAAGTCCCGGGGGCAAGTGAAAATGTAATAGCGGGGGCCCAGAGAGGCCCCCGCAGCCCTGGGGGATGGCCACCCCCTAGAGCTTTTCATAAATGTTTGTGGGGGGCTCATGGCCCCC
This sequence comes from Triturus cristatus, assembly GCF_964204655.1. NCBI lineage: Eukaryota > Metazoa > Chordata > Amphibia > Caudata > Salamandridae > Triturus > Triturus cristatus. The sequence goes on from NC_140594.1 coordinate 814,477,168, forward strand.
CCAAGCTCCGGGAACCCCCACCCCGGGGCACTAATTATTCAAATTTGGGTGTCTGTGACGGAGCCCCGGGGACCACCACCTCCCGGGGCTTTGCAAATGGTGGGGGGGTTGCGTGGCCCCCCTCCTGGAGCCCTTGATGGCTCTGGGGACCGCCATCCCTCAGGGCCAGCTCCTGCAGTGTCCCGGGGGCTCATTCCCAGGACACTGCTGTTTGCAATAACAGGGCAGGAACCTCGCGGCGCCCACCCTGTCATTGCAAACTCTGCTTTGCTTCATTGAAGCGAGAGCAGGGAAACATGCTCTCGCTTCAATGAAGCAAAGCAGAATTGCTTTTCCATAAGAGGAGCTGCATGTCAGCAGCTCCCCTTGTGGAAAAGCAATGTCGGCTTCTGCAAGACGGGGGGAGCCGGCGAGACCGTGGGGGGATTGGGGACCCCCCCACGGTCCCCAACGGATAGGGCCAGCCCTGAGGTATGGGGTCCCCGGGGCCAGAAGTGGCCCAGGAGAGGGGCCACATAGCCCCCCTCCCCTACAAACTTTTTTCTAAAAAGGCATGCCGGCCCTGGGGGATGTGGTCCCTGGGGCCATAATAGGCCTGAGGAGGGGGGCCACGTGGCCCCCTCCAAAAAAAAGCAATGGTCCGGCCTCGGGGATGGGGCCAGAAGTGGCCTGGGAGGGGGGCCACGCGGCCCCCCTCCCAAAGAAAACATCAAAAAATAAATAAAGACCGGCCCCAGGGATGGGGCCCCCAAGGCCAATAGAGGCCTTAGGAGGGGGGCCACGCACCCCCCTCCATAATAACAAAAAGCATATTTGGCCATGCCCCGGTGGATGGGGTCCCCAGGGCCGGAATTGTCCACGGGAGGGAGGCCCACGTGTCCCCCTTCCCATTAACATTTATATATATTTTTTTTAAATGGGGGTCAGGCCCTGGGGGATGGGGTCCCCAGGGCCCCAAAAAAGTCAAATGAAGGGGGGCCACACAGCCCCCTTCCAAAAAAAAAACAACACACGCGATCGTGCCGGAGGCCCCGCCCCCTCCCAGTAATACACTGCAAACGCGCCCTGTGGCGCGTTTTAAGTTGGAGAATTAATTCCCCTTCAATGATGAGGGCCCATGGGTGCCCACTAGGTATCTCCAGTAAGCGCCACAGGCCTGCGTTGCAGAGAGGTGTTCCAGGCCATGCCCCTTTTTACACCTCTCTGCAACGCAGCTCTGTGGCACTTACTGGAGGTACCTCATGGGCTAGTTGGACCTCAAGTACCCTCAGGATTCAAGGAGACTTTATCCCCAAACTTAAAACACGCAACGGGGCGCGTTTGCATAGTGGTGAAGGGAGGGGGCGGGGCCTGAGGGGACATGTGTGCAAACACGCCCTGTCGTGCGTTTTAAGTTGGGGAATTAATTCCCCTTCAATCATGAGGGCCCCTGGGGGCCAACTAGCCCACCAGGTATCTCCAGTAAGCGCCACTGCGCTGTGTTGCAGAGAGGTGGGCCAGGCCACGCCCGTTTTTACACCTCTCTGCAACGCAGCTCTGTGGCGCTTACTGGAGGTACCTGGTTGGCTAGTTGGACCCCATGGACCGTCAGGATTCAAGGGGACTTAATCTCCCAACTCAAAACGGCCACAGGGCGTGTTTGCACACATATCACCTCAGTCCCCCCTCCCTACACCACTGTGCAAACATGCCCCGTAGCACGTTTCAAGAGGTAGTTTTAATCCCACTGCCCTATTATGTACTGGGGCCTTACAGAGGAGGTCATGCTAATCACAAGGGTACCCCAACGCATAGTGTTCCCTAGTGTATGTAGGTGTTTTCAAGGTATTCTGAGTGTCTTTTAGCATGGCACTGGCTCTAGGCCTGGTTAGTCAGAGTCAGTTACCACCTGAAAAAGTTGTGGGCACAGGATGATTTTGGAACAAGGCCTCTTTCTGCTCCTCTGTTGGTTCTTTCTGCGCATGTCTTGCTTCTTCCTGTACTTTTCTTCGTCTTTGTGGACTTCTGTTGCTTCTTTCTGCATTTCTTTAGCTTCTTTCTGTGCATTTTTTCTTCTTTCTTCACATATCCTACCTCTGTAGGCATAGTTAGAAACTAGCATTTGTAAAACCTTTTAAATTCACTGAAAAAAACATAGGTTTCAGGCACAGTATAGTTAGAAATTAGCATTTAAAAAACCTTAGAAATTCACTGAAAAAACCATAGGCTTATAGGAAAGTTATAGTTAGTTGGACATTTCACTCGTACAAAACCAGAGAAATTCCCCCGTTATATTTAGTTCAACTAACTATAACTCGCGCCCCCGCAATGCACTGCTGATGATGTCACATATTACATCACACATGATATGGTCAGTGACATCACTGATGACATCACTGATGTCATCAGTGATGTCATTTGAGATGACATCATCCATGTGATAATTTCATGCATCTTCTCACACCGTAATATAACTTTAGATACACCTACTCTAAATTATAGACTGCCATTCTCAAAACCATAGACACTCAACACCAATAACTACATACCCACTCACTGATTCTTAGGACTACACACACATCCACTCACTCACCCGTACATTCACTCATACTTGTGGTCACTCAGTACAGGACTATCATCTGCACTCATACACCTATATAGACACTCACACACTGCCACTCATCCATAGAGGTACTCACACACCTAGTCAGTCATGCAAATAATTAATCACACTCCCATTTACTGACCTATACAGTTATGCGCACACCAGTTCAATTACTCATACAAATACTAGCACGTTCTTATACAATCAATGATACAAGCACACACTCATCCATACACCCACTCTCACTTATACCCATTTAGGTACTCCAAAACACATATATACTGCTTTTCACATATGTAGTTACTCACACATATACCACTGAGCTATACATTCACACACTCACCCACCCATACACACACTCACCCACCCATACAGTCCATCACAGATGCACTCTTGAAACCATGCACCCAGTGAATCACCCACTGACACATCTATGCACAGAGTCACACACACCCCACCCACACAAACACTCAGGCACCCATACTCAGACAACCAATCAATAACCCAGATAGACACTCATGTAGCTATTCGCAAACCCATGCAACCGATTACACACCAACAGACAGACGGATACAGATATTCACACAGTTTAGTCACTAACCCATGCATTCAGTAAGATACGTTTAATCACTCACTTATAGAGTCAGTCATGTACCTACTAAATCATCCATTCAGACACTTAAACACCCACTCATTCTTCAATACTCCTATCCCTATATATATTAAACATATTTAAACGTTACAGAAACACACAGTCACTGGATGATGTCATCAGTGATGTCATTTGGGATGTCATTTGAGATGTCATTAGTGACATCATCAGTGAGGTCTCTGACTATGTCATGAGTGATGTAATATGTGATGTCATCAGCAGTGCATTGCGGGGGCGCGAGTTATAGTTAGCTGAACTAACTATAACGGGGGAATTTCACGGATTTTGTACGAGTGAAATGTCCAACTAACTAGAACTTTCCCTAAATGAAAAAAAATAAAAAAAATAATATATATATATATATATATATATATATATTCACTGAAAAAACCATAGGTTTCCACATGTTATAGTTAGCTGGACATTTTACTGATAAAAAACCAATGAAATTCCCCCGTTATAGTTACTGTAGGCAACTATAACTCACGCGACCGTAATCCTCTGCTGATGCTAATACTGTATTTAGACACTTATTTGCCCATGTCTTCTTCCATTAAATTTTAGCTATACATATATTACAAATATTTTTTTTTCATAAAGACACATATGTCATCAGCAGAGGATTACGGTCGCGTGAGTTATAGTTGCCTACAGTAACTATAACGGGGGAATTTCATTGGTTTTTTATCAGTAAAATGTCCAGCTAACTATAACATGTGTGAAACCTATGGTTTTTTCAGTGAATTTGCAAGGTTTTTTAAATGCTAATTCCTAACTATAACGTGTGTGAAACCTATGGTTTTTTCAGTGAATTTGTACGTTTTTTTAAATGCTAAGTTACTTTACGCCATTTGTGGCGTGCGCGCCCACTTAACGCAGTTCGTTCCATGCGCTTCGCGCACTGCGTGCCCACGTTACGCTAGATGGGCCATGAACGCACGATGCGCTTCGCGCACCGTGCGCACATGGAGGACATATGATGAGCATCGTTGTGACAGGTAAAATATATGTTTTGTTTTGCTGTAATAAGCCATGCACAAATGGTGCCCTTCGGGCGCCGTTTGCACACGGGGTGGGGAGAATGTGGATATTTTTTATTTTTTTATTATTTATTACCGTACGCGTACGGTAAGCGTAATCGGCGAAATTTTTGAAAAAATTAAAATTGCCTTTTTTCACTTGGGGGATCGTTGGGGACTCCCTCGACATGGCTAGGTGCTTGGGAGCTGTCTAAACAGCCCCTTTACATGTTTTTGCACTTTGTTTTTCAACCCCCTGTCAGAGTGCGAGAGAGAAAATGGCGGCCGCAGCTTCCTGGTTTCGACCGATTCGAATGTTTACTAAGATCTAACGGCCAATCAGAATCGCGCTCGCGCACGTCACCGTACGGTAAGCGCACCGTAAGCGCACCGTAAGCTGGCTCAGATATATATATTGATTTAAAGGCTATTTTCTCAGAATCTACTGAACAGATTTACACCAAACCTACAAAAGGCACTTCCTTGACCTGAGGACTACCTCTCTGCCAAATTTCATTAAATTCTGTTCAGCCGTTCGGGCTGTAGCTCTGTCTAAAGGTCCTATGGAAAAATGCATGGGAAAAACGCGTTTTGGGACCCCCCTTTTATCTCAGCCCCCGCTTGACGAATCCCCCCCGAGACTTTCAGGGTAGGAGCGGAGCTCAACGCCCCACCTATTTTGAAAATTTTGCGAGGATTCGTCGACCGGCGCCAAAGTTATTCAAAATAGAATGTTGCGGATTTCCTATGGTAAGAGGGTCCTAACTATAACTATCTACTGGCGACCGCCCGACCGCCAGTAGATAATATATATATATATATATATATATATATATATATATATATATATATTTTGAACCAATCCTGAATTCTGAGCGCATACAAATCCAGGCGCTGACTCCGTGGGATGATAGATCAAAGAAATACTTTATTTCACAAGGACGCCAAGACGCGTTTCGACGGGAAAACCGTCTTCTTCACTACATCCGGTCCCTCTACAGTGTTCGTTTATATCACCGAAACGAGGCACATTCCACCATGGTTGCCACAGCAACTGTATACATAGACATAAAAGAAATAACAGGTATGTCTTAACCATAAAACAAAAAATTCAATATTGAATTGAAATACACATCACATTTTTGACTTGTGTTGAAAAAAACATTAATGCATTTTAGCAAAAAGGGCACTATAGTTTAGTTTGACGTATAAATGAAATGCATAAGTCATAGTAACGCAATGATTTGTAAAATACAATTTGTCAAACAAAGTATTTGCTTTTACTTTTTGGAGTAAAGCCCAAGTGGGCAGACAAGCAAAAATGTTGAAAATAGAGCGTATATGGAAAAGGTGTATGTGCCAAGAAAAATTAAAGGATTAAGAAAAAACGAAAAGAAAAAAGGAACCATGTGTTAAGGATCGGAGTTCAAGAGCGGGATGCGTGCACAGTTGGCATTCCCTAGTTACTAAAGATGTACATTAAGTGCTTCGTCAGCATTCATCCCATTGGGGATCTTGCTGTCCAGAAGTATGATGTATTTAGATTCCAGTCGTCTCAGACACAATTGTCTGTTCCCTCCCCTAATGTTTTTTGCAATACTGTCAATGACAAAATAGGATATTTCTTCTATTTTGCCCTCATGATGTAGATTGATGTGTCTCGCTACCGGATATGTCGGGTCATCATTTGTGATGGCCCTGAGGTGTTGTATAATCCGGACATGTACTGGATGTATCGTACTCCCCACATACAATTTGTTGCAGGTACAGCGGAGGACATATACTGCAAAATCCGTTTTGCAAGAAAAACTCCCTCGGATCTCAAATGGGGTTTTTCTAAGGGGAAGAGAAATGGTTCTTGTGTTCACACCATACTTGCAGGCTTTGCATTTGGAACACTTCTGAAAGCCCCTCTGGGGTCTGAGCCAGGTGCCCCCCTTGGTGTGTGTAGGTGCATTATTAACCAATTCCTGATGCATGCTCTTAGCTTTTCTAAACACCAACTGGGGGAATTTGGTACAGATTGGTCCTATGGTGGGGTCATTTCGTACTAGGTGCCAGTGTCTGTAAAGAATCTTTCTTAGATTTTGGTGATAAGTGTTGTAACCTGTGATGATTCTGGGTATATAGTCTATTGTCTTCTGTGATTGTTGTGTGCTATCCTTGAAAATAAGTTCTTCCCGTTTAAATTTCTCACTTTTTTGTTGTGCTGATCTGAGTGTTTTGGTGTCATAACCTCTATTCTTTAGCCGTGTGCAAAGACTGTCTGTAGATGTCTGAAGACTGGCTAGGGTGCTGCAGTTTCGTTTCATCCTCAAGCATTCTGCATATGGGATACTCTCTATGAGTTTGTGAGGATGGAAACTGTCAGCATGAAGGATAGCATTCCCTGACGTTGGTTTCCTGAACGTCCTAGATTGTATTTTCTGGTTCTCTATATACAATTCAAGATCTAAAAAGACAATAGATTTTTTGCTGGTAGTGCATGTGAATTTAAGATTAAGAGAGTTTTCGTTGATGTCAGACACAAAATCAATTGCACTCTGTTCAGTGCCCTGCCATAGGATAAAAATGTCATCTATATATCTTTTATATAGAACGACATTGTTGGTGAAGTGACTTGCATGTTTTTTCATGAGTACCTGCTCCTCCCACCAGCCCATATGCAAATTAGCATAGCTGGGAGCGAAGCAGGTACCCATGGCAGTCCCTTGTGTCTGCTTGTATAATAGCCTGTCAAAGATGAAGATGTTATTGTCCAGACACCACTCAGTCATATGTAATAACAGGACTGTGTGGTGATGTAGCTGTATGGGTCTGGTGCCTAAATAGTGTTTGAGTGCATTTAGGCCATCTTTGTGCCTGATACTGGTATACAGGCTTTGTACATCAAGGGTCAAGAAAACAAAGTCATCATGCCAAGATAAATCATAGATTTTGGTCAGGAAATCACCAGTGTCTCTGATGTACGCTGGAAGTTCCTGGACAAAAGGTTGCAGAAAAAAGTCCACAAATCTGCTGGTGTTTTCGAAAAGGCTGCCAATTGCAGATATAATTGGCCTGCCGGGAGGATTTTGAGCATTCTTGTGTATCTTTGGAAGTAGATACAATTGGGGCGTGATAGGATAGTCGTTCTTCAAAAAATCAAATTCAACTTTTGAAATGAGACCACCACATTTCCATTCATAAAGGCACTTATGATATTTTTCTTTTACACTAATAATGCCTGTGGTACTAATGCGGTTGTAACACTCTCTATCTTGTAACTGACTTCACGCCTCCTTGTTGTACATTTCAATGGGCCAAAGAACCACATTTCCTCCTGTATCAGAGCAGCGTACCACAATGTCAGTTTGTTCTTTGATTTTATTCATTACATTAGTATATTCCATTCTGATATTGTGTTTTGTTTTGATAAAATCACTGCTGCTCTCTTTTGCCAAATCCTTAAGATCCTTAATCACCCTTTCTGCAAAAATGTCAATACCGTCCTTAGGCATGAGCGGTGTAAACACAGACTTAGGTTTGAAAGGCGTAGGTGCAGATTCCAAGATGTTTAGGTCAGATCCAATTGCTGCTTGTGTGATAGTGAATGAGCAGCTTTCTTGTTCACATGCCAATTCAGTGATATCCCTGAGAATATTCATATCGGCCACATTCAGTCCTTCTGATCGCGAAGCAGTTGGTATCACCGTGATGGCCTCAGTGTTACTGTTGGTGCTGTTGAAGAAATGTTTACGTAATTTTAGTGTACGTGTAAAATTGTACAAATCAATCCTGGTTTGTGTATAATCAAAGTTTGTGTTAGTACAAAAAGATAGGCCAAGGGAAAGAATTCTTTCTTCTTCGGTAGTTAACGCCATCTCGGTTAGGTTTATAACTGTGTTTTGGCTGGCTGTATCCATATCTATCTGCGTCTGTTTCTCCTGTATGCGGGGTTGCCTGGTCTTTGTGTTGTTTTTGCCCCATCTCCTGTTTTTCCTTCGTCTCCTTTTGGATTTTGTCCTTTTGATATTTGGTCTTGGCGCATCGGTCTTGGTCTTAGACTCATTATGCGCTCCATGCGTAAAAAACCAAATTCTTCAACAGGTGTTGGTGCATTGCATGTGTGGACGGTTCCACTGATGGCATCTGTGTCGGATTCAACCTCCGAACTCAGTTCAGACTCACTGGGTGCAGCCAATCTTGTTGCGCTAGTGCCTGCTGCAGACATTTGTTGGCGACGAATATTTTCAATTTTTTTTGAGAAAGTATAGATTCTTCCTTGTAGGTAGTCGTTTCTGTCTCGTTGAAATTTCACGGCTTTGCGGTCCTTGATAATTTGCTCGTGTTTCATCACTCTCAATTTGATTTCGTCCAGGCTTTTATTTACTTCCTCTTGATCTAATTGTTTCAACTCATTGTAAATTTCCTCAATTCTGGCCATCATTTTTTCTCTGTCTGTGGTAGCGTATTTGATGAGGATCTGTAGCATGTTCCTGGAGGACTGGGCATTATTCTCTGCCCATTCTTGCAACATAGCCGGGTCTGGATTTTCATATGTAGGAGCTACTAAGATTCTTAGCCCCCTTGGGATGCGACCCACATCGAGGTAGCGTTTCAGAGATGTGCATTCCCACCATTTGGAAACTTCGTGCTTTCGTAATTTTTCAAGTTCTGCCGTGAGTCTTTTAAGATCACTGACTAACGGTGCTGATGGTGTGCCACTCCTGCTGGGCTGGATCGTGACGTTAGTTGTGTCACTGAAAATGTCTACTGCTGCCGCTTCCCGCTCCTTAATCCAATCCTCGGCCATCTTTGCGAAATTATGATTGTCTTTGACTCCCACTGCCCGTGTTGCAACTTATTGCGGGACTACCTCTCCCATCAGCCACCTTGTTAGACACGGAAAGCCGTTACCGGCAAACAATGGGCTTACCTGGAACCTGGATCGCCCTCCGGCGGTCTCCAGAAACAGGATACTCACAGTTCGCCGGCTTGGATCACACTTTCGGTCTGGGATGTCGGCTGCGGGGGGCTCTCCGTTTTCCTTGTTCAAAGGACTTTGCAAACAGGTACCGGCAGCGAAGAGCACCAAAACGAGGAGGGTCAGCGTAGAGACTACCTACTGGCGGTCAGCAGTAGGTAGTTCTAGTTAGGACCTATTATCCATAGGAAATCTGCAACATTCTATTTGGAATAACTTTGGCGCCAGTTGACGAATCTTCGCAAAATTTTCAAAACTCGTGGCCCACTCCGGTCCGCTCCTATCCTGAAAGTCTCGGGGTGATTCGTCAAGTGGGGGCCAAGAAAAAAGGGGGGTCCCAAAACGTGTTTTCCCCATGCAATTTTCCATAGGAACATTTAGTTGCAGCTACAGCCCGAACTGCTGAACGGAATTACACCAAATTTGGCAAAAAGGTAGCCCTTGGTTCAGAATCGTACCTTTTTGTTAAATGGTGTAAATCTGTTTAGTAGTTTTTTAGATAATAAAGGAAAAAAGATAGATATATCTGGGCGGAGCCTAACCACTCATCTCATCGTGAGATATGATTGACTGTCAGCACTTCATCCAAGAAGTATTGGCAGCCATCTTGGGACCAATATACATGATAGGACCTCATTAAAAAGCATTGCAGTTGATAGAAGGTTTTAAGATTTTAGTTACATTATAAATCATTTGTTGATGGTACCATACTCATTTTAGGAATTGTGGTGTGTTCTAAGGTGATTTTACCATGTGAATAAGCCTTCTGCTAGGATATCATGAATCATGTTTGAGAGAAAACTATTTTCTCATGCTTTTCCCACAGAGGTTTGGAAGGTGATCTATAAGCTAAACTGAGAGCATATTTTCTGTAAATTCACATTATCTTTCTCAGTCATGTGAGAATGAAGTCTGACATTCTCAGTAAAACATGTACATCCAACAAGGGCAGATACTGTCAGTTGATTCCTTTGTGTTCTACTGCAGCTTCCCAGAGTGTTCTAAAGAACAACTAGAGCACTAACAGTTTGACTTATGACAAACGTATGGCACACCTGAAGCCATCTAGATTGGAATAAAGTGGTAACTCTTAAAACATTTAATTTAAAAAGGAACAAAATGAGGGGGTTCATTTTGTCATAGAAAGTATGATCAATGCTGCAGAAAGAAAAATTAGGGCACATTTTGAGTGACTTCTCAAATCCTCTTCTATTTCATAAAAAAATTCTGACATGCAGACTGAAACATGCACTTTCAATACCAGCAGCAGACTTCCCTGGTGAGCAGTAGCTTTACTACAGTGATCTAATGAGCAACTAGAGTGCTAACATTCTGAATTTATGGCAAATGTATGACACATCTGAATGCCTTCTTGATGGAACCAAAGTAAACAAGCATTGAAAATACAATAGGTCTCGCCCTCATTTAAGTTAAAGCAATTCTGTTTGTAATTAGGTGGCTTTTTAGCTTTGCTTTTATTAGTGTTTTTCAAACTTTCATGTACATAACATGCATATGTATGCATATATGTGTATGTATGCATGCATTTATATTTGTATTTATATAGATATGCAGATTATATATATGTTTATATATTTATATATTTATGTATATATATATATATACAGACATACATATATAAAAATGCACATGCATATCTATGCATATACATATGTGCATATGTGTGCGTGTAGAGGTAGAGAGTAGTAGAGAGAGGTAGAGAGTAGAGGATGAGTAATAGAGAGTAGAGAGTGAGTAGTAGAGAGTTGTAGAGAGAGTAGCAGAGAGTGAGTAGTAGAGAGTAGTGGAGTGAGTAGTAGTGGAGTGAGTAGTAGAGAGTGAGTAGTAGAGAGTAGAGAGTGAGTAGTAGAGAGTAGAGAGTGAGTAGTAGAGAGTAGTAGAGAGTGAGTAGTAGAGAGTTGTAGAGAGTGAGTAGTAGAGAGTAGAGAGTGAGTAGTAGAGAGTGAGTAGTAGAGAGTGAGTAGTAGAGAGTGAGTAGTAGAGAGTAGAGAGTCGAGTAGTAGAGAGTAGAGAGTGAGTAGTAGAGAGTGAGTAGTAGAGAGTAGTAGAGAGTGAGTAGTAGAGAGTTGTAGAGAGTGAGTAGTAGAGAGTAGAGAGTGAGTAGTAGAGAGTAGAGAGTAGTAGAGAGTAGAGAGTAGTAGAGAGTAGAGAGTAGTAGAGAGTGAGAAGTAGAGAGTATTAGAGAGTGAGTAGTAGAGAGTGAGTAGCAGAGAGAGTAAGAGAGAGTAGTAGAGAGTAGTAGAGAGTAGTAGAGAGTAGTAGAGAGTAGTAGAGAGAGTAGTAGAGAGAGAGTAGTAGAGTAGTAGAGAGTAGTAGAGAGTGAGTAGTAGAATAGTAGAGAGTGAGCAGTAGAGTGAGTAGTAGAGAGTGAGTAGTAGAGAGTGAGTAGCAGAGCAAGAGTAAAAGAGTAGTAGAGAGAGTAGTAGAGAGTGAGTAGTAGAGAGTGAGTAGTAGAGAGTGAGTAGTGGAGAGTAGTAGAGAGAGTAGTAGAGAGTGAGTGGTAGAGAGTGAGTAGTAGAGAGTAGTAGAGAGTGAGTAGTAGAGAATAGTGGAGTAGTAGAGAGTGAGTAGTAGAGAGTGAGTAGTGGAGAGTGAGTAGTGGAGAGAGTAGTAGAGAGCGAGTAGTAGAGAGCAAGTAGTAGAGAGCAAGTAGTAGAGAGCGAGTAGTAGAGAGCGAGTAGTAGAGAGCGAGTAGTAGAGAGCGAGTAGTAGAGAGCGAGTAGTAGAGAGAGAGTAGTAGAGTGACTAGTAGAGAGAGTAGTGGAGAGTGAGTGGTAGAGAGTAGTAGAGTGAGTAGTAGAGTGAGTAGTAGAGTGAGTAGTAGAGAGTGAGTAGTAGAAAGAGAGTAGTAGAGAGTAGTAGAGAGTGAGTAGTAGAGTGAGTAGTAGGGAGACGTAGCGAGTGAGTAGTAGAGAGAGTAGTAAAGTAGTAGAGAGTGAGTAGTAGAGAGTAGTACAGTGAGTAGTAGAGAGAGTAGGTAAGTAGTAGAGAGCGAGTAGTACAAAGTGAGTAGTAGAGAGCGAGTAGTAGAGAGTGAGTATTAGAGAGTGAGTATTAGAGAGTAGTAAAGAGTGAGTAGTAGTAGAGAGAGAGTAGTAGAACGTGAGTAGTAGAGAGTAGTGTAGAGTGAGTAGTAGAGTAGTAGAGAGTGAGTGGAATAGAGAGTAGTGTAGAGTAGTAGAGAGTAAGAGAGTGAGTAGTCGAGTGTGAGTAGTAGTGAGTGAGTAGAAGAGAGAGTAGTAGAGAGAGTAGTAGAGAGAGTAGTAGAGAGAGCAGTAGAGAGAGCAGTAGAGAGAGCAGTAGAGAGAGCAGTAGAGAGTGAGTAGTAGAGAGTGAGTAGTAGAGAGTGAGTAGTAGAGAGTGAGTAGTAGAGAGTGAGTAGTAGAGAGAGAGTAGTAGAGAGAGCAGTAAAGAGTAGTAGAGAGAGCAGTAGAGAGAGAGAGTAGTAGGGAGTAGTAGAGTGAGTAGTAGAAAGTGAGTAGTAGAGAGAGAGTAGTAGAGAGTAGTGTAGAGTGAGTAGTAGAGTAGTAGAGAGTAGAGAGTAGTCAGTCAGTGTCAGTCAGTCAGTGGCAGTCAGTCAGTGGCAGTCAGTCAGTCAGTCAGTCAGTCAGTCAGTCAGTCAGTCAGTGGCAATCAATGTCTGTCAGTCAGTCAGTGGCAATCAGTGTCAGTCAGTCAGTCAGTCAGTCAGTGTCAGCTGGAGCAGATCTGCTGACCGGGTTCTCTGGCTCTAAAGCAGCTCTGCTGACCGGGTTCTCTGGCTCTAAAGCAGCTCTGCTGACCTGGTTCTCTGGCTCTAAAGCAGCTCTGCTGACTTGGTTCTCTGGCTCTAGAGCAGCTCTGCTGACTTGGTTCTCTGGCTCTAGAGCAGCTCTGCTGACCTGGTTCTCTGGCTCTAGAGCAGCTCTGCGGACCTGGTTCTCTGGCTCTAGAGCAGCTCTGCGGACCTGGTTCTCTGGCTCTAAAGCAGCTCTGCTGACCTGGTTCTCTGGCTCCAGAGCAGCGCTGCTGACCTAGTTCTTAGGCTCTAGAGCAGCTCTGCTGACCTAGTTTTTAGGGTCTAGATTAGCTCTGCTGACCTAGTTCTTAGGCTCTAGAACAGCTCTGCTGACCTGGTTCTCTGGCTCTAAAGCATCTCTGCTGACCCGGTTATATGGCTCTAAGGCAGTTCTGCTGACATGTTCTCTGGCTCTAGAGCAGCTCTGCTGACCTGGTCCCTTGGCTCTAAAGCAGCTCTGCTGACCTGGTTCTCTCCCTCTAAAGCAGCTTTGCTGACCTCGTTCTCTCGCTCTAAAGCAGCTCTACTGACCTGGTTTCTCTGGCTCTACAGCAGCTCTGCTGACCTGGTTCTCTGGCTATAGAGCAGCTCTGCTGACCTGGTTCTCTGGCTCTAAAGCCGCTCTGCTGACCTGGTTCTCTGGCTCTAAAGCAGCTCTGCTGACCTTGTTCTCTCCCTCTAAAGCAGCTCTGCTGACCTGGTTCTCTGCCTCTAAAGCAGCTCTGCTGACGTGGTTCTCTGCCTCTAGAGCAGCTCTGCTGACCTGGGTCTCTGGCTCTAAAGCAGCTCTGCTGACCTGGTTCTACGGCTCTAAAGCAGCTCTGCTGACCTGGTTCTCTGGCTCTAGAGCAGCTCTGCTGACCTGGTTCTCTCCCTCTTAAGAGCTCTGCTGACCTGGTTCTTTGGCTCTAAAGCAGTTCTGCTGGCCTGGTTCTCTGCCTCTAGAGCAGCTCTGCTGACCTGGTTCTTTGGCTCTAAAGCAGTTCTGCTGGCCTGGTTCTCTGCCTCTAGAGCAGCTCTGCTGACCTGGTTCTTTGGCTCTAAAGCAGTTCTGCTGGCCTGGTTCTCTGCCTCTAGAGCAGCTCTGCCGACCTGGTTCTCTGGCTCTAAAGCAGCTCTGCTGACCTGGTTCTCTGGCTCTAGAGCAGCTCTGCTGACCTGGTTCTCTGGCTCTAAAGAGTTCTGCTGACCTGGTTCTCTCCCTCTAAAGAGCTCTACTGAAGTACTGGGAATTTTAAGCCCAGCGGTGCAGGGGAACACACCCTATGACTTCGGGTTCTTCCTGTTTCAGACCTACAGAAACACAGAGTCTTCTGGGTGAAGTCAAAGATCAGTTTATTGGCTGCAGACCAATTACAGGTATCCTAGAAGTACAACAGCGTGTATGTTCTCAGGAGACTGCTAAAAATCACAGAAACGGACTTCTCCTTAAATACAAAATATCCTGCTTCAGGCATACATTCCTAGTTTTATGGCATGGTCATTTAGATGTATACATTTCAAACGAAAAGGCAGAGTCATGATGACCATCCCACATTCCAGTTAAACCAGCCCGCAATTATTTACCCAGCAAGGCTCAGATCCCACATCAGATATCGATAGGCCCCAATAAACATGAGCATCTCCTGTTTGGAAAACAAGCCATAAAGCAGGAACAGTCAGGTGTGAAAGAGATTAGCTGGAGGCTTGTGTAGGATGAAAAGACTTTATGGTGTGTCAAGCCCTGATGCTAATCACAGGTGGCTAGAGGACGGGGAGCTCGTGAGACCGGACTGAACTGGGGCAGCGGAGCCAAGCTGCCCAGGTCACAGAGAAGTTAAAGGAAAGCACATGTGCTCTAAAAGGCCCGTATTTGCTTCATGCTATGTAGCCTATGTGAGGGCAACCATAAGATGGCCACCGCTCTAAGATGGAACCCACGTAGTGATGTATAATAACGTATACACAGTGCGTTCATAGCTAAAACGTTACACAAAGCACTTGTACATACCGCATTAACCATTCGCGGTTCGCTAATACCGGGATAGACAGGGGTAGGGCCCTGCCTCCTACGTGGTCCCAAATTCTAAAGTACGACAGACCCTCCTTTTGCCCTTACATAGGCAATAACTATACTCATTTCAATCCGAGTCTAGGTCAATATTCATGAAGTCATGGAGATGTTGCTGTAGCATCATCCTATTACTTAGCTCGTCCCTCGATACAGGTTTCCTTACACATAATGTAGCACAGAGGCCACATATCGCAGGAGCACACTGTATGCACAGACAGAACAGGAAAAGGATGGCTAAGATCATTCCAATGACCATCAGAACTTTCCAACCCCAGGCAGATATCAGTTCCCAGAACCACCCCACCAGTGACCAATCTCCTTTATCCACGTGTATGGACTCAGATATTTTATGTAGTTTGGAGATGGCTTGATAAACTGTTGGAGCGTTGTCTGGTATGAAAATGCAACAACTAGATTGGATAACCTTACATACCCCACAGCGGTCTGCAAGTATGACGTCTAGAACCATGCGGTTCTGCAAAGTCATGAGGCGATCCGCTTGGAGCTCAGCTGTCAAATTACCAAGGGCACCAGCCGTAACATTAACAGTGGATTCAACCACACGAGTCAGTTGTCTCAGGTTCCTACTATTAACCATAGGTCCCCAAAACGGCAGGAAACCCAAAAAGAAATCTCCTGCTTCCTGACCGGCAGTATCCTCCTTACTAATCACGCCTCTCACAACTCTGGTCTTGTGATAGTCAGAGGCGGCAGTAAATGTTGGCGGTAGCAGATTTGCAATATAACATGTGCCCGAGAAATCAGGGGGCAACCATGTATATGCTCGGTCATTGCAGATAAAATATGTACCCTTGGCAGCCAAAAACGCAGGGGAAAACTGTGACGGAAAAGTGTACGTTTCAGTACAGTCACTTCTCCCCAGTTGAGCTCTAGGATTCTGACCATTACCTTGGAAACAGAACCGACCTATGTGGGGTACGACCCAGATTGGGGATGAGATTTTTCGCTGTCTTTCACCCAGACTAATACTATACCCCGTCGCGTTCCACCCTACATAAGCTCTCAATTCTTCTTTGGGAATAGATGAGTATGCGTCGATATCTCTGCTCATATTGGCAACTCCTTTCATTAAAGCTTTGTTATTGGTGCTAGGTCTGATGGAACGCGGTTGTCGCGGGGAGTAGGCATCTAATGCAAAGAGAAACATGGTCTGGAATGCCCATGACGATCCATTGTAACTAAACGGCAGCACTAGATAGGGAATACCCTTATTAATGGTATGTGGCATTAAACCACACACCCAACAATTGGTTGTATTCATGACTAGCTGGTGCTGGTGCAGGAGCGGAATAAACGAGTTGTTTACAAATTCAGACCATCTAGCTTGTTCATGTTCAGGCAGAGGGTGAAAAGAGTGTGAGGAGACAGTAGGAGGAGGTATAGGCTGTACAGTGGGTGCAATGGGCTCTTGAGAGGAGAAGAATACAAATCCTACAGTAAACACTACCATACTACATAATACAAACAGGCATAAAATACAAAACGTTTGCTCTTCATTATTTTACACATTCTTGCTTTAAAGTTCATTTCCTCAGCGAGTCTCTCCATCTTGAAAAACTCCATCCTCTAATCGTGCCGCTCGCGGCAGGTGAGTATCTTCTGCTAAGGAGTACGCCTGTCAGTCCAGGGAACGCCCTAGACCAACCAGAACCGTTGACCTAACGTCTTCGGCCTGTACCCCAAAGTCTTGGCACCGTGACCCTGCGGCTGAACCCGGATGGTGGTTCGAAAAACAAAAATCAAGAAAGTCCTTCAGATGGGAGAGCTCTGGTTATCAAAAAATAAAAAGGTAAAAGAAAAAGAATATTTATTTGTCCATAGGCCTTGGTCTTAGATTAAAGTGGAGACGGCCAGGTACTGTCTGATCTTGGAACAAGAGTTCAGGCTCTGTGGTGTCCAATCGAATTGACGGTGGCTCAGCTTCTTGCAAAATATCGTCACTTTCCTGTGCTGAAGTTGTGCCTTTTATGCGTGCATCACTGAACGGCACAAAACGAGGTACAGTGTCTGTTTCAGAGTCTGCGATACCCTCCTGGACCCACTGGTCATACGGCAGAGGCAAAGGGATCCTTTTCACGTGGGCGCCGTGGATCCAGTTCTTCTTCCCCTTTACTCAAACAGCTGATCTTGTAGACAGAAGTACGAGATGAGGGCCGATCCAACGAGGCTCATCGTTGCTTTTGCGCTGGAAATTTTTCACCAAAACCCGCATGCCAGGGTCGATAGGGTGTCCTGGAGCCTCAGAGGCTTGGGGAAGAGTATCGTGCACCTGTTGGTGTAAAACACGTAATTTAGCCGTCAATTCATACAAGTAATCAAGCAGTACTGGATGTTCGATTTCACTGAATTTCGCCGGTCTTGGCACACCCCATACATTAGCTGGGCGGCCAAAAACGACCTCGTAGGGACTAAGTCCCACTCGTGAATGCACAGTCATTCTGGTGGACAGGAGAGCTAGAGGCAGAGCGTCAGGCCATTTAAGACCTGAGCTCGCTTGGATTTTGGCCAGCTTGAGTTTTAGAGCGCCATTGTAGCGCTCTACTAATCCAGCTGATTGGGGGTGATTTGCAGCGTGGAATTTCTGTTTTATCCCTACTCCCTCACACACATTCTTCATCACTTGACCCACAAACTCACTCCCATTATCACTCCACACCATTCTTGGCATTCCAAACCTAGGGAAAAATTCCTTCACAAGGGCTTTGGCTGTGGATAGAGCAGTGTTGTCTTTTAGGGGATAGGCCTCTATCCATTTTGAAAAAGCGCAGACAACCACCAATACATATTTCAGGTTGTTGCATCTTTCCATGTGGATAAAATCTAGCTGCAAAACTTCAAATGGATATGATGGAGGCGCAAAATGACCAGCTGGAGTTGGGGTTCCCCTACCAGGGTTGTACTTCAAGCATACCATGCAATTCTTGACCACATTCTCTGCACACTTAGGAATTCCAGCATTCTGCCATACTGGAGCCAACAACTTACAGATTCCTTTCGTACTGATATGTGCCATTCCATGTGCCATAGTAACCACTGGAAGCACATATGCATCAGGTAACAACCATCGCCTATGTTCTGACAGATCAATCCAACAACCATTCTCATCCAATTTACCCATACTTTCTCTCCACTTGCTCAACTCTTTCTTTGTGGCTTCAGCTTGAAGGGACTTTACACTCTCTATTGTGTTTTCACACATTCCAACATCACCAACCCATCTGGCAGGGCCTGCAACATACATTCGAGTCTTCACATCTTTTGCTGTTTCTTTCGGGACTTCATCAGCAAACGCATTACCACGACCAACGTCATCAGTGATTTTCTTGTGCGCACTGCATTTCATAATCGCAACTTGTAACGGTAGGGTCAGCGACTCAAGGAGATCATTCACCAACTTGCCATTCTGAATCTTAGCTCCATGCGAAGTCAGGAACCCACGTTCTCTCCACAATCGCCCAAAACTATGAGCCACGCCAAAGGCGTATTGGCTATCCGTATATATGTTCACTTTCATTCCTTCAGACAACACGCATGCTCTCGTAAGAGCAATCAATTCTGCTGCTTGAGCCGAATTTTGTGGCACACGTGCAGTTTCCACATTCGTGTGCAAAGTCGTGATAGCATATGCAGCAGTCGTATCACCATTCGGAAGCTTAAAACACGAACCATCCACCCATAAAGTACCATCACACTCAGTCAGGGGAGTATCTTTAAGATCTACTCTCCCTTTCGTCTCTTCTTCGGTTCTGAACAGGCAATCATGTTGCTCAATCTCATCTAGGTCTGCTGGAATTGGTAATAGTGTAGCTGGATTCAACGTGTTGCATCTCTTTATGTGTATATGGTTTGCTAACAGTGTCAGCTCATAACCAGATAATCGCGCACTAGTTAAGTGTTGTGTCTTGGTCTTGTTTAACAATGTGTCCACAGCATGTGGAACCATAACAATCAATGTATGATCCATTACTAGGCCAGCAGACTGTCGAATAGACATAGCTGCGGCGGCTGTAGCTCTCAGACAACTTGGCAATGCCCTCGCTACCGGGTCCAAGGTTGATGAAAAATATACGCATGAACGCGGTCTATCGCCAAAAGGCTGTGTTAACACTGATAATGCGCAACCATCTTTCTCATGAACATACAATGTAAAAGGCTTGCTGTAGTCAGGGGTACCCAACACAGGAGCTGAACACAATGCATTGCGCAATTCCACAAAACTTTTCTGACACTCTTCAGACCATGGGATAGGATTCGGTGTGTCTTTGCATGTTAATGCTAACAAAGGTTTTGCCAACAAGGAAAAATTAGGAATCCAATGCCTACAGTATGAAGTAATGCCCAAGAAAGCACGCACTTCTCTCTGTGTTCTTGGCACACTCAACTGTGTAATGGCTTGAATTCTCTCTGGGGTCAGTTTCCTTCCCTCCTTCGATAAGAGATGACCTAAGTAGGTCACTTCTTGTCGACAATATTGCAGCTTTGAGAGAGACACTTTGTGATGGAAGGCAGACAAATGACGCAACAATGACAAGGTAGCGTTTTTGCAAATCTTTTCAGTATCCGCGGCGATTAGTAAATCGTCAACATACTGAATAAGGATAGCACCACTGGGTAAAACCAGTGCATCAAGCTGCGCTTTTAAAGCTTGACTGTATATTGATGGACTCTCACAGTAGCCCTGGGGAGCGCGTTTAAAGCGGAAGCTGCGACCTGCTAAACTAAAGCCAAAAATGTCTCTGCTCTCCTCTGCAATTGGTATGCTAAAGAAAGCATTCTTCAGATCGATCACTGAGAACCATGCAGCGGATGCTGGAATCATGGTTAACAAGGCAGTTATATCAAGGACAACTGGAAACTGTGGTACAACAATCTTATTAACCTCTCTAAGATCAATCACAAATCTGTAAACAGGTGGCTGTGAAGGGTCCCTTCGTTTTAAGACAGGTAAAACAGCACTATTGCAAACGTTGCCTCTTGTCTCTTCAATTACACCCTTTTTAATCAAATCACTGACAATTGCTAACAATGCTTTCTGACATTCATTGGAGATCTTGTACTGGGGAATACGTGGCAATCTGACATTGGCTTTTAAAGTGACCACATATGGCGGTATTTCCAAAAGACCCACATCAATGGGACCAGTAGCCCAAAGGACATCCGGAAGGGATGACAATTCAGGTGGCATTGCATTTTTAGACAAATACATTGGGGAAATCACTTTCTTGCCTAATGTAAATTGTACTCCTGAGGGAGAACAATATAGCGTTGCATGCAATCTTTTTAGCAAATCTAAGCCTAGCAAATTTTCACCACAACCTGTCGTTAGGATGAGGGGTGCTTTTAGC
This sequence comes from Triturus cristatus, assembly GCF_964204655.1. Lineage (NCBI taxonomy): Eukaryota > Metazoa > Chordata > Amphibia > Caudata > Salamandridae > Triturus > Triturus cristatus. The sequence continues at coordinate 814,497,607 of NC_140594.1, forward strand.
TCACAAGGTCCAACAGAAAGTGACATAGGACTAGAAATCGGGTTCCTAACTGGGGCGCCAGAAAAACCTACTGAAACATTCATTTCGCCAGACAAAGGCGCGCCAGGGAGTTTTGATTGCATAATTGAACTCTTTGCAGCACCAGTGTCCAGCAGAAAGGGCTCCGTTACATTTGCTGTAGTTACTTTAACATAAGGTCCGCTCTGATCCACTGGCACTGAAACAACTCCCTCTCTCTGTCTACGGCCGTCCTAGTATTCATTATCTTCTACATTGTCATCTTCTGCATAATAATCATTATTGTAGTACTGAGCTGTATTACCAGTCGCGTTGGCTTGCTGATCAAAGCTATTTATGGTATTTTGAGGCGGAAGAGGACGCGCGTTCTGTGGAACATTTCCACGCCCTCTGCCTCTAGGAGCTTGCTGACCACCTCTACCTCTTGCGCCATACGCATTACTGTTACGCTGCATTAATTTAGGGCAACTATATTTAAAATGACCTTCCTCTTTGCAATATGAACATTGGTTGGGACCTACAGGGATTCGTGGTTGATAATACCCATTCATTTGCTGGTTATTCTGAAACTGTTGGGGCTGCTGATAGATACCTTGTGTTTGCCTATAATTATTCTGTCCTCCACGTGGCGGATAGGCCTGCTGTAAGAGGACCTTTGTTTTCAGTTCTTTCGTTTTCTTATCTGTTCTATCCTTCTCATCTTTGTCTCTATTCTCATAATACTGTGCAGTAGCCAGTATTTGCGCTGAAGAGGAAACAGCCCAAGAACTTTCTGAGTCTTTTAATTTTTTACACAACTCGGGAAGTAGATTCTGCACAAATTTATCAACAAATAACCGTTGGCCACCTTCAGTGCTCATGTCTTGACCACTGTGGTCGATAAACGTTTCTTCAAACCTGGTGAAGAAATCAGACACTGTCTCATCTTTCTTCTGCTTACATGCGGATAGTTTATCCCAATTTACGCGCATCGCGGGCATTATAGTTTTCATGTAGGTAATAATTCGACCAGGGAGTTCTGCTACTAAAGGGTCAGGTTTCCGCCACCAACTTGGCCAGCATCTGCAGCAATGATATTAGCCCATGTGTTACCCAATTCTGCAGCGTGATCTACATTACGAATGGATCCCCATAAAGGCTGTGGAACAACATTCCCAAACAACATGTCTATGTCAGCCAGATTCATTACACATGATTCTGCAGTTTGTGATAACTCCTTATAATAACCTGTAGGGTTTTTACGGGGGTCAGACAATGTCTGCTTAAGCGCTAACACCTCAGATCTCTTCCATGGGACATGCACCCAAACACGCTGAAAATGAGCTGGAGCAGCAACAATATTTCTAGCGGCATCAGCCGCAACGGCTTCCTTCCATACTGGAGGGACTTCTCTCATAGGGTATTGTCGCGCTTTTCCCTTCTTCCCCACAGGGAATTCCTGTTCGTACAATGATTGTTGACAATCACCATTTCTGAGATACAGTAAAGTTGCAACTGCTTTATCTACATTGGGGCCCACAATTGTACCTTTTTCAAAAGCAAATCGCACTCGACACAATTCCTGTGGGTTTGGGTTTGCACCATTATCCTCCAATTCCTCACAGAGGAATTCACACATTTTATCAAAGACATACCTCTGTGTTGGGGCATTCCATTGGTGAAAAACAGTAACAACTGATTCCACATTATAGAGTAAAGGGAAACCAATCCACCTACGCACCAAATGATCTAACACCTCTTTCTCGTCGGGACCAGGCAGCTGGCTGCGCAATTGCTTACGCTGTAAGGCAGGAGTCGCACTAGATGACCCAAAGAGAGGCGACATTAGACTAGTAACTACATTAGCTAGTCTTTGTCGTGCTGAAGGAGAGGTTGAGGCGAAAACGGGGGGATAGACAGAGGGAAGAAAAACAGATTCAGATACAGGTACCTGGGTAGTGTAAGAAGGAGCGCCAGGGGAAGCCGCTGGCGTGCTAGGCAAAGTCGCAGGAAGCGCAGGGGTAACAGGTAGCAAAACTGGCGGCCCTTGAGAGGGCTGCACTGCAGGGATAGGAGCCAGCTGAGGAGGAGCTGGCGGCTGTGGGAATGCTTGCGGCATATTTACTGGAGGCTGCGCATTTACAAGCTGTGGAGGCGCTGTGGTATTTTGCGCATATGGGGGTGGTGAACTTAACAAATGGTACATTTGGGAATCTTTCTCTTTCTCTTTTGTCTCATCTTGCACAAGGGGTGACAAAACAGGGTAACATTTATCAATCCCTAGTTTGCGCTGTCTGTGCAATTGCTCATTCATTTGTTCCTCCTCATTATCTTTAATTTACACAGCTGCTTGCATCACTGACATACCTCTTTCTCTCTTATTCCTTTTCGCTAGCTTAATTTCCTTCTGTTTGGCTTCTTTTCGCCATAGACGGAAAGAATCAAACATCGCCGGCCGGGTTTTCTTTTTAAACAATTTAACTTCCAAATTATCTAAGATATCTGTATCGAAACTACCATTTTGGGGCCATTTTAAAACACCGTCCTTTCTGGTGTATCGGATCCATACTTCATTATATGCAATGGGGCCCACGCCATGTTTTACATAAAGCTCATAAGTTGGAGTACCAATTGGAGGAACCGAACATGAATCCTCTAACTGGAAATCCCTTCCACAACCCAAACAAAACAATCTTCCAAATACACTAGCACCAGGCATCTTTGCTCACTAGTCTAGTTCCAAACTTCAAAGGATTATCGATTACGATAGTCTCGTGAATACACGAGTCCTCTGGCTTTGGGGTTTGCAAACTCCAAATCAAAATTATCCCGAAGGATACCAAACAAATTGGGAGACGCTCCACTTATACTTAACTGAATATCGATGATCAATGGCGTCACCAGAAGACTCTCTCAATTGTTTCGCTCTACCAAAATCGTCAAGGGTCCAAAACAGGGCGATTAATCAGGGCAGCAGTCCTTCATAGCCGTCGGGACGCGGAGAACCTCGCAGAAAAGACTTTTGGACCACGTCGACATGCAGGGGTCGATGAAGTGGCGGCCTTCCTCCAGAATTTCCACACGAAGCTCCTCACGAACCTCTGGCTTGGACCGGTACCGCTGAAATCGCGCCGAGTTGGGCGCCAACTGAAGTACTGGGAATTTTAAGCCCAGCGGTGCAGGGAACACACCCTATGACTTTGGGTTCTTCCTGTTTCAGACCTACAGAAACACAGAGTCTTCTGGGTGAAGTCAAAGATCAGTTTATTTGCTGCAGACCAATTACAGGTATCCTAGAAGTACAACAGCGTGTATGTTCTCAGGAGACTGCTAAAAATCACAGAAACGGGCTTCTCCTTAAATACAAAATATCCTGCTTCAGGCATACATTCCTAGTTTTATGGCATGGTCATTTAGATGTATACATTTCAAACGAAAAGGCAGAGTCATGATGACCATCCCACATTCCAGTTAAACCAGCCCGCAATTATTTACCCAGCAAGGCTCAGATCCCACATCAGATATCGATAGGCCCCAATAAACATGAGCATCTCCTGTTTGGAAAACAAGCCATAAAGCAGGAACAGTCAGGTGTGAAAGAGATTAGCTGGAGGCTTGTGTAGGATGAAAAGACTTTATGGTGTGTCAAGCCCTGATGCTAATCACAGGTGGCCAGAGGACGGGTACTCGTGAGACCGGACTGACCTGGGGCAGCGGAGCCAAGCTGCCCAGGTCACAGAGAAGTCAAAGGAAAGCACATGTGCTCTAAAAGGCCCGTATTTGCTTCATGCTATGTAGCCTATGTGAGGGCAACCATAAGATGGCCACCGCTCTAAGATGGAACCCACGTAGTGATGTATAATAACGTATACACAGTGCATTCGTAGCTAAAACGTTACAAAAAGCACTTGTACATACCGCATTAACCATTCGCGGTTCGCTAATACCGGGATAGACAGGGGTAGGGCCCTGCCTCCTACGTGGTCCCAAATTCTAAAGTACGACACTGCTGACCTGGTTCTTTGGCTCTAAAGCAGTTCTGCTGGCCTGGTTCTCTGCCTCTAGAGCAGCTCTGCTGACCTGGTTCTTTGGCTCTAAAGCAGTTCTGCTGACCTGGTTCTCTGCCTCTAGAGCAGCTCTGCCGACCTGGTTCTCTGGGTCTAAAGCAGCTCTGCTGACCTGGTTCTCTGGCTCTAGAGCAGCTCTGCTGACCTGGGTCTCTGGCTCTAGAGCAGCTCTGATGACCTGGGTCCCTGGCTCTAGAGCAGCTCTGCTGACCTGGGTCTCTGGCTCTAGAGCAGCTCTGCTGACCTGGGTCTCTGGCTCTAGAGCATCTCTGCTGTCCTGCTTCTTAGGCTCTAGAGCAGCTCTGCTGACCTGGTTTAAAAAATAATAGTTTATTATAAGTACAAATATATTATTTTTATGAATATCTTAGATAATCTCTTGCCCTAATATGTATATTAAAGACACATACATATCATTTTGGAACATACATTTTTTTGCCGGAGTCGCGCACCCAGCATGTATATGACGTCACGCGGGGCACGCCACCATGCAAGCTTCTCGTACCGTAATGCGCATATGTCGCAAATGCGCGGGAGCAGGAGTCGTGGACTGGTCGCATACCAATCGCGCACATCACACAATATTAAATGTATTTGATGTAACTGAAAAACACGCAGCCGTCGCACACCGTACGCAGATCCTTCACGACTTTTCTAAAATGGCGGCTACAATCCGCGCATCCACCGTGATGTGTACGCTTTGAGTGCGCCACTCCGAAAAAAATGTGGATTTTTTTTTTATTTAAAGAAAATAATATAAATATATTAAAATAAAAAATGAAAACAAAAAAATAATCAATATTTCAGTTTGAATGAAAAAAAAAAAATTGTTGCATTTTTCAGAAAAATATATAATGTTATTTAATTAATAAAATATTTATCAATAAACAGTTTAAAAAAACTGTAGAAAATCAGTACAAAAAATAGGTATAACTACTATCACACTTAAAAATTAGCATTAAAAAAACCTTTGAAATTCACTGAAAAAACCATAGGTTTCAGAGACGTTATAGTTAGTAATTAGCATTTAAAAAACCTTAGAAATTCACAGAAAAAAACATAGGTTTCAGGGGTGTTATAGTTAGCTGGCCATTTCACTTGTAGAAAACCATAGAAATTCCTCTGTTATAGTTAGTTCTGCTAACTATAACTCGCCCGTCCGCAATGCACTGCTGATGATATCACATATTGCATGATTCATGACATGGTTAGTGACATCACTGATGACATCTCAAATGACATTTAAAAAATCCTCAAAATCCGCGCTGGGTGCGCGGATCCTGCCGATAAAAAAAAACAAGCATTGGCATAGCCAATAGGTCTCGCCTTTGGGACCGTATAAGTGTTTAGCCATGCAACAGTTGATGTTTTTGCACCAAGGATATTATGCTGCATAACTAAATACTTATAAGGTCCCAAAGACGAGACCTATTGGCTATGCCAATGCTTGTTTCACTCGTCACATCTTCTGTTTTTTCCTGGTACACAGCACAAACTTCCAACTCTCCTCTCATCTAGTCACTGAAAACCAATTTGACCCCACTCGGTGGATATTTTCACTTTTACTAATAACCTCATCCAAAAAAGGCTCTGCCATTACCCACAATTCATTACAGATGGACATACTTGTAAAATGTACCATCATTTCATCCCGTAAACCCTCCTTACCAAAACGTCTAAAATTACAAGTGGAGGCCTGACTCTCTCAAAGCACCCACAAAATCATCTACCCCAACCCATCATTTACACCCGGAGCAGCTCTAAAAACTAATTAGAGCCTGAATATTTTTGCCCTTCAGATCTTCAAATATGTATTAATAATGTTATGTTTCTGCTTTGTTTCATCTCTACAGCATCTGTCATCAACAAGTATTAAATGTATCCTCCCGTTTCATCAATGGAAACTTAAACTTGGGTGCCTTTCAGTTTGGTAGTTCTATCTGCTGCATGGGTGAAACATGCTTGATTTAAGTTTAAATGAAATTAAACAGATTCTCTGAAATGTCAGAAGCACCACATTGACAAATCTGAGGAATTACGATACAATGATGTCAACATATCACTCAATTGTCACAATGGCCTGTGCTCGAGTGCTGCAGTAGTGTTTGTTGCCTTAATATGAGCATTACTTATTCTCCTCATGGGATTAATGTGACTGATCTGTGGGAATTAATTAACTGGGACTTCAGTGGATGCCTTACTTTATACTATTCAGATATTGAGAATCATAATTCATAAAATAAAAAATGTTCAAACGAATAGAGCATAGATAAAGCGGGGTTTGACATGCGAAACATATGTCGACTGTTGTTCTCCTCAATGATGGAATACATGTGAATCGAATTCTAGTCTGAAAGGTACCTTAAAGGTCTGAAATCTGAATGTATAGATTGATAATGTATGTGAAGAATATCTTTTAACAGTGAGGCACACAAATATTTTTGATATACTAAATGGATGTTCTGTAAATAGACTGGACTAATCAAGTGTGATATGTTGTCATAACTGTTTAATTACTCTGCTATTTCAATGCGGTGCTTCTGAGATTTTAGAGAACTTGTTACATTTTGATACCAGTGGGTACTTGGTGCCATTAGCTGTGCACCCTTACATCGAGCCGGATCACCTTCCTCCCCAGTTTGTGATATCGAATTTAAGCAATGCTTTGTATACCAGTTGCTAGCAGGCTTTACTGCAATGCTCAGAAATAGAGTTCATAAAGCAGTAGCATACAGCACTGGCATAGAATATCCTCAATTTAGATTTTTCTCAGTCCTGCCTAGTTCTATTGGCATATAACTTTGCTTCCTGCCTAGAGTAGGGACACAAATGTATGTCTATGTAAAGCCCTTGCAACCTACCCTCCAGTGTCTTCCATACCAGAAATCAGAGGGTAGGTCAGTCCTGCTGCTGAACATGATAAACAAGAAGCAAGTGGGTAACATGACATTCTGTGCACAGATTGATTACTCCTAGTGTCTCGGGTGTTGTCAACGTAGGGAACACAGAAGTTGAGGGAACAAAGTGTATTTACAAGAACAAGAGTTAGCCCCTGGACACCACCTGACCGAGAGAGGAGATCAGAAACTGGCAGAGAGAACACCCCACCCTTCCCCCAACACCCTGTTCTATGGTACATAGAACTCAACACAGCGTTCCACAACAACACAGTAGAGACAACACATGTGACAGGAGTGGCCCAGGGGAAGGGATTGGGGGGGTATGGAAAGATAGAATCAGAGAATGAAACAAACACCCTTCTCAAATAATTGCTATGTTGTGAAGGTCGAAGAAAAAAATCTATAATGCTTTGTTTTTGCATGCAACATTTTTAAACTGGGTCTCATCAACAGTCAGTGGTATGCCATGTCTCTGGCATGCATGTGTACAATAAATGTGACGAATTAGACACTCAGCTGCAGCACACACACACTTTGTACCATGTTGTCTTAGGACAAACCACTGAGTGCAATAAAGTCACTGCTAGAAGTAGGTACTGCAGACGGACACAGCGGCTGGTTTAAATTTAAAGTGTTAGTGATCTGACGCCTGCAACATCAGCCCTGCTCCTCCGTGGTGAGCGATTTCAAAAAAATAAAAGCTCATGATGCCCTCAGACGGACGTCACATACATGGAGAAAAGTATTGGTAAATTACAATAATGCACAGTATATTTGTCTAAAGCACTACGACAAACACCTAAGAAGTTAAACTTGGCAATGGGAAACAACGCAGATTTTTAAATAAATGAATACTTACGATAAGTTTCTTACAATCATGCCTTCAGCAGAGCTCGGTGTAGGTTGAGTACTGAACATATATAATCCAACTGCCGATAAATACAGCCAGCCACGAGAAGAAGAGATACTTCACCCGCATGTACGACCAGCGAGCCTGTGTGAGAGTAAAATAAAATGACTGAGTACCAGGGAGGTCGGGCAGCATGGCGTCCATTAAACTGTTAATATTACCACAACATCTCATTCACTAAAATAAAAAATTGCAGAAACAAAAAGACATCCAAAAATTAGCCATCAGTCATCGCAGTGCGCAATACTCCTTTAGCCCTGAAACTAAATGATGTGTCTACAACAGACATTACAAATCCGTAGAGCCATCTTAGCTATGTCATTTTCAATGAGGTTTCTGTCAGCAGACAAACAACCACAAACAACGCACAGCAATGAATACTCTCCCCTGCAACTCCGTCACTGGTACGTTGATTTTGCTGATTTAACTAAATATAAGTCGTAATGCAAGTTCAGTCATGAACTAGAAGCGCGAGAGCTGTCCCTGGGCCACAGCAGGACTGGCCACAGAATAGAAACCACACGTGCACCCTCAGGGGCCGCTATTAAGAACAACCGATGCAAAGGACGTTTTTAAAGACAACCTTGTCATTAACTCACAAGGATGCCGCAGTTGGTAACCGGTTTAAAAATTGTGAAAAATAAGGTTTAATATTTTAGGGCTAAAATAGTTAACAGTTATGCCAGATGACCTTCTCGTGCATATATTAAACAAGCATTGGCCGCGTGGCAGTAAAAGTAACGCCACGAGGCCGTAAAAGCGAAAGTCATTGCCATCGCTCTGAAAGCGAAAGTGATCGCGATGACGCGCTAAAGCACGAGTTTTCAAAGTGCCGCTGAAGGCTGGTGGTTCGAGCGTGCACGCTCGCGTGAACACAAGCTCTAGGCCCGCCAGCAACACTTTGAAAACTCACCTTCAAAATGTCTCTGCGAGCCAGCGCATGCGCTGGGCTCAGCGAGACATCAAAATCGAAGCGCGGCCTCCCGCGCTTCTTTAATAATTAGCCCCCGGGGGGCCAAATCCCAGGTGCAAAAATATTTAATGTAAGGGGGGTCCCAGAGGGGCCCCCCAGCCCTGGGGACCACCACCCCGGGGCTTTTATCAAATAATGTGCAGGGGGACTCACAGCCCCCCCCAGCCCCGAGGACCGCCACCCCCGGGGCTACAAATAAATGGGTAGTGGGGTTCAAAGGCCCCCCCCCAAGCCCCACGGACCACCACCCCGGGGCTTTGTACATTGTGGGAGGGGGCCACACGGCCCCCCTCCTGGAGCCCTCAAGGGCCCTGGGGACCGCCAACCCCCAGGGCCGGCTCCTGCAGTGACCCTTGGGACACTGCTGTTTGCTATTGCAGGGCGGGAGCCTCGCAGCTCCTGCCCTGCCGTAGCAAACTTGGTTTGGATTTTGGAAGAGAGAGCAGGGAAACCTGCTCTCTCTTCCAAAATACAAACCCGATTGCTTTTCCACACGGTAACATGCTAACATGCAGCTCCCCATGTGTAAAAGCAATGCCGGCTCCCGAAGGACGCGAGGAGCCGGCGGGACCGTGGGGGCTTTGGGGCGCCCCCCACAGTCTCCAATGTTCTATATAGGCCCCGGGGGATGGGATCTCCGGGGAGAATATAAATTAGTGAAAGGAGCAAATTTTTTTTTAACGGAAAAATTTGGAGTCGCGACTTCAGCGCGGCCCCCTGGTGTGAACGCGCTGGGTGTGCAACTCCCAGCGCGGCCCCCTGGTAGTAATGCGCATGTGTTGCGTATGCGCCTGGAGTCGCGTACCGGTCGCATTGCGATCATGCACAAAAATACACACCCGTCGCACATCATGAAAAAAAATGTAAAGATGAATAGTTATAAAAATGTAGAAAATCAGTATCAAAAAAATAAATATAACTATTATTACATTTAAACACTGTCAGATGTGTGTAGATCTAGGAATCACTGAGTGGGTTTTTAGAAACTTGTATTGGTGTGTCAATGGATTCAAATATGGTACTCTGTATTTTACAGTGAGTGATGAAGGGTTATACTGGTGCATGATGAGGTATATCCGATTGTCAAATGGATGATGTCATCAGTGATGTCACTGACCATGTCATGAATGATGTAATATGTGACATCATCAGGAGTGGATTGAGGGCCCGCGAGTCATAGTTAGCAGAACTAACTATACCGGAGGAATTTCAATGGTTTTGTACGAGTGAAATGTCCCGCTAACTATAACAGCCCTGAAACCTATGGTTTTTTCAGTGAATTTCAAAGGTTTTTTAAATGAAACTGTACCTGTAGATAAACGTGGGGGAAACAGGGAGAAACTATTGCGACAGAAGGAATTGCGTCATATCATCAATTTCAGAAGCATGACACCGTCGGAAGAATTATACATACATCTGTAGCACCACAAAATGACTAAATGGAAAACTGACGAATTTAAGGATATAATTTACGAACTCTATGAACAAAAATTGAGAAAATATTGTGTATTTAAAGGGGTCAAGAGGGCCCTATAATCAGGACCGCCCACCAGAGGGCGTTAGACAAAGAACTATAAAAGCATTACAACTTATTTATGTGGCACACAATATGAGTTCATATAAATATTCAATTAATGTCTTGTATTTGGGCTTTTACGATTTCACTGCATGAGGTTTATTTGAAAAAATAATGTGGTGGCAGATTATATTGGCTCAATAAGTTAATTAAATGACTGTATGACAGTTAATTATTATTATTAGATTTTTCACTATTTAGTTTAAGCCAACATCATGGAAAAAAGTAATTGACTACATTACCCAGAATTCTGATTTACGAATTCCCGCTCCCAACAGGAAACGTAGATATGACAATGTCCTGTCTGAACCTTGTTTAAAATGTAATGTTTTTTTCAAAATTTCAACCGTGATCAAGTCGACGGAGCTCGACGTAACGCGTTGGTTGTTTTTGTAGCGTCTAAACGACTGTGGATTGTGATGGCTTGGAAATAAATTGAATTATTGGACATCATAAACATTTGGCTGGAGTGCGACCCTACTTTCTTAGTACGGGAGGAGTTTGGTTTATGTATCAGTGGTTTGGTCCGAAACCACAAGGGTGCCACACCTTCTAATTGAGCGCCAGAGAACCCCAGAACTCTTTTGGACCGTTTGGCTACATATATATATATATACACAAAATAAATGTTCGTAAGCGCGCTCTCAGAAAACCGCAAAACTTAGTGAAAGTAGTTAATCCACCATTTATTACACAACTCGTTTCGGTTCGGAGAACCTTGATCACGTGAAATTGTCACACAATCACGAGACAACTTATTCAGTTATGCAAAAGAAGGACCAAACACAGTTTTATGTCGGACATCTTGCAACGGCAAAAGACATGAGGTAGATATAGCAGATATAATATAATGCTGCATCTAAAAAGTTGATTTCCTTTGTAAATAATATCATATTGAAAACGGCCCTTACATAAGCATAATAGCTGTATTGCACATTAGTATGTACCCATAACGAGTAATAAATGTTGTTTCAACTCAACCTTTATCGATCCCCGACTCAAATCTCATTGCATCAATGTGTGTAAAGTACACAAAATTAATGTTTGTTGCACAAATGAACTTCATTTTTTTTTTTTTAATTTCTTTATTAGATAGAGATCACGGGTACAAAATAAAAAAAAATTAAAAAAAAAGAAAACATAACCCAACATTCCATTAGTTATACAATGCAGGTTCAATTCAGTAAATTTGAATTACAATAATTTTCGGCAGATTACAGTTGTGAGACGGCTGATACATCTAATACCCAAAAGAAAAGGAGGTAATTCCATTATATCATCCATTGCAGAGAAAAAGAAAACAGTTAGTTAATAAAGGACACCAAATAACTCAAGACCATACTACTTGTCCATATATGTACATACAGCACCCCAAATTAGCTGTCCCAAAGCCGTTTTCCGCCTCCCCTTAACACTATATAGGTTATATTTAATATTATACGTAAACAAGAAGCGAGTTCTCCACATCTCAAATGGGGGGGCTTCAGTTTGTAACCACACTACAGATCCTTAACACTGCGGCTGCCATAAATATCAGGTACCTGACTTTCTTACCTGGGTCTGAACGTACTCCATCTACATCTATACCCAGTAAGATCTCACTGATTGACACTTGTATAGTGACACCTAGAATCTCGGACAAGAACCCATTTATGTGTCTGAGCAATTCCGATAGTTTAACACAAGTGGCAAAGATATGTACTACATCAGCGTGTAAAGTATTACACCTAAAGCACTTTCCATCAGGATCTCCTCCCCACTTTGCGATTTTATCGGGCGTTCGATAAAGATAGAACAGAGTCTTATAGTGTTGTGCCTTAAGATTAGCCGACATAAATAGACGGCAAGCCAGTTCAATCGATAATTCCAACGGTATTTCAGAGCACTCCAGTCTTTCTTCCCACCTCATGCGATGAGTTTCCAGATCGTTAGGCATCGTCTCGATAATTATATTATATAATACTCCTATACGGGAACACTTTTTATTTGCCTCAATAAGGGGATTAGACACAATCACAGTTTTCAATTTAGCTTGATACTCACGCAACTGTAGATACTTAAAAAAATGCGCAGTGGGTAACAGGTATTGTTTCTTCAATTGGGAGAAAGATTTTAACCCATCTGATGTATAAACATCCCCCACTTTTGTTAAGCCTCTTAAACGCCAGTTAACTACTATATAATCCCAACATATATTGGGATGCAATACCGATGCAATTAAAGGGGTATAGAAAGACACATTTTGAATATTATATAGCTTCCTTATTGCTTTCCAAACCTTATATGCGGCAGCTATCACCTTAAACCTTGTACGTTTGTAGTAGTTCCAGTCTATGTTAATAAAAAGACAGTTCTTAGCATCAGTCCCTAGAAGCAAAGAGTATATAGAAGGTTGTAGTGCATACTCCACCGGTCCCTGGCCAATTATTAAAATATTCATTCGCTGCAACATACATACATAATAATACAAAAGAAAATCAGGGACTGCCCAACCACCCACTGCTCTAGGCAGCATCATAGATTTCTTAGCCCGTCGCTCTTTTCCCTGAGACCACATAAATCTCATACATATTGCTTGCAATTGTGAAATACGTACAGAACTAATCTCTAATGGTAGACATCTATAAAGATACAACACCTTAGGTAATACCATCATTTTCAAAATATTACATCTGCCGACAAGAGTCAAATGTGAACATTCAAGCTGGTCCAATTGTTTACGAACCCCCTGTATCAGCTTCTGCCAATTGGCCTCAACCGTAGCCAAAGCCCCAGCACAAATCTGTACTCCCAAATAGGAAACCTCTTCTAAGACTCGTGGATCAGCAAAAGACTTGATATTTATACACAGTATTTGCGTCTTGGTAGTATTTAATTTATATCCCGATACCGATCCATATCTCTTTGCAAGCTTTTCGATTTCATTCATAACCATAGACGGTCTTGGTGAGAGCACAACGACATCATCAGCATACGCCAATACACGGTACTGCTGTGTTTGTATCCTAACTGGAGGTACCCTACTGCTCAGCTCAATCATTCTTAAAAAGGGATCTATATACAAAGCAAACAGTAGTGGAGAGCATGGACATCCCTGCCTAGTCCCTCGTTGTATTAATACCGCAGCGGATTGATGACCCATTACATTAATCCGTGCACTAGGTTGTTGATAAAGTACCTGTATTGATTTAATAAAGTTTGGCCCAAATCCCTGTAATTTCAGCAGGTCCCATAAGAAGGCCCACGACACTTTGTCGAAGGCCTTCTCTGCGTCCAATAATATAAGACTAAGTGGGTCCCCCGACACATTTGCATGATCAATTATAGTGATCACCCGATTAACATGATCGGTTGTACCACGCTTTGGGATAAACCCGTGCTGATAAATAGAAACCAGAGGGGTGATCACTTCTGATAATCTGGTAGCTAAGATCTTAGAATATAGTTTCCCGTCTGTGTTTAATAATGAAATAGGTCGGTATGAGCCTGGTAAGTCTGCCGGTTTTTCCTTTTTCCTAAACACTGCTATACTCGCCTCCCCCCATGTTATAGGATACTCCCCTTGCTGAGCCTTTCGGAATGTAACTAACATATCCTGTTTTAAAACTTGGAAAAAAGATTTATATACTTCAAGCGGAAGTTTATCAGGACCCGAAGCCTTGCCCACTGGCAATGCTTTAAGAGCCGCTTCTAGTTCAAACATCTCTATGGGGGTCTCCAATATATCTGCCAATCCTTGATCCAGTTTCGGCCCAAGGTTTAGTCCGAGAAAAGACAAAGCACTATTACTATCATATTCTTCTGCAGCATATAAGCTAGCATAGAATCTTCTAAAGACTTCTAAAATACCACTCTCGGTTTCTTCATAATGCCCAGCGTCATTTTTCATACTTTTAATTCGTTGAACAGTTTCCCTGTTCCTCATTCTCTGGGCTAGACACCTCCCACTTGCTTCCCCGTATTCATACAACACCTGTCTCTTAACCTCAAAAGTCTTTGCTGCTTCCTTACTCCAATAGTTGTTAACCTTGGCCTTACATCGCGTCACTACGGCTGATGTATTATAAGTATCCCTGTTATGTGCAATGTCTTGTGTCAAAAGCTCTTCAGCGGTACCTAAATCCTGATAAAGCTCCTCTAGCATTTTTCGCATCTGTTTTTGAGCATACAAACCATAGCTGAACACCTCCCCCCTGAAGGCTGCTTTAAACGTATCCCAAACTATCCCAATACCTGTGCTTCCCCTGTTTAAATTAAAAAACTCACAAATCCACTCACTCATATGTTCTTGAAATTTAACATCCAACAACAGCTTGCGGTCAAAAGAAAAATCCCGGGGTTTGCAGGGTTGAAATAAAGCCCGGATGGACAGCACAACTGGCCCATGATCAGATGTTGCTCGGGGATAGACCTGTATTTGTGCATCATAAAGTAGATTATGTGTAACTAAAAAATAATCTAGACGAAATAATTTTTGGTGGGGAGCCGAATAAAAAGTATAACCGGGCTCAGTCTTTCTAAGATAGGCCCAAGCATCAGTTAGTCCATGTGCTTTCACCAATGAGCTTAACGCCCTATACACCTTTGGTTTCCTACCTACATACCTATATTGGTCACTACCTATTGTACCAGAGTGGAGATTAATATTCAAATCACCACAAAGAATAACAGGAGCGGTCCAGGTTGCTAATTCAACATTCAAATATTCTAAGACTGCTGCCTCATCGAAATTAGATCCATAGATGGAGCAGACAGTACATTTGAAAGTTCCTACTTTACATTCAGTGATTGCCCACCTTCCAGCATTATCCTCTAAAACTCGTCCGCCTTCAATTAGATTTCTCTTAACCAATATAGCAACCCCCCGCGATGTAATCGACTGTTTAGTACACACCAGCACATTATACCCAAGCTCGGTTAAGTACTTTCGCTTAGACCATGCAAGGTGTGTCTCTTGCAATACAATGATATCACAATTAAGCCACTGCAATTCCCGGGCAACGCGTTGCCTTTTATTTAAAGCATTCAAGCCTCTCACATTTAGTGTACCTATTCTTAACTTTCTAACTACCATCTACTCTAGTTCTAGAAAAAATAGAAACACTCTGCCACCTATCCTGCATTATTTTCACACAGTCAATCAAAATTATACCCGTGGTCCCTGTTTTCCCTTTTTTAACCATCCCACCCTGACCCCAAACCGAGAACTTCAAAATACACATTCAGCAAAAGAATTTCATGTAGTATGAATAAATAAATGTCCATACTCGCGCAAAGGTATTGGCATTAATGAGATTCCTTAAAAGAGTACACATTGTATGTAGTATCACAATACTGATGGATTAAATAAACATGATGTGAAATATATCGTCCGCCCTTCTAGTGTACTCTATGCAGTCAAAATCGATAACCAACAAGCGCATCAGGGCTCAAAAGAGAGACAAGGGCCAGTGCCCTAAGTCATATATACACCAGTGTGTAGTCACTGCGTTACAATCCAAAATAAAAAGGTCCTACTGATATGAATGCTGGAGACAAGAGCCCCGTCTTGCATGTGCTCGAAAAAAGTCTCATGTGCGTGTTGAAGTGCCACACAGGAAAAGGAGGGAAGTAGAAAGGGTAGGCAGCCCGTGCAGGTGAACCCCGTGAATGGGCCCCTTCCTTCCTCCTGTGTATCGATAAAAAGAAGAAAAACAGAAAAGAAAAAAGGTTAAAAAGAGTGTGGATATCACGTTCCACATCACTATATCACGACTACCATTCAATGAATGTCAAGTAAAGATGATCAAAAGATGTATATATATCGGTTTAACTGCTGTAGAGGAAGAACGATAGCAAACAGGGTAAAGATCACATACTCGTATACTACACTCTGTAATATTAAAAACATCAGAATTACTCCATAGTCAATGTAGAATTCAATAACATAAGAGAAAAGGCAGGTATTATAACAGGGCATGCAATGATGTTTGAGACACACTATTCTTTAAGGTGTACAGCTAATTCCTCATCCTGGTTAAGGCCCCCAGGAGCTCTTGTTTGGAAATTGATAATGTGCCTCGACTCCTTTTGTCTAAGTACAAGAACCCTATTTACCCCACGGGGTCCTTTATTCACTTGTTCTAAAATCAGAAACTAAGACCCATCGCATTGGAAAAATGCCTGTCCTGAAAATGGCGAGCTACAGGGTATTTTTGGTCACAATGCAAGATAGCCCTGTAGTGTTCTAAAATGCGTTTCTTAGCCCTTAGAGTAGTAGATCCAATGTACCAGAGATTGCAATCACAGACAATCGCATAAATAACAAAAATGGAACTGCAAGTTAGGAACTGTGTTATTTCCCTGCGTACACCATTAAACTCAACATAATTGCAGAATTTGCTTTTCCTGCAGGCTTTACAGTGCCCACAAGGAAAAAAGCCCTGTAGGCCATGCAAATTTCTGTCAAGATAGATGGTGACATCACTATGTACTAACTGATCCCTAATACTTCTACCCCTTCTATAGGTTATATTGGGTCTGTCAGCTATAGTGTTCCCAATGATGTTATCTGATTTGAGTATATTCCAATTTTGAGTCAGAATGCGTTTGATGTTTTTGGAGTCTGTACTGTAAGTCATGACAATTCTCGTGTTATCTCCATCATCTTTGCTGTCCTTGTTAACAGTTTCTGAGATCGTCAAGGATCTCTCAATACCATCCGCTCTATCCCTGGCTTTCTTAAGCACCCAATTGGGATATCCTCTTTCTCTGAAGCGCTCACACATCTGATCCCTTTCTTTCTGGACCCATCCTCGGTATTACAGTTCCTTTTAGCCCTGCGCAGCTCCCCATAAGGAATGCTCCACTTGAGAGCCTCAGGGTGGCTACTGAGGGCATGAAGTACACTGTTCCCCACTGTAGATTTTCTAAAGAGAGACGTGTGTATCTGTTTATTTATGATGTCAAGCTTGACTACAAAGTACTCAACTGTTTGATTACTAATGTTGCCAATCATTTTTATATTCTGATCATTGATGTTAAGTTTTTCAATAAATTATTGGGCCTCATGTTGATCGCCTACCCAGATGATAAAGAGGTCATCGATGAAGCGTAGCCACATCGAGACATGTGCGATGTCGTCGCAGAACCCGGGATCAGAGAAAATATTCTCCTCCCAGCTTCCCATAAAAAGATTGGCGAAGCTGGGAGCCCAGCAAGATCCCATCGCAGTCCCAGTAGTCTGGCGATAGAACATGCCGTCAAACATAAAGATGTTATTCTGCAGGCAATACTCCATCATCTGCATTAGCATCTTGCTCTGCTCCCGAAATATCACAGGTCTATTCAAGATAACGTGAGCACGCAGTCAGTCCTTGTTTGTGGTCAATGATCGTATACAAACTATGCACATCGAGGGTGATGAACCAATGATCATCTCCCCATTTCGTGTTATTGATCTTCTTAAAGAAATCTATAGTGTCCCTAATATAACTTGGAAGTGCGCAGACATGCTCTCTGAGGAAATGGTCCACATATTTGGAGATGTGTTCCGCCACACTGCCGCGGGAGGAAACAATGGGTCGTCCTGGTGGATTATGGGGATTCTTATGCACCTTGGGTAGGAGGTAAAGAACCCGAAGTATAGGATGGTCTTTTTTAAGATAACAAAATTCCTCCCACTCAAGAATGCCCTTATCCCTCCAAGTATCCAACAGGTCCCAGATGGTAACAATTGCTCGTGGTGTATTCCTCCGGACCAATAGAGGTATAGTACTTAGTATCATCTAGTTGCCTATGCGCTTCAGTTAGATATTTCTCCCTGTCCGGAATGACAACATTGCCACCCTTATCGGCGGGGCGGATAACAATGCTAACATCTTCCGCCAGAGACTTAAGTATCTGTCTTTGAGCATGGCTAAGTTTGTTGTTATTGCTGTTTTTGATTTTCTTACTTTTGTGTCTATAGTTGTTGAATTATTTCCCATCAGTATCCTGGAATGTGTCAATGTTGTCATATGGTAGACAGGGTAAGAATGTGGACTTAGGTTTAAAGCCAGAAAGAGTCGAAGCATCTGTCGTGATATCACTTTCTGCCAGACATTGTGTAGTATCTATAGATGAATTCAGCCCTACTCCCTCCTGATCTAGTTCGATCATAGTGATCAATGTGTCAATATCTCCTATATGTAGATCTGTCTGAAATGAAGTGGTACTCTAATTCGCTGCCCTTTTGGTTTCAGTTCTCTTGAGCATATGAAACTTCTTAAGTTTCAATTTGCGAGCAAATTTGAACAGATCTATTCTGGCATTTGCAAAGTCAAAGGGGTAAGAGGGACAAAATGAAAGACCCAAACATAACACCTGTTTTTCAACAAAACTCATTGGTCTTTTAGAAAGATTAATAATAGTTCTATTAACCATATTAGGCTCCATTAGAACGCTTTTCTGGCGCGTGTCTGTCTTGTTCCCATGCCGCCACGTCCCCTGCCTCTTCTTCCACCGTTGTCGTAGCCTTTTTTTTTTTTTAAACTTTATTTATATGTTTTACCGATCAACATGTACAAGTTTTGCATAGGCTAATACCTCAAGGTAAAATACCATAACGTAGCACATCACCACTTGACAGTGTCCCGAAATCATAATATTCGCCCATATCGGGCACGATAAGAAAGAGGAGAAAAGGTACATTTCTACATTTCGATATCAGTGTAGGGGGAAGGGTACGACAATATTAGGGCACTCCATCTCACCCGATCCTGGTGCTCCTGGGCGATATCAGAAGTCCCTACTGGTGACAACAGTACAAATCGTACCCATAAAATTCACAGTACCTCAAAACGTGTTTAAATGGGTGTGATAGCACAACACACCTACCCAGCCCATGTAATATATCTGCCTGAGCACGTTTCCCCACCCATCGTGCCCCCAACTAGGACTATGTAGTGGATCCTGTACTAGCATCAACAGTGACGTCCTCCTGCGCAATGGGATGCGACAACAGATAATTCTTTAGAGGGCCCCAGATATCCACAGGTTTACGCTACCAGTGTCGATAGTACACAAAGGGGAGAGTGTGGTGAATGCTTGATGGGGCATACAGTGATTGATGCAATACCGTGTCATATTGTCTAACTGGTGTATTCTATGACTCTATCTTAACAGGGGTTATCACGAGTGGTAGAGGGCTGCGCTCTGCCCCTGTGAGGCACGATGGAGTCAAGTGGAGGGTATGTGATGGTTCATGCTGTAGGGCCTCATTATCCAGAGTAGGATCCTGTTGTGGGGTTGACCATTGTTTATTTGTCATTGCTACAGAAAAAAAAAACCACCACAAGCAAAGTCCGCCCACCTCTCAACCAACCCTCAAATTTAATTCACCATCGCCATGATAAGAATGGATGTTATTTTCCTTTACAGGTATAGGGGCTAGGGGATATAACAGGTCCAGAAAACAAGTGTTGATTCTTGCATATGTTTGAGGTGATCCTTATAGGTGTGTGTTCTGTTCTTTCTCTTTACAGATCTCCCCCCCTGGAGTTCCCTTCCTTTCCTTCCCTCGCTTGATCCTTCCGCTGACCTGTGCCGTTATGGCAATCAGGCTTGGTTAGATCAAGAGGTGGACCCCTCAATCATCAACCCGCTCCTGAGGACCGGTCGGCGCAACACTCGCGATCCCGAGACAGCATTATGCCCAGATATCTGACCTCACTGTCGCACCATTGCAAAGGATAATCAAGGGGGAAAGGTTGTGCTGCAGTGGTAAGTGGGAAGATAGTGGATTTTCCCCAGTTAATGTGAATACCTGACAGAACAGCAAAGAACAGAGCCTGGCTGCCAGTGGTTCCATTGCCAGGGCAAATAACAGGGGAGATAGGGGGCACCCCTGGCGAGTGCCCCTTGATATCTTAAAGGCCTCAGATATCCGGCCGTTCACACCGACTCTAGCGACGGGTTTATGATAAAGGATTGTGATCCACTTCATAAAGCCTATAGGTAGTCCCATGTTTCGTAGGATGCAAAGGAGATAGTCCCATTCCAATGAGTCAAAGGCTTTAGTGGCGTCTAAAAAGACCGCCACCATTGGTAGGCCCGGGTCGACATTTTGTAATATCGAAAAAAGGGTACGAAGGTTGTGTGAGGTAGCCCTGCCGGGAATAAATCCCGCTTGATCGGATAACACCAGTCCCTCTAGCAACAACTGCAGATGATTAGCCAGCACCTTAGTCAGTATCTTAGCATCGCAGTTGATTAGTGAAAGGGGGCGATAAGAATCGCAATACTGAGGCGGTTTCCCAGGTTTCAGCAGAGAGGTGATTAAAGCCTCCTGCATTGATGGCGGGAGTGTCCCGGACTCATGTGCCTCCAGGAAGACCTCTCGAAGCACCGGCGCCAGTATGTCCACATAAGCCTTATAAAAATCCATGGGCAGACCGTCTAAACTGGGCGCCTTCCCAGGCGCCATCTGCCCTATTGCGTCTTTAATTTCATCCAATCCAATGGGCGCTGCCAAGAATTCTCTCCGATAGTCTGGCAGCCATCCCAAAGTGAGCTCTCTCAGGTAGTCATCCATTTCCAACGTGCGACCTACATGCTGTACCGCAGCCAGACACTGGGCCAGCCCCCGAGAGATTAAGATGTAGTCCAATCTAGCCCAGGAAGTGTGTGATGTATTCCAATGTGTGCCCTCTGTTAGCGTCGGGTGTAAGTGCCGCCAAGCGTCTATGACGTCCTGAGTGTCGCATATGTCTCGCAAATATCTATGCGTGTTTGTGTAGTGATGTGCAGAGGGGTTCGATCTATCTAAGACTGGGTTAAGGACTGCGTTAAAGTCCCCTCCCCATATCAGGTATGTCAATCCTATGTCTCGGATTTTATTCCAGAGGGCAATGAAGCTGCTGGTGTCATCACAATTAGGACCATAAGAGCAGGCCAATGTGATTGTTTCATTGCCAATTCTACCCCACGTTAAACAATACCATCCCTCCCGGTCGGCCGCATCTCCCAAAGGGGTTTAGGGGATATTTCTTTTTATCAGGATAGCAGTACCTCTCGCATAAGAAGAGTACGGTGCAAAGACCGAATGCGCCGCCCATCTAGCAGCGAAGCTACCCTTGCGCTGGGGGTCCATGTGGGTCTCCTGTAAAAATACTATATGCACATTCAGTCTATCCAACGAACCCACTATCTGTCTGCGCTTCCTGGGGTCACCCAGTCCCCTAACGTTCCAAGTGATAGTGGAGATCAGTCCCCCTGAGTTGATATCAATATTTCTAGCGTGACTCATATCTCCAATAAAAGAGCAATTGTTCAAAGTGGGCACTGTCAAATACCGGTCTTATTGCTACTTTTTCCCGGAAATTGTCAGGGGGTAATTCAGCTCTATGCTCTGCGACTGTAACCGTTCCAGACTTAACCAAAACATAAACAAGTCCCTGAGAACATCCCCTCCCACCCACACCGACATCCCAATCATGCTGGGCATCTTCCCCACCCTGTACAAACCCAAAAAACCAAATCGTCACCCTGTTGGGGTACACCCGTTTTGGGGGACACAAGGGGTCCAGACCCGCCTTCCATCTCCCCTGGTATTACACCCGTTGCATGCTCGTTTCAGTAACTAGCGGCATACGCGGGGAGGGGAGGGGAGTGCCAGGGCGAACTTATGCTAAAAAATACATCACGGCAACCCTGAAATCGCTGAGACATTACGGCTTTTAGGCAAGCAAGTTAAACCCAACGTGTAGAGCAGACTCTGTCATTAATGAAAAGACATATCGTGAGGTAGGACTAAGGAAAAGACCATACATGACTAATACACAAATGGTAATAAACTTTCCCATCAGTCCAGCGCAGAGGTAGGCGTGCGGGAGCGGGCTCTCCACGAGGGAGACCGAGTAGCGTCCTGAGGTCGCTTATTGTCTTTTAGAAAGTGTTCCACTTGTGATGGATCTTGGAATATGTGCTGCTTGCCCTGGTGGACTATTCCTAGCCTAGCCGGATATATCATAGAGTATTGGATGCTACTCTGGAGAAGTCGTTTTTTAACTGCCCAAAACTTGCGTCGCGCATCCTGCACTGACTCTGTGAAGTCCGGGTAGAAGGAGAGCGTGGTGTTCTCAAATTGGACCGGTTGTTTTTCCCGGGCAAGGCGTAGTAAGGTATCACGGTCTCTATGGTTCAGGAATCGGATGATGACAGGTCTAGGGGGGGCTCCGGGTATGGGCCGAGGGAACGGTGGGCCCGCTCCTCCACCAGTTGATGGGAGAAAGCCTCCGTGCCAAAAAGGTCAGCCAATATCTTCTCAATGAAGTGTTCCATTTTGCCCACGTTGGTGGACTCTGCCAGGCCAATAAGGCGCACAATGTTGCGGCGCAACCGCACTTCTAAATCTTCGTTCTTGTCGGCGATCACCTTTAAAAGTCTCTCCATTTGTGATACTTTGGTGGCAGTGGCCGTCGCCCCATCCTCCAGCCCGGAGACCCTCTGCTCAGCTTCCTTCACTCTTTCCTCCTGCTGATCAAGGCGAGTCCAGGCGTTTGGACATATTGTCGAGCTTAGAGTCTATGGAGGTGAGACTTGTTTGCATATTGAGCAGGAGCGCCTTCCAATCCACCTCTGCGCCATCACCCCCATCAGTCGCAGTCCTTTGGCGGCGGGGCTCGGGGCTTTTTTTTGTGGGATTCAAAGGGGAGCTTGGATTGCTTAGCGTCTGTTTTCCCCATGTTGACAATGTATGCGGGGCAGGCTCTGGCGCAGGAGATCGAGCCCGTAGCGCCCCCGCCACCCAACCGCTCCGCAGGACCAGCAAGAGCCCTACAGTGGGGTGCGGTAAGCGGCCCGCGCAGTGCTTCGCCCCACCGCCCAGGGACGTCGGGCTGTGCTGTATAGTTTGCAGATGGCCTCGATGATAGAGGGGGCGACCTCTGGCTATTCGTAGCACCGAAGGCTTCCACCTGACTGAGTCACCTCCTCCCGTCTGTATTGAGGTAAGTTATCTGCACTTTTCCCAATGGCGGTCTCTGCGTAGCCACAAGCCCCGGGACAAGAGGGGATTCAGCGACCACGGCCCAGCCAGCGCCGATGGGGGATCACCGCCTCTTCACCCCCTCGCATGCCTCGTTGTGTGATGGCAGTGCGGGAACCTCCCCACTACCTCTGAGGGTTCCCTAGGCCCGAGCCTGAAAGTTCTTCCCACGTCCGCCTCCACCTCACCTCCACTCTGGGCGCACAGCGTCGTCTTCTCCCCATAACTCGCCGGGACAACCTCCGGCGAGTTACGAGAGCGATTCAAAGCATTGAAGGCCTCCACCCAGTTGAGTCCTCTCCTCCCATCTGAAATGAGGCAAGTTGTCTGCACTTGGTCCCGATGGCCGGTTCTGCGTTGCCACAAGCCCAGAGAAAGGATGGGATTCTGCGGCCACAGCCCAGCCAGCGCTGATGGGGGGTCACCACCCCTCCACCCCTCGCAGGCCTCACCGTGTGGTGGCAGTGCGGGAACCTCCTCACCACCTCTGAGGGTTTTCTCTGCCTGTGCTTAAAAGTCCTTCTTATGTCCGCCTCCACCTCACCTCCATTCAGGGTGTACAACGACATCTTCTTCGTACCAGGGCTCCCGATCTCCCATGCGTGGCCCGCGCCACCCCGTCTATAGTTCCGCAGCCTTCCGACCTCGGCAAGTCCCCGGCCTTGCGTGCTAGCGCACGCCATTGCTTTCCCTCAGGATGGTCCGCAGCTTCGCCCGCGGGAGGGAATAATGCTCCCATCTCCAGATCACAAGGACAGATCGGCTCCAAAATTGCAGCGAGTGTGCTCACATTCGATCTGTACCGTAAGTGACGTTTAGATGTGGGTTTCCATGCGTGCGGATGGGCTGGAGGATTAATGAATCGCCCGGCTGGCGAGAGCCTCACGGATGTGCGGCCATGTTGGTCTGGCGCCCTCTAGCGCCCCACCTTTGTCGTATCCTTGTTCATCTGTTTCTACGTCTCCGTGGGCCCTGCCCCGCCCGCGGCCTCTCTGACCCCGCGTCTTCGGGATTGGGGTAACCCTTGTAGTCCCACGACCCCGACGTAGGGTCCGATACTCGTCTAAAAAAGTTTTTTTGCGTGTACTGACATCTTTTGTGGGGGAGTTGTTGACTGATACATCGGATTCGCTCTCACTAGTCGTGACCACAGTAATTGTTGCAGATTCAGTGTTGGTTGTACTTTCTTCACCTGTAGTTTGTTGACTATACAGGTGATCATATTTTCTACTAAATGTCAGGATCCTGCCACTTTCATAATCACCGTAGTCCCGATTGAGCTTTCTTTGTTTCCGATTTTTGATGTCCTCCTCATATTTTTTTAGGCGTTCGTTCATATTCCCAAGAGATTTACTTAATGTCTCAGATTGCTATATATATATAATATATATTTAAATATCGAACCAAACCACATTCACTGGATGATGTCATCAGTGATGTCATTTGAGATGTCATCAGTGATGTCACTGACCATGTCATGAATGATGTAATATGTGACATCATCAGCAGTGGATTGCGGGCGCGCGAGTTATAGTTAGGAGAACTAACTATAACGGAGGAATTTCAATGGTTTTGTACAAGTGAAATGTCCAGCTAACTACCTGAAACCTATGGTTTTTTCAGTGAATATATATATATATATATATATATTCACTGAAAAAACCATGGGTTTCACACACGTTATAGTTAGGAATTAGCATTTAAAAAACCTTAGAAATTCAGTGAAAAAACCATAGGTTTCACACACGTTATAGTTAGGAATTAGCATTTAAAAAACCTTAGAAATTCAGTGAAAAAACCATAGGTTTCACACATGTTATAGTTAGCTGGACATTTTACTCGTAAAAAACCAATGAAATTCCCCCGTTATAGTTAGTTCAGCTAACTATAACTCGCGCGCCCGCAATGCACTGCTGATGACGTCACATATTACATCACTCATGACATGGTCAGGGACATCACTCATGACATCACTGATGACATCTCAAATGACATCACTGATGACCTCACTGATGACATCATCCAGTGAATGTGTGTTTTTTTGAAAATTAAATATGTTTTATATATGTATATCTCAAGGTTGATGGAAGAATAAATGGGTATATTACTGTCTAAATGGATGATTTCTTTTTGAAAAATTGATTGTGTAACTGATTAAGTGTATCATAGTGAATACATGGCTTAGTGAGTAATGTTTAAATATATAAATATCTGTATCATTTTTTCACTTTGTGTATAAGTGGCTGCATGGGTTGGTGAGTAGCTACATGGGTGTCTATATAGGTTATTAGTTGGTTTTTTGAGTATCAGTCTGAGTGTCTGCATGGTTCGGTGGGGGGTATGACGTAGTGCATAGGTGCATGAATGAGTGACTCACTGTTTGTATGTGTTGAACAGAGCATGTGTGCAGGACTGCATGGGTGGATGAGTGTGTGTATGGGTGTGTTAGTGAGTGAATGACTGTCTCAATAGTGTCTTTATGAGTAACTACATATGTTTAAAACTAGTATATGTGACTATTGGTTTATATATGTGAGTATATGTGAGAGTGAGAGATTGAAAGAGTTCCTGTATGAATAAGTATGTATTTCTATAAGTGATTGTTTAAAAGACTAAGTATGTGTAAGTTTCCGTAGAAGTAAGTGTAGTGGTGTGTGTATAACTGTATATGCAAGTAAATGTATGTTTGATTCTTTATTAGCATGAGTGACTATGTGTGTGAGTAGCTCTATGGATGAGTGGCATTGTGTAACAGGATGTATAGGTGTATGAGTACATATGATAAGTGAGTACATGTATGAGTGACTGTATTGGACTGTTGGTGAATGAGTGGATGTGTATGTGGATCTTAGAATTACTGAAGAGGTTGTTGTAACTGTTATTGGTATGTCCATTGTTTTGTAAATTTTAGTCTCTATTTTTGAATGTGTGTATCAAAGGTTTTATTAGGGGAAGAGGAGGTCTGCCACTCTATCACAAGGATGATGTCATCAGTGAGGTCATCAGTGATGTCATTTGAGATGTCATCAGTGATGTCATGAGTGATGTCACTGACCATGTCATGAGTGATGTAATATGTGACGTCATCAGCAGTGCATTGCGGGCGCGCGAGTTATAGTTAGCTGAACTAACTATAACGGGGGAATTTCATTGGTTTTTTACGAGTAAAATGTCCAGCTAACTATAACATGTGTGAAACCTATGGTTTTTTCACTGAATTTCTAAGGTTTTTTAAATGCTAATTCCTAACTATAACGTGTGTGAAACCTATGGTTTTTTCACTGAATTTCTAAGGTTTTTTAAATGCTAATTCCTAACTATAACGTGTGTGAAACCCATGGTTTTTTCAGTGAATTTGCAAGGTTTTTTAAATGCTAATTTTTTTTTTTTCTTCTATTTTTTCTAACATATTTTTATTTTAATTTTCTTACCTTTTATAAAGACTATGATTAAATTTTTAAAATTCTTTAATATGTTTTTTTTATATATTTTTTAAAATAAACATGTAAAATTTATTTGCAGTTCTTTTTTTTCTATTTTTTTTTTAATTTTTTTAGTACGCGTACCGTAAGCTCACGGTAAGCGTACGGTTTACGCAACGTCCGTAATTTTCCTACGCTGCTTGCGTATAGTTACGCAATTTGCGTAGCCGCGCGTACTCCGCGTGGGACGCGTACGCGTGTACGCTACACGCGCATGTTACGCGGAAGTGCCTGGAGTGACTGTTATGCGCATGCGCGCAAGCGCGTGTCTTTTTTACGCGCATGCGCACTTTTGCCGTAAGCGTACCGTAAGCGTACCGTAAGCGTACGGTAGGTCATGTGATCATGAAACACAACTTTTGATTGGTTGAAACTACTTTCAGTTCTAGAACTCTCCTACACCACACCCATTCCCCTCATTTCTGCTTGTGATCCCTTGGGAGAAGGAGCTGGTTTGTCTTTGGGATACGATGGCAGAACAGCAGAGCTCTTCTGAGAGTGAGGCTAGCACTAGCAGCACTGTCTTGAGGCAGAGATCGAGGAAACAAAAGCCCTCTTATGTATGGGATTATTTTACTTTTCCTGAAGGCCAGCAAAAGGTAAATGCACCCTTAGTGACTTGTAAGCTGTGTAAGCGTGTACTTTCTAGAGGTAATCCTAACAGGAAGTATTCCTTTGGGAATCACACCATGAAGAGACACCTCCAGGATGTACACAGAAGGACACATGGTCATCTTTTTGGAGGTAACTCTTCAGAAAGACAAGCCAGTGCATCCACAGCAGCTCAGCCTGAACCATCATCTGCAGGGCTGACTCCTTCTTCTGCAGGTCAGGTGAGCCCTTCATCTGTGGGGGGAGAATCTCCTTTTGCTGGCCCTCTGGAAATCAACCCTCGATTTCGGAAGGTTGATATTCGATGCACATTTTGTCAAGATCTAATTTGCTATAGGGAGACCAGTGTTTCCCTAGTGAACAACAAAATAGATCAGCACATTTGTCGCTTTGAATAATTTTCCCATGCTTCCTTTCCTCTGTCCCTGCATGAACACAACGGTTCTTTTAAGAGCCAACCTTATCT
Source organism: Triturus cristatus (assembly GCF_964204655.1). Classification (NCBI taxonomy): domain Eukaryota; kingdom Metazoa; phylum Chordata; class Amphibia; order Caudata; family Salamandridae; genus Triturus; species Triturus cristatus. The sequence goes on from NC_140594.1 coordinate 814,525,596, forward strand.
TTCATCTTTTTTTTACATATGTTTTTAAAAACTTTTTTTTATTTTTTTTTTACCGTACGCGTACGGTGCGCGTACTTTTTTTTTTTTTTTTTTTAAAAACACTAAAAATCAATAAACACATTACAAGGTCCTTGAGAGACACCATGTGTATTCTCGGTAACTGCCTACACTCCAGCAAGGGCAACCAGCCTTAGTGATGCTGAATGTATTTGCATTACAGACTGAAACCTGAAAACCCCACTCGCTTGTAAATACTGTGCATGATAATACATGGCAAGCACATGGGTGTGTGCTAAGAGTCTGCTTCTTCCCCCAAAATTTCGCTCCCCCTTTCCATCTAATGCAACTGTGAAATCACCAGAGCAATACGCAATAAATCTCTGCCTATAATTCCTCTCTGCACACAGAGTCATGTTTTCACATTAGTCCCAAAACGAAATTTCTTTGCCAATTTGAAAGCACACTTACTGCTCTTTTTTTTTTCGGGGCAAGTGAAAATCACTTTTACAGACTGACACATTATGAAACCACTTTTTTTGATTTATTTAAATGCACATGTCCAAACTGTTTTTTCAGACCACCACCATGTGTATTCTCGGTGACTGCCTACACTCCAGCAAGGGCAACCAGCCTTAGTGATGCTGAATGTATTTGCATTACAGACTGAAACCTGAAAACCCCACTCGCTTGTAAATACTGTGCATGATTATACATGACAAGCACATGGGTGTGTGCTAAGAGTCTGCCTCTTCCCCCAAAAATTCGCTCCCCCTTTCCATCTAACGCAACTGTGAAATCACCAGAGCAATACGCAATAAATCTCTGCCTATAATTCCTCTCTGCCTATAATTCCTCTCTGCACACAGTCATGTTTTCACATTAGTCCCAAAACGAAATTTCTTTGCCAATTTGAAAGCACACTTACTGCTCTTTTTTTTTTCGGGGCAAGTGAAAATCACTTTTACAGACTGACACATTATGAAACCACTTTTTTTGATTTATTTAAATGCACATGTCCAAACTGTTTTTTCAGACCACCACCATGTGTATTCTCGGTGACTGCCTACACTCCAGCAAGGGCAACCAGCCTTAGTGATGCTGAATGTATTTGCATTACAGACTGAAACCTGAAAACCCCACTCGCTTGTAAATACTGTGCATGATTATACATGGCAAGCACATGGGTGTGTGCTAAGAGTCTGCTTCTTCCCCCAAAAATTCGCTCCCCCTTTCCATCTAATGCAACTGTGAAATCACCAGAGCAATACGCAATAAATCTCTGCCTATAAATCCTCTCTGCACACAGAGTCATGTTTTCACATTAGTCCCAAAACGAAATTTCTTTGCCAATTTGAAATCACACTTACTGCTCTTTTTTTTTCGGGGCAAGTGAAAATCACTTTTACAGACTGACACATTATGAAACCACTTTTTTTGATTTATTTAAATGCACATGTCCAAACTGTTTTTTCAGACCACCACCATGTGTATTCTCGGTGACTGCCTACACTCCAGCAAGGGCAACCAGCCTTAGTGATGCTGAATGTATTTGCATTACTGAGTCCAACCTCAAACCCTTAAACTATTCTTTTTTTTTCCAGTACACCTTAATTTATTGTGAAAACATACTCCATATTATTTTACATGTTCCTCACATTTAAATTTCTCCAAAAACAGAAAATGATAAACGCAACTACAACAAAAACAATTTCCATTTCTATTATTCATTTCTTAAGTTACCACATACATCCCCTCTCAAACTGTAAACTCACCTTTAAAATTAGTTAGTTGTGAAAGAAATGTGACACTCAAACAGCAGATTATCAGAGCCAGGATCTCTGTTGTGTTCACCTCTCTCCTCTCAGCAGAACCAGATAATGGCAAACTTTCCCTCTATTTTTCCACACATATACATGTAAGTTTCAAATCTCAGTGCTTCCCCCTTTTTTTCAAATATAATCACACATTTCTATTGGTTGAAAACCAACCCTTTTCCAAAAGTACCCTTCCCCCAACTTGACTTCTGCCTAGTACCCTTCCCCCAACTTGACTTCTGCCTGCTACCATAGCAACAGCTCATGGAACATTGCTGTGTTGAGTTAGGTCAGAAGTTCGCCAAACAATGTTTCAATTCCACAGAGCAAGAGTGCTTGACTTTTCAAACCTAACAGCAAATCCATAGTACTGTTCTTTGGTTACACATTTTTTTGTACCAATACAAAACATGCTTCTATTAATTTACACATACAGCCTAGTTTTTATTCTAGAATGGTATGAAACAGCCAATCAGTTCTTTTTGTTTTGAAAAAAATATGTATGCCTCCATTTCCAAACTGTCTTTCTTTTCATATTGCCATTCTACTGAAAGACACCTCCTGAGTGCATCCAGATCTCCTTTGAAGATGTTCACAGTGTGGATTGTAGGGCACAGCTATGTCTTCTGGAGTGAAAAGTTTGCAGAGAAAACAGATATGGTGAGAGACCTTGCTTTGCCAAATGTAGACATTAAATGGATTGGTCAGAGAGGGTTAAAGTGGCACCAATTGATGCCATTGGTGAAATCCTTCATGCAAATCCAACACCCTGACCTCATAATAGTGCACTGTGGTGGCAATGACCTAGGCACTTTGACTGGGGTAGGTCTGGAAATGCTTATGAAGGACACCTTTGCACAACTGTTTTCTCTTTTCCCTAAAACTGCCTTTGTGTTTTCCAACATATGCCAAAGGCAAAAATGGAACTGGTCCAATCATTTCTGTCCACAGATTGACAAAGCAAGAAAGCACGTCAACAAATCTGTTTCTGCTTTCCTCCGTGACTATGGTATGGGTGCCATTTACCACAACAACTTGCGTTATGACATGCAAGACATTTATAGAGGAGATGGTGTGCACTTCAATGATGAAGGGAACAGAGTCTTCCTTTTGAACCTTAGACTCTGCATCGGTACTTACTTGTAGGTACCACTAAAAAAATGACTTCATAAACACAACAGCTCTTTTTAGAGCTCCCTAATATCTAAACTCTTAAATCTGCTTTTCATTTATTTTTTTTTATTTTTTTTACCGTACGCTTACCGTAAGCTTACCGTACGCGTACCCCGTGATTTTTTATTAAAAATCAATAAATGTTTTTTTTGTACTTTTCTGTCCTTCTTTGACCCCCTTACAAATGTTAGGGGGTCTGTAACTCTCCTCATTGCCCCCTTTTCTTGTTTTCACTCTTTTTTTTCAGAGTGAAATACACAAAATGGCGGCCGCCGCTTCCTGGTTTCGGCCGATTCGAATGTTTACTAAGATCTAAGAGCCAATCAGAATCGCGCTCGCGCACGCCACCGTACGCTTACGGTAAGCGTACGGTAAGCGTACCGTAAGCGGGCTCAGATATATATATTGATTTAAAGGCTATTTTCTCAGAATCTACTGAACAGATTTACACCAAACCTACAAAAGGCACTTCCTTGACCTAGGGACTACCTCTCTGCCAAATTTCGAGTAATTCTGTTCAGCCGTTCGGGCTGTAGCTCGTTCTAAAGGTTCTATGGAAAAATGCATGGGAAAAACGCGTTTTGGGACCCCCCTTTTATCTCAGCCCCCGCTTGACGGATCCCCCCCGAGACTTTCAGGGTAGGAGCGGAGCGTAGCGCCCCACCTATTTTGAGAAATTCGCGAGGATTCGTCGACCGGCGCCAAAGTTATTCAAAATAGAATGTTGCGGATTTCCTATGGAAAAGGGGTCCTAACTATAACTACCTACTGGCGACCGCCAGTAGGTAATATATATATATATATATATATATATATATATATATATTATCTACTGGCGGTCGCCAGTAGATAGTTATAGTTAGGACCGAGTTCCCATAGGAAATCTGAAAATTCTATTTTGAATAACTTTGGTGCCGGTTGACTTATCTTCGTGAAATTTTCTAAACTAATAGGGCGCTCCGCTCTTACACTGAAAGTCTCAGGGTGATTCGTCAAGCGGGGGCTGAGAAAAAAGGGGGGTCCAAAAACGCGTTTTCCCCATGCATTTTCCCATAGGGCCTTTAGTCGAAGGTACAGCCCGAACGGCGGAACAGAATTACTTGAAATGTGGCAAAGAGGTAGTCCTCAGTTCAGGCATGTGCCTTTTGCTTAAATGGTGTAAATCCGTTCAGTAGTTCCTGAGAAAATCAAAAGTAAAATCATATATATATCTGGGCGTAGCCTAACCACACATCTCATCGTGAGATCTGATTGGCGGTCAGCACTTCATCCAAGAAGTGTTGGCAGCCATCTTGGGACCAATATACATGATAGCACCTCATTAAAAAGCATTGCAGTTAATAGAAGGTTTTAAGACTTTAGTTACATTATAAATCATTTGTTGATGGTACCATACTCATTTTAGGAATTGTGGTGTGTTCTAAGGTGATTTTACCATGTGAAAAAGCCTTCTGCTGGGATATCATGAATCATGTTTGAGAGAAAACTATTTTCTCATGCTTTTTCCACAGAGGTTTGGAAGGTGATCTATAAGCTAACTGAGAGCATATTTCCTGTAAATTCACATTATCTTTCTCAGTCATGTGAGAATGAAGTCTGGCATTCTCAGTAAAACATATACATCCAACAAGGGCAGAGACTGTCAGTTGATTCCTTTGTGTTCTACTGCAGCTTCCCAGAGTGTTCTAAATAACAACTAGAGCGCTAACAGTCCTTCTTATGACAAACGCATGGCACACCTGAAGCCATCTTGATTGGAATAAAGTGGTAATTTTTAAAACATTTAATTTAAAAAGGAACAAAATGAGGGGGTTCATTTTGCCATAGAAAGTATGATTAGTGCTGCAGAAAGAAAAATTAGGGCACATTTGAGTGACTTCTCAAATCCTCTTCTATTTCATTAAAAAAGTCTGACATGCAGACTGAAACATGCACTTTCAATACCAGCAGCAGACTTCCCTGGTGAGCAGTAGCTTTACTACAGTGATCTAATAAGCAACTAGAGTGCTAACATTCTGAATTTATGGCAAATTTGTGACACATCTGAATGCCTTCTTGATGGAATCAAAGTAAAAAACTGAAAGTATTTCCTACTGAGGAGACTGTAGTAAATGAGGAAATTATGAAACATCATAACAAATAAGTCTCCCAAAATGGCCACCAGAAACAAAAGAGCCCAAATGTAGCCCAAATATCACCCAGATGTAGCCCAAGTATAGCCCAATGACAGAATGTTCCAGAGTGTTCTAACGAACAACTAGAGCGCTAACAGTCTTACTTATGACAAAAGTATGGCACACCTGAAGCCATCTTGATTGGAATAAAGTGGTAACACTTAAAACATTTAATTTACAAAGGAACAAAATGAGGGGGTTCATTTTGCCATAGAAATTATGATTAGTTCTGCAGAAAGAAAAATTAGGGCATATTTTGACTTCTCAAATCCTCTTCTATTTCATAAACAAATTCTGGCATGCAGACTGAAACATACCCTTTGAATACCCGCAGCAGACTTCCCTGGTGAGCAGTAGTTTTACTACAGTGATCTAATGAGCAACTAGAGTGCTAACATTCAGAATTTATGGCAAATGTGTGACACATCTGAATGCCTTCTTGATGGAACCAAAGTAAAAAAATGAAAGTATTCCCAATGAGGAGACTGCAGTAAATGAGGAAATTAGAAAACTTCATAACAAATAAATCTCCCAAGATGGCCACCAGAGACAAAAGAGCCCAAATGTAGCCAAATATCACCCAGATGTAGCCCAAGTATAGCCTAATGACAGAATGTCCCAGAGTGTTCTTAAGAACAACTAGAGCGCTTACTGTCTTACTTATGACAAAAGTATGGCACACCTGAAGCCATCTTGATTGGAATAAACTGGTAACACTTAAAACATTTATTTTAAAAAGGAACACAATGGGGTGTCAGGGTTTGAGGGCCAGGGAACCTATGTAGTTGCGCTGATAATCCAGTGGAACTACATGTCCCAGCAACCCCAGACAAGGGGATGGGCGAAAGGCTTTATCAACACGAACAATGCGTCAGGACGTTGTTCGTGATTCTGGAACCTGGGAGCAGCCGAAGGCTTTCGAGCGGCTGTTCAACTTTCTGCTCTTCCGGTGTTGGAGGAGGGCCTCGAGACTAGGTGAAATGTTCCCGGTACGGCCGTGGGTGATCGGCAGGAGTTCCGAAGAGGGCGCAGCGGAGCAGGTCTCGTCTGCGTCGCGAACTAAGGGACGGAGGACGCGAGGTGAAGCCGGTGATTCTAATTATTCACCGTAACCTCGCTGCATGCGCAGCATTGCGCGGACACCAGCAAGCTGTGGCAGGTAAGCCGTGAGGGATTGCACGGCGGCCCAGACAGTGGCAGGTGCCTATTCATACTTTTCTGTATCGTTTCTTGGTATAGCTGGATTCATGTTTACGGCCATCTGGCAGCCATGTGGGTGGAGCCGGCCATTTACTTTATTTTTGGAGTTTTGATTTCATCGGCCCTCTGGCAGCCAATGAGGTGGAGCCGGGCCCCACGTTAATAGGGTACGAGACATTCTAAGAGTGTGGCGGACATTGGGAACTAACTTTAACAGATAGAAAGTGATTCCTCAACTGACAAGTAGAGGAGCACTGACAATAAGGGTTCTCTCGTCTTCTTTCTTTGAACCTCTCCTTCCTTAATCAATTTCTGGATAAAAGAGAGTGGGGGGGTAGGAGTTGGTACGTATGTGGGCATGGGAGTGTGGAATTCGGGTGGGCGTGAATCGTTAGGTGAGCCAGTGTTAACCTTTTGCACTTGTTGGTTTTGGCATAGATTCCTGCGCAGCAGTCTCCGAGAGACGACTGGTATCTGCTAGAGGAACTATCGTCAGGGAGACGCCTTGGCAGGTAGGAGGAAGAACTAGTGAGACCCTATGAGAGTAGATAGCATGTGAGAGGTTACTAATTGCATGTACTTTGTTTTTCAGGTGTCCCTTCCCACACTGCCCCTACCCTATCCTTCCCTCGCCTGAGCGCCTCAACACTCTTGGTATCTTGAATCAGAGTTTGGGGATGTCACGAGGTGGACCCCTTTGAGCATCGCCCTGATCCTGAGGAGAACCAGAAGACCGTGACAGGGGAGGTTCATTTTGCCATAGAAATGATGATTAGTGCTGAAGGAAGAAAAATTAGGGCACATGTTGAGTGATTTCTCAAATCCTCTTCTATTTCATTAAAAAATTCTGATATGCAGGCTGAAACAAGCACTTTCGATACCAGCAGCAGACTTCCGTGGTGAGCAGTAGCTTTACTACAGTGATCTAATGAGCAACTAGAGTGCTAACATTCAGAATTTATGGCAACTGTGTGACATATCTGAATACCTTCTTGATGGAATTAAAGTAAAAAACTGAAAGCGTTTCCTACTGAGGAGACTGCAGTAAATGAGGAAATTAGGAAACTTCATAACAAATAAATCTCCCAAGATGGCCACCAGACACAAAAGAACCTAAATGCAGCACAAATATCACCCAGATGTAGCCCTCATGTAGCCCAAAGACAGAAGTGTGCAAAACACTTATTTTTTGTGTATTTACAGTTTTCAATAGTGCAGACTTGTCAGGTATTGGAATGCTTTACATGAGCATTGGTTACATCACACAAGATCAAATTCATTTTGGTTGTAGACATGGGGAGATTAAGTGATTTGACCAGAATCACAGAATGTTGAGCTGAAGCAGAAACTCCAACCTGGTTCCCCAGTTGCAAAGTCTGCAGCTCTGAAAGTAACACCACATCCTCTCGTCAAGGTGCAACATTTAATCAAGTGGTCAACTGGATAAAAAACAAAGATTACAAATAATTTAAAAGTTCTTTGTCGCTATTTGAAAACTCAGAAAATATGTCCTCATTTTAGTTTTTTAGAGCACTAACCATAATTTTGATGCAAATAAGACCCTCTCATATATGTAATTTCTAAAGGAAATACTCTAGGTATTACAGTTTTGAGTACATCAAGATGACGTCAGGCGTTCCACACTTTTGTAATAAATATAGAATGTTAGCAATCTAGTTGTTCATTGGGATACTGTTGAGAGGCAGAGGCCAGGGGCAGGGACTCTGAAAATTGAAGGCAGGTAGGAGAGTGCAGAGGCAACAATTTGACCACACTGGGCAGGCAGGAAGGGCAGTGGCAGCACAACATACTATGGAGGGCAGTGGAAAGTGGGGCAGGGGCAACAAACCAACAATACAGGACTGGCAAGAGAGGCTGTGGCAATATAATAGACCATTGTGGGCAGAAGGAAGAGGCAGTGGTAGTACAACCTTACATGCCAACAGACCCGTTTCAGCCAGGAAACGTCCAATGTTTTTAAGCTCAAATGGGCTTTATTTGATCTGTCTCCTGTCTACAATCTCCTCTGTTTCAATGTAACTCAAAGGGGAAAATCAAAACCCCAGTTTTTTTTCAAAATCTCCCTCTTACCAAGTTCAAAATGTTCGCAAGTATGGTACATTGAATCATGGTAGGCAGGAGGAATTGGGGTAGGGACCTGGACTCGGATAACAGAGGACAGGAGGGACATGGAGAGGTGCACCAAACTGACCCTACAGGGCAGGCATCAGGGTTTGCAGCAGCACAATACACCACACAGCGCATGCGGGACGGGAGTGCAGCACAACAATGCATAGAAAGAAATAGGGAGGGGACAGGACCATGCATATGGACAACAGAGAACAGATGGGAAAGAGGCAATGGTAGCTAGCTGACTATAATGGACAGACAGGAAAGAAAGCTGCAGCATAACAGACCATAAAGGGCAGGAGGGACGGATCAGGGGCATTACAATGGAACAGACAAGCCAGGAGGGAGGGAATAGGGGGTCTGCACATGGAAACAGAGGGCTGGGGGCAAGGTGGCAGGGCAGGAGCAGCAAGATGACCATGGAGGTCAGGCAGGATGGGCACTAGAAACAAGACACACCATGGAGAGCAATAATGAGACTATGGTGGCATACACACAGACCATGGAGGGAAGGTGGGAGGGGGTCAGGATCAGCTAGCTGACCACACAGGGAAGGTGGGAGGGGCCATGGCAGCACAGAAGACCATGCATGGCAAGGGGGAGGGTTAGTGGCAGCACAATGGCTATGATGGGCAAGAAGGAGGGTGCAGGGGCATGCACAAAGGACCATGGAGGATAGAAGGGAGGGTCAGGACCTGGGCACAGACAAGAGAGTTCAGGGGAAGAGGCCTCACAACAGACCAAGCGGGACAGGCAGGAGGAGCAGTTGCAGCACAACAGATCAGGGAGGGCAGAAGGGTGTGGCAGTAAAATGGACCATGGAGGACAGGAGGAAGGGGATAGGGGCATGGCATGTGGACAGGCAGGGTGGAGGTGGCAGGGACAGGTTACAGTCATCTGACAATGCTAGGCAGGTGGGAGGGGAGTGGCAGCTCAACAGAACACTCAGAGTAGATAGTAGTGGCAGGTCCATGGAACATGGTGGGCAAAAAGGATGGAGCAGGGGCATGCACAAAGACATCGGAGGGCAGGGGGAAGGAGAATAGGGGCAGCAAGCTAAGCACAGAGGCTAAGCAGGAGGTCAATGATGGGCCATAGAATTGGGCAATGGAGGGCAGGAGGAGTGGACTGGTACATCATGCTAAATGGAGGGCAGTGGCAGCACATCAGACCATGCATGGCAGGAGGGAGGAGGCTAGTCCATGGATTCAGACAACAGAGGATAGGGAGGAGATGGATGGGGCAGCAAGCTAACTGTTCAGAGAAGGTGGGTATTAGGAACTTTATTGTGTTTAAAATGTATGTCTGTGCGAACTACTTAAAATATGAACAAGTTTGCAGCATAATCTCACTTTTATTCAGGAAGAAGAGGATGTTTGTGACTGTGACTCCGGGCTCACTTGGCAGAAACACCCCCTGACCCTCCAACCCCATCGCAAAATGTAATGCCCGTGAAAAGGGTAGGTGGACGAAGTGTTATATAGAACATAGTCCTGAGAGCACGATTGAAAATGAAAACTAGATGTAGTATATGGTATAAACTATGCACCAAAAAGTGTGATATAAGATGAACCGGGGCGTGAAATATAATATGCAATACATTGTGCTCAATGACAGATTCATTGGAGAGCGCGAGATAGCACAGGCACTAGCGCGTGCTATGCGATATGCGCCTTGGAGTGTAATATGCACAGGCAGTGTTGTGTAACATAACTAGTCTCTAAAGTTGTAATATAAAATATGTGCTGGTGAGTGTGACGTTGCATATGCACTGTGACAAAGCTATGGATCCCAGATTGTAATATGTATGGCATAGCGCTGTGCGTTATAACATACACATCGAGGAAGGCACGTTAGATGGGGCAATATAACCCGTGCGAAGGCAAGTGTGGCATGACATATTCACGGGGTGGTGTTACAGTGCACATGGGCTAGAGAGTGTCATAGCATACGCACTAGCTGGTGGAATACAACACAGAGGTGTGAGGCAATCGGCGGGCACTGGTGGGTGTAACACAGCATTGGGCTCAGCCAGGAGCACGCTGTGACTCTCAAGTGAGGTTCGTCTCCTTTCCAGAGAGTAAAATAAAAAGTATTACACATCCGGCGGTGGATGTGTTTTTTATTAACCGTGAAGGGGGTTTCTTGCATAGTTTGGTCGAATTTTTGTCGAATCCCCTTTGAATGGCTGGGTGTGCGTGTATATTAAATGCACCCGTCAATAGCTACCCATGTTTGTATAAATAAACGACAAGGGTGTCTACTTGGAGAGTACCCACCGGCGGGGGCGCCGGGATTAGGCACGGTAGGGCGTCAGACACGTCAGAGCTTCACTAGCGGTGTAAATACATTCCATGTGGATTCATTCTATGCATAGTCGCCTTTAAATGAATATTACGCAAATCGTCATGGTGATAGGTACATACGGTTTGTCCAGCATGTCCTAGGTGTTTCTATAAATATATATATTTTTAAAATAATAAAAAACAAAGGCCGGCCCCGGGGGATGGGGTCCCCGGAGCGATAAGTGGCCTGAGGAGGGGGGCAACGCAGCCCCCTCCTAAAGAATTTAAATTAAAAAAAGGCCATGACCCGGGGGTTGGGGTCCCCGGGGCCGATTAAGGCCTTGGGAGGGCCAAAGTTATTTTTTTCAACAAAAAAAATTAGGGTGCAGGCCCTGGGGGATGGGATCCCCAGGGCCAGTAAATTAGAAAAAGAAGGGGGGCCACAGCCCTCCTTCTTAAAAAAATAAAAATAAATAAAAGACCGGCATCGCGCTGGAGGCCACGCCCCCTCCTTGCAGCACTCTGCAAACGCGCCCCCTGGCCAGTTGTAAGTTGGGGAATTAATTCCCCTTCAATACTGAGGGTCCCTGATGGCCAACTAGCCCAACAGGTATCTCCAGTGTGCGCCAGGTAGCTGCGTTGCAGACAGGTGTTCTGAGGCCACGCCCCTTTTTACACCTCTATGCAACGCAGCTCTGTGGCGCTTACTGGAGGGACCTAGTGAGCTAGTTTGACCCTAGGGACCCTGAGGATTCAAGGGGACTTAATCTCTCAACTTAGAACGGCCACAGGGCGCGTTTACACAGTGGTGAAGACAGGGGACGGGGCCTGAGGTGACGTCTGCAAACACGCCCTGTGGCGCGTTTTAAGAGGTAGTTTTAATCCCCTCCCCTATTATATACTAGGGGTTTACAGAGGAGGTCATGCTGATCACAGGGGGACCCCAACGCATAGTGTTCCCTACTGTATGTAGGTGTTTTCACTGTATTCTGAGTGTCTTTTAACATAGCACTGGCTCTAGGACTGGTTAGTCAGACTCAGTTACCACCAGTATCCGTATGAAAAAGTAGAGGGTACAGGATGATTTTGCAACAAGGCTTCTTTCTGCTCTTCTGTTTGTTCTTTCTGCACGTTATCCTTCTTCCTGCACTTTTCTTCGTCTTTGAGGACTTCTGTTGCTTCTTTCTGCATTTCTTTTTTTTCTTTGTGTGCGTCTTTTCTTTTCTTCACATGTCCTATCTCTGTAGGCACAGTTAGAAATTAGCATTTAAAAAACCTTTGAAATTCACTGAAAAAAACATAGGTTTCAGGCACGTTATAGTTAGGAATTAGCATTTAAAAAACCTTAGAAATTCACTGAAAAAAACATAGGTTTCAGGGGCGTTATAGTTAGCTGGACTTTACACTCGTACAAAACCATTGAAATTCCCCCGTTATAGTTAGTTCAGCTAACTATAACTCGCGTGCCCGCAATGCACTGCTGAAGACGTCACATATTACATCACTCATGACATGGTCAGTGACATCACTCATGACATCACTGATGACATCTCAAATGACATCACTAATGACATCACTAATGACATCACTGATGACATCTCAAATGACATCACTAATGACATCACTGATGACATCATCCTTGTGATAGAGTGGCAGACCTACTCTTCCCCTAATATAACCTTTGATACACACATTCAAAAATAGAAACTACAATGTTCAAAACAATGGACATACCAATACCAGTTACAACAACCTATTCAGTAATTCTCAGATCCACATACACATCCACTCATTCACCAACAGTCCTATACAGTCACTCATACATGTACTCACTCATCATATGTACTCACACACCTATACATCCTGTTACACAAGGCCACTCATCCATAGAGTTACTCACACACAGTCACTCATGCTAATAAAGGATCAAACATCCATTTACTTGCATATACAGTTATACTCACACCACAACACTTACTTCTACAGAATCTTACACATACTTAGTCTTTTAAACAATCACTTATAGAAACACATACTTATTCATACAGGAACTCTTTCAATCTCTCACTCTCACATGTACTCACTTATATACACCAATAGTCACATATACTAGTTTAAAACATATGTAGTTACTCATAAAGACACTATTGAGACGGTCTATCACTCACTAACACACCCATGCACACACTCATCCACCCATACAGTCCTGCACACATGCTGTCTTCAACACATACAAACAGTGAGTCACTCATTCATGCACCTATGCACTACGTAATATCCCCCACCGAACCATACAGACACTCAGGCACTCATACTGATACTCAAAAAACCAACTAATAACCTATATAGACACTCATGTAGCTACTCACCAACCCCTGCAGCCACTTATACACAAAGTGAGAGACTGATACAGATATTTACACATTTAAACATTACTCACTAAGCCATGTATTCACTAAGATACACTTAATCAGTGAGTTATACAATCAATTTTTCAAAAACAAATCATCCATTTAGACACTTATATACCCATTTATTCTTCCATCTACCTTGAGATATACATATATAAAACATATGTAATTTTCAGAAAAACACACATTCACTGGATGATGTTATCAGTGATGTCATTTGAGAAGTCATCAGTGATGTCATAAGTGATGTCACTGACCATGTCATGAGTGATGTAATATGTGACGTCATCAGCAGTGCATTGCGGGCGCGCGAGTTATAGTTAGCTGAACTAACTATAACAGGGGAATTTCAATGGTTTTGTATGAGTGAAAAGTCCAGCTAACTATAACGCCCCTGAAACCTATGGTTTTTTCAGTGAATTTCTAAGGTTTTTTAAATGCTAAGTCCTAACTATAACGTGCCTGAAACCTATGGTTTTTTTCAGTGAATATATATATATATAATGGCGGTCGCCAGTAGGTAGTTCTAGTTAGAACCTAGTTTCCATAGGAAAAGCGTTTTTTAATTTCCCAATAACTTTGGCGACATTTGACGAATCTTCACAAAAGTTTGAAAACTAATGGGGCGCTCCAGTCAGCTTCTGTCTTGATAGTTTCGAGGTGATTTGTCAAGCGGGCCCGAGAAAAAAGGGGTGTCCCAAAACGCATTTTCCCCATGTTAATCTACATAGGAAAAATTGAAACAGGCTACAGCCCGAACTGCTGAACGGAATTACACCAAATTTGGCAAAAAGGTAGCTCTTGGTTCAGAAAGCGACCTTTTTTTAAATGGTGTAAGTCCGTTTGGTATTTCCTGAGAAATTAAAAAAAGAAATCCTTCGATATCTGAGCACCAAGGAGTCGCCGCGACTCCTCCCGAGCTCAAGCTTCACTCTGATTGGCTGCCAACACTCCAAACCAGGAAGTGTTGGCAGCCATCGTGACTCGGTAACCGAGTCACAAGAAAACAGTAAAACAAAGATGAAAAACAAGAAAAGGGACCATGGTAGAAACATTGACCCCCTGGGCCTGCTCAGGGGGTCCCACAAGGTTTGAATTTGCGCTGGGTACGCGAATCCAGATGAAAAAAAAAAAGCTAAGCGTGGGTTTCCGTGCTTTGTTTTTGAAAGCCCCAGGTGGGCCAGGTCCCGGGGGCAATGCTAAATTGATTTGAGGGGGCCCCGGCAGCCCCAGGGACCTCCACCGCCCTGGGGCTTCATTGAAATAAGGGCGGGGCCTCGCGTGCCCCCACCCCAAGGCACGCGGCTGTAATAAATGATTGTGTGGGGGCTCTAGCCCCCCCCACACTGCCCCGGGGACTACCCCCTCCCCGGGGCACTCTGTATATAAATACAGGGGTCTGTTACAGACCCCTGGGCCCCAGGGACCACCACCTCCCCAATGCTTTAAATAGTTGGGAGGGGCCCACCCCTGGGACATTGCCGTTTGCTACGTCAGGGCGGGAGCACGGCTCCCGCCCTGCCATTGCAAACTCTGCTTTGCTTGATTGAAGCGAGAGCAGGTAAACCTGCTATCGCTTCAATGAAGCAAAGCAGGATCGCTGTTGCACAAGGGGAGCTGCATGTCAGCAGCTCCCCTTGTGCAAAAGCAATGCCAACTCCCGCAGGAGGCGGGGAGCCAGCAGGACCGTGGGGGCATTGGGGCTCACCCCATTGTCCCCAACGGAGAGGCCAGGCCCCTGGGGATGGGGTCGCAGGGGCCAGAAGTGGCCAGGGAGGGGAGCCATGCGGCCCCCCCTCCCCTGTGATGAATTTTTTATTTTAACAGAAAGGCTGGCCCCGGGAGATGGGGTCCCTGAGGCAATAACTGGCCTGAGGAGGGGGCCACGCAGCCCCCTTCCCAAAAAAGACAAACAAATATGGCTAGCCAGGCCCGGGGGATAGGGTCCCTGGGGCCATAATTGGCCCAGGGAAGGGGGGCCACGCAGCCCCCTTCCACGAAAAAATAACAACAAAAAAAAAACCACAGACACCGGCAATGCGCCGGAGGCCCCGCCCCCTCCCAGCAGCACCCTACAAATGCGACCACTGGTGCATTCAAAGTTGGGGAATTAAGTCCCCATAAATACTGAGGGTCCCTGTGGGCCAAGTAGCCTACCAGGTACCTCCCCCGTAAGCGCCACATAGCTGGTTTGCAGGGAGGTGGTCTGAGACCACGTCCCTTTTTACATCACTCTGCAAACGCACCTCTTGGTCCACTGCTGGTGGGGTGATGAAGTCCTCTTGTATCCTGAGCACCTCAGGACACAAGTGGACTTCATCCCCAAAGCAGCAGTGCACCCGGAGCTGCATTTGCAGAGTGGTGTAAAAAGGGGCATGGCCTCAGACCACTTCATCAATACAGGTGTGTGGCACTTACTGGAGGTACCTGGTGGGCTAGTTGGCCCACAGGGACCATCAGGAATGAAGGGGAATCAATAGCCCAACTTAAAACGCGCCAGGAGGCGCGTTTGCAGAGTGGTGGGGAAAGGGGGCATGACCTTTGTCCACCTCTCAGCCATCCCACTGTGTGGGTCTTACTGGAGGTAAGAAGTAGGCTAGTTGGACCCTAAAGGACCCCCAGCAGCGAAGGGGACTTCAATCTCCAACCAAGAGCCCGCCAGGGAGCACGTTAGCAGAGTGGTGGGCAAAGGGGGGCATGGCCTGCTATGAGAACTTAGCAATCCTGCTGTGTGGGACTTACTGGAGGTAATAGGAGGGGTAGTTGGCCCCCAAGGTTGTCGTTGGGGGCCAACTACCCCTCTTGTTACCTGCTGTAAGTCCCACACAGTTTTACTAAGAGGTCTCAGGAAGACATGCCCCCCCTTTTTCCACCACTCTGCAAATGTGCCTCCTGGCAGACTATGGGATGGGGGATGAAGTCTAATTTACTCCTGAGGGACTTTGCGGGCCAAGAAGCCCTCCAGGTACCTCTTGTAAGTCCTATGCAGCGGAATTCCTGAGCGCTGGTCGGAGGCCCAGCACCCTTTTCCACCACTCTGCAAACTACTACTTAAAGAAGCCTCTTTCTGCACCTCTAATTTAGAGGTAGTTTTAATCCCCCTGCCCTATTATGTGCTAGGGTCTTACAGAGGAGGTCATACCAATCACAGGGGTACCCAAACGCATAGTGTTCCCTAGTGTATGTAGGTGTTTTCACTGTATTCTAAGTGTCTTTTAGCATAGCACTGGCTCTAAGCCTGGTTTGCCAGAGTCAGTGACCACCAGAACCCATCAGCAAAATGTTGATGGCACAGGATGACTTTGCAACAAGGCCTCTTTCTGCACCTCTGTTGGTTCTTTTTGCACATTTTTTGCATCTTTCGGCACCTTTCTTCAGCTTTCTGGACGTCTGTTGCCTCTCTCTGCATTTCTCTTGCTTCTTTCTGTGCCTTTCTTGCTCTTTCTGCTCATGTCCTTCCTCTGTAGGCATAGTTACAAATTAGCACTTTAAAAAACCTTTAAAATTCACTGACAAAAACCACAGGTTTCAGGGACGTTATAGTTAGAAATTAGCATTATAAAAAAAACGTTGAAATTCACTGAAAAAACCATAGGTTTCAGGGATGTTATAGTTAGTTGGACATTTCACTCGTACAACACCAGAGAAATTCAGCCATTATAGTTAGTTCAGCTAACTATAACTTGCGCCCCCGCAATGCACTGCTGATGATGTCACATATTACATCATTCACGACATGGTTAGTGACATCACTGAGGACATCTCAAATGACATCACTGATGACATTATCCATGTGATAATCTGATGCACCTCCTCATACCATAATATAATCTTTGATGCACCCATTCTAAAATACAGACTACCATTTTCAAAACCAAAGACACACCAATACCAGTTACTACATACCCACTCACTGATTCCTAGGTCTATACACACATCTACTCATTCACCCATACAGTTACTCATACATGCTGTCAACCATCAATACAGCACTATCATATGCACTAATGTACCTATACAGACACTCACACACCACCACTCATCCAGTTACTCACACACATAGTCAGTCATGCAAAGAATCAATCATACTCCCATTTACTCACCTATACAGTTATACACACACCACCTCACTTATTCATACAGATACTAATACATACTTACTCTTATACAATCACTGACACAAGCACACACTCATCCATACAGCCACTCTCACAATCAATCACTCTAACATATAGTCATTTATATACTCTAACACTCTACATATGTGAAAGGCAGTATACGTGTTACTCGCACATGTACCACTGAGACATCTAAACACTCACCAACACACCCATACATAACTCACTCACCCATACAGCCCTTCACACATATACTCTTGAAACCATACACCCAGTGAATCATCCACTCATACATCTATGCACAAAGTCACACACCCCCATCTGCCCACTCAGGCACCCATACAGATACTCAGACAACCAATGAATAACCCATATAGACAGTCATGTAGCTACTGACCAACCAATGAAGCAGCTTACACAACAGCAGACAGACGGATACAGACATTCACACAGTTTAGTCTCGAACCCATGCATCCAGTAAGACACATTTAATCACTCACCTATACAGTCAGTCACGCACCTAGTAAATCCTCCATCCAGACACTTATACACCCACTCATTCTTCAATACACCTTGGCATATATATAAAAAATATTTAAACTTTAAAGAAACACAAAGTCACTGGATGATGTCATCAGTGATGTCATTTGAGATGTCATCAGTGATGTCACTGACCATGTCATGAATGATGTAATATGTGACGTCATCGGCAGTGCATTGCAGGGGCACGAGTTATAGTTAGCTGAACTAACTATAACGGCCAAATTTCTCTGGTTTTGTGCGAGTAAAATGTCCAACTAACTATAAAGTCCCTTAAACCTGTGGTTTTTTTCAGTGAATATTTCAATGAGAAGACCAAAGGTTAAAGCTTAGTTATAGTTAGGATAAATTATTTTCGCTATACAAACCAAGTTTAAACTACACAAACTTTCAAAATTCCAAAGTTATAGTTATAATAATTTGAAGGTGGCGGATAAATTGTAAATGGAAATTATAAGTATCAGGCATCGTTATGCAGTCTTTTCATCTAGCTAACCAGACATCACTGACTATAACTCACCACTCTACCAAGAACTGTGTTGTGACAAATATTGTAATTTAAGTTATAAGTGATATTATGAATGTTATGATTTCCCATGCTTTAAGTGATTTACTATGCAAAAATATAACCAGTGCATGGAAAAGGCATGAGTTATAGTTAATGTAGTGTGGTGAATGAGGTCACAAGACAGTATTCAGAGGTGCGCAACTTAAAGTAATTTGAAGGTGGTGCGAAAATTATAAATTGAAGTTATAATTCTAACTTTACAATTTTAAATGTTTGTGTGTTTTAAGTTGGGTTTGTATAGAAAGAATACATAATGTATTCATAAATATATATTATCCTTTACATTTTTATTTCAAATCGTAGTGTGGACTGTAGAAAGGTAGGGTCCCTCTAGCATGGTTACCCACCACTTTTTGCCTGGAGTCAGTGTGTTTTTCACTAGTCTGACTGACTGGGATCCTGCTAATCAGGACATCAGTCACTGTGCTTTCTCCCTAAATTGACCATGGTAAGTACTTATGTACATCCGTAATTGGCTACTGGTGTATCCTTGTATGTCCCTAATATATGGAACTGAGATACCCAGGGCATATGTACACCAGGGGTCCCTCATGGGCTGCAGCATGTATAGTGCCACCCATGGGAGTCCAATAAACTGTGCTTACAGGCCTGCCATTGCAGCCCGTGTGAAATGGTGCTTGCATCTCTCACAACAGATATGTTTCCTTATATCTGATGTCACTGCACTTAAATCCTTAAAGTCACCCCTATGGCAGGCTCTTCAGTCCTGAGGGCAATGTACTTGGTTATAATTGAGAGGGTACCCCTGCATGAGCAGGACACTCTTACAAACCCAGAGCCGATTCTCCAGGCTTTGTAACTGTGGTCAGCCATTTTGATACATTTAGTGGGCATCAGTCATTAAAAGATGTCTATCTATATAGTGGCTGCACCAAACCCGGTCATGTTTGGTATCATACATGTTGGAATCATACCCCAACACTGATTCCAGTGTTGAGGGGCTCCCATGGGGTTCCCCCTGCACTACTATTAACATCTTTCATGGTCTGACAGCAAGCTAGTGCTACTACCGACCACAGACAGGATTCCAACCTCCTGCTACTGAGCCAAGCTTGAGCAGAGGAAGGTAGAACAATATGTTAACTGTCACAGGGAGGTGTGACCACCTCCTAGACAGGACTTAGTGTATTGGTCTGGGGTGGGGCGCTTGCCAGCACTACCAAACTGCTTGGTAGGGCACATTTGGTGCCCTCCTTGCAAACTCCACTTTGAGCCAGTTCAGGGAGCCCTCGGCTTCTGCTCTGGCACAAAATTGGACAAAGGTCACAGGAGTATCCTCCCTTCTGTCCAGCCCTTCCTCTGGGAGGGACCCCTGAGTCGTACCAACCCTTTCCCTAGGGTACTTAAAGGCTTACCTGTGGGCAGCTCATAAGATTCATCGGGGGATAAGACTCAAGCCTGAAACCACGTCACTCTTCAACGGTCTGGACACTTGGACTTCACTGGACTTCACCTGGAACCGAGACTGTACCAAGGATGACTCCTGCTGCTCCTAGTCTCACTGTTCTGCAAGTCTTCTTGATACCCACAGGCCTGTTGAAAATCCTGCAAGAAGCAAAGACACAGACAATGAAGGACACCCAAAATAATCTCTCTTGGATTGAAGGAGTCACTACCCTGCATCTGTAGGCATGGCAATGAAGCTGAGCGGTCTGCTGCTCCTAACGTCCCACAGGCTTCAAGTCTCAGCAACACAGGTGGTGGTTCTGCAACTCCCTCGAGGCCTGACCTGTCCTCTCTGCTATTTTGAGGCTAGTATCCCTCGTTGGAACCGCCAAGGCTTGTTGATTCTGCACTCCAGAAAACTTCGAGTTTCAAGAAGCTCCAGCCTCCAGCACCTCTTTTTGCCAAGTAAAACATCCTCACCACATCCTCTGCACCATGGGCCTTCCTTCTTCATGAGCTGTTCAAGATCCTCTTGCGTCTCTTGTGCCCTTGGTATGCGGGCCCGCCTTAGCGCCTTCTCCTGCTCCAGTGGGCTCCCCTGCTTGCTTTTAGCCTGCTATAGCTCTCCTGCTTATGGTGAGTCCCTTGGATCTTGCAGGTCCCAATGTTGCTCCTTCATCGTTCTCCACACCATTTGCAGCTACCAAAGCTTGTTAGGGATCCCACCTGACACTAATCCTTTGGTTTTCAACTTCCAATGTGGGACAACTAGTGCACAGCTTCTGGTCTTCCGCAGCTTTGCCTGGTCCTCACAGCTACAAGTACAAGGTCACCGACAACACTCCTTAACCTTCTGACATCGTTAGGCATTGCTCTTCCATGCCTCCTGGACACCTCCCAGTGGCATAGACTGTCTCCTTTCGTTACAGGTTCTCCTCTTCAGGAATCCACTCTTGGATTCCACCGGACTCTTGCACAGTCTTCTCCAGGAGCATCTTATGTGAAGTCCTCATTGTGGTCTACGGCGGTTTCCGACTTCACAATCCACCTATGCACCCGGCTTCCCTGGTATTGGTATCCTGGTTCCCAGGAGATCCACGGGTGGGTTGACGCTCCAAACATCCATCTCCCACGGGGTTTCTTCAGGGTCCACTGGGAAGGGGCCTTCCTCTTAAAATCTGCAACTGCGACTTTCCCGTTGACTTCTATAGGGCACATGGCTGTGTTCCCACTCTGCATATAGCCTCTGTGGGGTTCCTGGGTAGTTACCATGGATGGTTCCTTCAGCTCCTCTGAGTCTCCTGGTCCAGGTTTCATTCCTGGTTGTAGCTCACATCCCTCTTTTTTAGTATATAGTTTGGTATCCCCCTGGAGACCACTGTATTTTGTGCTTACTTACTTTATTGCAATTAAAGTATTATTGTGTATTTGTATTGATATCTCTGGGTAGGAGATCTACCAATGTGTTAGTGAGTGTTGTGTAATAAATAGACATATCTTTATATATATACACTGTGTGATTATTATTTGTGTAACCTACACAAGATGATTAAACTGGTAAAACAAGCAGTTAATAGACCTTCAAGATAAACCTGAAGGCTGTTCTCCAAAGCTACCACTTTGAGAGCTTTCTATGGTTATCAAAGACCACCAAAATCATCATAAGGGTTGCCTGGATTAGTGCAAGGTGCATCACTTAAATAATTGTGCACCATATACAAGCCAGCCTGCTACTTGGAGTATCAATGATTGGAATATCATAAAGTGGAGTGGAAAACAGTACAGTGAAGGAGAGGTTTGTAGAGTCTAATATAGTAGAGTGGAGTATCTTAAAGTGGAATTGAGTAGAGAAGAGTAGCATAGAGTGGAGTGACAGCGTACAGTGGAGTAAAGTGTTATAGTGCTATACAGTGGAGTTGCATGGTGTGTTGAATCGTGGATTGGAATATTGTAGAGTGCAGCTGCATGTTGTACAATGTAGTGGCATGTCAGACAGTAGAGCTGAGGGTTTTTACAGTGCAGTGTTGTCAACTGGAGTGTCATGAAATGGAGTATGATGGAGTAGAAGTCTCATCAAGTAGAGTGGTATAGACTGTAGCAGAGTAGTCTAGTGGCATAGAATGGAGTTCAGTGGAGTAGAGTGTTGTACAGTTCAGGGTTGTCAAGTGTAGTTTCATGCAGCAGAGTGGTAGAGAGTCTCGTACAGTGTAGTGTTGTACAGTGGATTACCATGCACTGTGTTCTCATAAATAATGGTAGAGTGGCGAGTCATATTTAGCCTTGTCTGGTTAGTGAGCTGAAAAGACTGAGTTATGAGGTTAGCTACTTATAATAATTTGAAGTTGGTGGATAAATTGAAAATGAAAAACTATAACATCAGAATGTTTAAAGTTTGGGTAGTTTAAACTTGGTTTGAATAGAGAAAATAATTTTTCCTAACTATAACTAATCTTTGTTTTTTCCATTGAATTTCAATGGTTTTTTTTAAACTTCTTAATAAAAATGTGTATCTGATAGAAACATCTAGCGGCAGATTCCTTACCTTTGAACTTCCCAGGCGTCAGACTGGATCCAGAAGATTTTTCTTGAGCAGTACCCCTGTGAGTTGGTAGCTGGAGTCAGTCGACTCCCCATGACGTCGTTGGCGTCGTGTTAGTCATTATGACGACCCTCCTAGTCCGATCCTCCAGGATCATGGGCATCCAGTTGGTGGCAGAATATGCCATCACCTCCACCATTGGCGTGACATCACCGCGGACAGGTGGGTTCTCCAGATAGTCCGAAGGGGCTGCTCCCTTTCCTTCAAGACTACACCTACCACCTTGCTTCCTACATGCAATCGGCTGATGGAGGATCACCTTACTTTACTTTAAGAGGAAGTTGCGACTCTTTTGGCATTGCATCCTGGAATGTAGGAGGGCCAGCGAATAAACAGGGTTTACAAGGATGGCCCGATTTTGTAAGTGGCCTTGATATAATTTGTATCCAGGAAACTTGATGTACAGCCCTTATTTACTTTGAGGGTTTTTCATCACACTGCCTGGAGGCTGATCCATCACCTGCCAACAGGGCCAAAGAGGGCCTTATGGTTCTCATATCAAATAAGCTAACTGTAAACATCAAGAAAACAATAGCTGTAGGACCACACTAATTTATCCTGTGGCTAACATTCAGGGGAGGCCGTGATGTAGTACTGGTTGATTACTATATTAATGTTGACTGCGCTCTGGGAAAGGTGGTGTCAGCCCTTGAAGGGGGATTAGAGACACGTTTCTCCTCTATTACTAATAGTTTTATATTATTTTGGGCAGGGGACTTTAATATCCAAGCATGCCCCCTGTCCGCCACACCTGTGTGTTGCGTTACCGACCAGGTTGGGGTTGGCTACTTACATTTTCCTCCTAATGATTATGGGGTCTTACTGAACTTCATGATTACTAATTTCAATTTACATTTATTAAAATCTGCCTGTGACAACAATGGAGATGCCATACCAACCTTTCCAGGGAGGAACGCAACATCTTTTATTGACCACATTTTAGTATCACCTAATGTAAGTAAGTTGTGCTCCACACACAGGGTTGCCAAGTCGAATCTGAGTGATCATAATTGTAGTGTATTGATGATTTCTTTTTGGGGTAAAGAAGTTGATCGCTCACCAAGTTTAATTATAGATATTACCCTGTCATGGGTCCCATCGGTGCCGCGGGGGGTGCCGCGAGCAACGCTGCCATTTGCGTGGCTCGGGCTACCCTCCGCGCTTACCTGAACTGTGGGGAGAGGCTTCGGGACCTGTGGTGTGGCATCCAGAAGGGAGGCGCCTCCAACACTCTTCCGCTACGCAGCGGGAGGAGCGTGCGCGAGGACGTCAACCCGGAAGCCTTCAAAAGAATCTTCCGGTTTGACAACGAAGCAGATTATTTTGCTGCGTGAAGGAACATCACGCTTCGGAGGAACTGCGTCTGGTGCGGTAAGGTGGCGGAGGGTACCTGTGGCGGATAAAAGGGATATTATCCTAGTTTAAGACTTGGGTTCTACTCACCTTGACCTAGTTGGATGGGCCAAACAATTCACGGAAATTCTTGTTGCTTGGGCTCTACTCGCCTTGACCTAGTTGGATGGGGGCTAAGTTCCATGGAGAAGTTGGTTGCTTGTGACAAGTACAAATTCCGCGGACTGCCATTTATGTTTTGGAATGCATGATTACCAGCATTATATGTACGAAGAGGAGGCAATTACTCGTTATAACAATTGTGTGACCAGATAAGACGTATTATCAATTATCACAAGGCAAAAGTATAATTGTTTATTACTATTTCCTAACAGGGGGCTATGAGGTCTTTCTAGGATTCATCCCTTGTGATGCCTGTTTTCTTTATCATTTGGTGGGTATTGCGTGAGTGTGTGTGTTCAACTGATAAATTGCACGGATGTAGAGAGATGAGCCCCACATAGGGCAGGAACTCATTGCTTAGTTCTGTACTTTCAGCGACCACTTCATCATTGGATAAAGAGGAATAGGACATTCCTAAATGTGCTCTTGCGCAAGACTGTGTTGTTTTCTTTACAGGTAATAGGAACACTAGTTTTCGCACTATATGTGTTATTCAATTCTGTCCCTACTCAAAGGTGTTGTTTTTTTTGTTTCAGATCTCCCTCCCTGCTGTCCCCTTCCTTTCCTTCCCTCACTTGATCACCTTAACCTTCTGTGCTATCATAGCAAACAGAATTGAGGCTATTAAGGGGTGGACCCACTTGAGCCACGAATCAATCCCGAGGATTCGACAGGAGAAACCGAGAGGTGACATACCCCTATAACACCTAACGGGGTACGCCTTAAGTGGGATGGAGTTGATCCAATTCAAATCAGGCACGGTATCTTTTCAAAGGGTTATAGAGATATTATTTATTGCCTGGAAGAGGAAGTTGCTCCTGAACGGCTACTCTCTATTTTTATTGGCATCACCAATATAGTTAATGATCTTTATGACCCATCCGAGCAAATTGGGTGGTGGCCAATGTAGGGGTTGATTTAACCATGCAAGTACAATAGCCTCCAAAGAACTAAAATTGGCCCTTCATTCTCAACCCAGAGACAATTTGATGATTAAATCACTTAGATCTTAATACAAAGATGTCCTTCTTGTCAGGAAAAAGAGCTTCAAGAAGAGGCCTGGTCCAATTTGTCTCGGGCCACAGCAGATAATAAATTATTTTGGGATCCCATCAAATCCCCTTTCCTAAAGAGCGATTCTCTTCCTGAGTTATTATCCCATGTCACATGCAAGGCCTGGGTTACCCACTTTACGGAAATATTGGAAGTGAGGAACAGCCCCTTTGGCCCCCTTTACCCTTGAACATCACGATAGAAGAAGTTTCAACAGCTCTGAAGGAAAGCGTAGGGGGCAAAGCCCCAGGTCCTGATGGGGTCCCAGTGGAAGTCTACAAGGTGGTTGTTACCCTGTGGGGCCCAATCTTAACTAGAGTTTTTAACATGGCTGAGACTTTCATGATACTGACATCTTGGTGAACATCTATCATAGTACCAATCTATAAAAAGGGCAACAAATCCGAACCATAGAACTATCGCCCAATATGGCTTCTAGATTCTTCGGGAAAAACGAGTAAAGTCCAACTTATGAGATTGGAAGGATGAGCATGCAAACACTCTTATTCTTTTGCTTGCCCAGTACGGTGTCAGAAAAGGTGTGGGGACATTAGAGCAATGCATGAATTTATATCTAATAATAGGTAAATATACATGTGCAAAGGGTGGTAGAATATCTCTGCTTATTAGATTTGAGCAGTGCTTTTGATTTAGTTGACCATACTATTCTTTGGACAATGATGCTGTCCATGGGGGCTCCCAGACCAATCATCTGCTTTCTTGCAAGGCTATATGAGAACCTATCATGTAAAGTCAGCTTCAGCCCATGAGGTAAATGAACTAGGAACTTTGCAGTGGAACATGGATACCAGCAAGGCTGTGTCCCTACCCCCTACTATTCTCTCTGTTTATGAACGGGGTGGACATGGACCTACAAGCAATACAAGCAGATGCCCCCCCAAGCTGCTGGGCATTCTACACCAGTGCTTCTGTATGCAAACATAGTTTTGCTGGCAAGGACCCCGGTGGGCTTACAGCGACTACTTAATTATTTGGGGGATTTCATTACTGCAAAAAAACTGGTGGTCAACAAAAGTAAAACCTATACAATGATTTGTGGGGCAAAGCATTGGAAATACAGAACGTTCTTTATGGGTAACACCCAGGTAGTTACTGTGGACACCTTTTGTTACTTGGGTATTACTTTTTCAAGGTAATGGCCTATGGTCCTGGGAAATTATAAATGTCAGAGGAAAGATGAACAGAAGGGCCCATGGAATCTTTAGATTTTCATTTAAGCTGGGCACCTGAACAATAAAGGATATGATAGCAATCTACAGGGCCAGGGCTGTAGCCATTGCCACATGTGGGGCCGTTGTGTGGGGCCATCATAATAGCAAGGCCTTCCAGTTAGAGGACGCACTTGGGGGCCAACTACCCTTCCTGTTACCTTCAGTGAATCCCACACAGCAGTATTGCTGAGACCTGGTAGGAGGCCACACCCCCTTTCTCCACCTTTCTGCAAACGTGCCTCCTGCTGCACTACTAGTAGGGGGATGAAGTTCCCTTGGCTTGGCTACTGAGGATCCTTGGGAGCCAACTATTCCTCCTGTTACCTCCAGCAAGTCCCACACAGTTGGTTTGCTGAGAGTTTTTTGTGCCAATTCACTCTTTTTCCACCACTCTTCAAACGTGCCTCCTGGTGCACTACTAGTTGGAGGAGGAAGTCCCATTGGCTCTTGAGGGTCCTTGGGGGCCAACTAGCCCTCCTGTTACCTCCAGTAAGACCCACACATCTGGATTGCTTAGAGGTCATCAGAGGCCACACACCCTTTCTCCACCACTCGGCAAATGCACCTCCCGGCACACTACTGCTTGGGGGAAGAAGCTCACTTTTGTCCTGAGGTCTTCGGGAGGTAAGGGGACCTCCTCCCCCCACCAGCAGTGCGCCGAGGGGTATGTTTTCAGAGTGGTGGAGAAAGGGGGCCTGGCCTCCAATCACCTCTCAGCAATCCCACTGTGTGGGGCTTACTGGAAATAACAAGAGGACCTGTTGGACCCTCAGTAGCCTAGGGGACTTCATCCTCCAACCAGGAGAGTGCCTTGAGGCACATTTGCAGAGTAGTGGAGAAAGGGTGCTGGCCTCCTGCGAGTTGCCAGCTTTTTTATTTTTTAGGAAGGGAGAGCCACGTGGCTCCCCTTCCTGATACATATTACAATGTTATACTCCTGCTTGCTAATCTTAAAGAAGTCCCAAACTGGGGAGAACAAAATTTTTATTGTGTTACTGCCAATGTCAGAAGAACTGGAGGTAGGGTGGGTGTGTTGTTTGCCTCTGTTTAGTTTGTGCAGGTCTCAGCAGGGCCTTACAAATATGAAGGTAGCCGTGGTGGTGGTGGTGGAACCAGTGCCACATCCCTTTGAGCAGGTTGAATAGGTGGGGTCATGTCTGTGTCCTCTGAGCCGCCCTCCATACTGACAGTCACTAGCTCATCAACATTGTAGAGAGACACCCGGGCTCTCCACTACAATGTAACACACACACGCATCCATACACCCCTCGGGTGGGCTCATCCCGAGAGGATAAATAAATGGCAGGAGACTGCTCGGGGTCTTCTGGCCATTAAACTGCCAAACTGCTCTAGTGTACCGTTATTCCAGTGCAGCTGCAGCCTCTAGTCCATATGCCCCGCCGTTCTACAGTAGCAACGAGGCGAGTCACATCCAACGCGTGCACTGCCTCCAGGACTTTGCCCGGCAGGAAGCTTGAGGAGCCCACCCACGACACTCCGTTCTTGTGCGCAGAGGGGATCTCAGCCTGCGCCCACATGAGACACTGTCTGCATCCTGGGCCCGTGTCATCCACCCCGCACCACGGTTTCTGCCGCTGCGCCCTGCACCCGCCCGCACGCCTCTCCAGAGCAGTGAGAGCATGCTCAAGCCGGCGGTGTGCGCTGCAGCTGAAGACGTCAGCGGTGAGTGGCAGGCCCTGGAAGGGTTTTCCCTGCTGTGGCACATTGCGGTACAGCAGGCCGCCTGCACTGGGATACGGAGATATCTGGCAAGGGTGTCTCCCACAAGGCCACTGCATTCCCCATCTGCCAGCGCTTAGGCCAGCCAGAGGCCCAAGATCACTGTACAGGCCCAGGAACACGACCAGGCCAGCAGGTCTCAAGCATACATAGCAGCCCTGCATGTTGTCTGCATGCCCAAGGGGAAAAGCCAGCTAGGCCCACCACCAGCCACACATCACCCGTGTGCTCCCCCACGCAAGCAAGAAGGGTGTCATCCGCCACAACATACGCAGGGGGACAGAGCCACCTCGCCCAGGTGAATAGGGCCAGAAGGCCACTCAGCCACACGTGGCCACGTGCCGGTGCTCAGGCTTACTCACAGGACCCTAGCACCAGGGCTGCACCACCGTACCCGTGCACGAGCGCACAGGCGCCATGAGCAACCAGGCTCCAGATGGAGCTGCCAGTCAGCTGGCCGGAGGGGACAATCCAGACAGGGGTGCCAACGCACCACCCCCAGGACACAGTCACACGGCTTTCACCCCACTGCTGCCCTTCAGCGAAACAGTAGACCACGCCACAGCGGCCCTACGGTGGAAGGTGTGGGACGGACGGCTGAACCACTATTTCAAGGGCACCAGAGAGACTGATGGCACCGTGAAAAGGTCGCTACTCATCTATTACAGAGGCTCAGAGATCTACGATCTTTTTGAAACGCTCCCCAACACGCAATGATGACGACTACGAGGCGGCAGTCGCCGCGCTCAACAGGCATTTTGACCCTCAACTTAACCCCGACTTCGAGCAGTTCAAGTTTAGACAGGCGTTGCAATCGGACACTGAGTCCGTGGACATGTTCTACGCAAGACTGCGCAGGCTGGCCGGCACGTGCGCCTTCCCAGATCAGAGGGAGGAAATACGCAGCCAAGTCATCCAGGGGTGCCGCTCCAAACTGCTGCGGAAGCGGATCCTTCAACAGCCGGGAATCTCTCTGGATGACATCCTCATCTTGGCCCGGTCTCACGAATTGGCAGACGTCTGGGCTGGCGAAATGGAGGCTGCTCTGCACAAGCCTGTCGCGGCACCACACACATCCAGATATGCGCCTGTGAAAGAGGAAAGGGTTGAGGCAATCCAATGGCGCCCCAACATGGCTCGCTAGGCACCAAGGACGACGACCGGAGGGCCATGTGGCTACTGCAGAGACGACCACTTGGCGATGGCTGTGTGTGGAGCGAGAGGGAAGATGTGCTCCCGCTGCGGGAAGGTAAACCACTTCTCCTAGGTGTGTACAGCAGCCGGTCCACCCGGCTCCTCCAAGGTCACGGGATATGTCGCAATGCCTGCGCCAAGTCTCACTCAATGACCCATCACTAGGGGATGACCCGCCACAGTAAAGCTGCCTCACCCTCGAAGATGATGACGATGAAGTATTAGTTTTGTCTTTTGTCAGCAGGTCCGACAACCACTGGAGGCCACAACCGATGTGCTCTGTCCTGGTAGAAGGAACGGCCATCCGGGCGCTTATCAACAGGGGCGCATCCATCAATGTGATGGACTCGGAGCAGTATGACCGTCTGTCGCCACGGCCCCCGCGCGCTCCCACCAAGGCCCGAATATACACTTAAGGAGGGACAGATCCACTCCCCCTCCGAGGGGTCATCAAGGCCAAAATCGCCAGCAGGAAGCATGACACGGTAGCTCAATTCCACATCACGGAAGGGAGAAAAGGCATGCTGCTCAGCTGCCATATGGCAGAAGACCTGGGCCTGGTCTTCTTTGCCCACCAGATCCATGACTCCCACGCTGAAACCATTCTGAGGGAGTTCCCAGCACTGTTCACTGGACTGGGAAAGTTAAAAGGAAAACAGTTCAGGATCCACACTGACACCACTGTGAGGCCCGTCGCCCTGAGGCACCGGAGGGTGGCGTTCAATCTCTGCCCACAAGTGGAAGAAGAGCTGAAGAAGCTGGAGGACCTCAATGTGATCAAAAATGTGTCCGGCCCAACCCCGTGGGTGTCCCCGCTGGTCGTGGCTCCCAAACCAAAGCAGCCTGGAGCCATCCGGCTCTGCGTGGACATGAGGCTACCGAACATGGCGGTCAAGAGGGAACGCCACATCACGCCCACCAGGGATGACATAGTGGCTGATCTGAACGGGGCCAATTGGTTCTCGAAGCTGGACTTGAACGCAAGGTACCACCAGCTGGAGCTCGAGCCTGAGAGCAGAAACATCACCAAGTTTCTCAACAAACGTTGGCCTCAGGAGGTACAAGAGACTGAGTTTCGGAGTGTCGTTGGCAGCCGAAGTCTTCCAGAAAGCCATCAGGGAAGCACTGTCGGGTCTGCAGGCTGTGATCAACCTGAGCGTTGACATCCTGGTGTTCTCGAACAACCTAGAAGAACACCACGCTCACCTCCAGGCCACCCTCCAGAGACTCGATGACTGCGGACTGACTCTTCAAAAGGCAAAGTGCTCATTTTTCCAGGAATCTGTTAATTTCTTTGGGTACACCTTCACCAGGGAAGGACTACAGGTAGACCCCAAGAAGGCTATGGCCATATGAGTTGTCAGCACCCCAAAGACCCCCATGGAGGTATGCAGTTTTTTGTCATGGCCACATTGTGTGGCAGATTCATTCCAAATCTGGCCGCCCTGTCCGAACCGCTCCGCGCTCTCACACGCAATGACCACAAGTGGGAGTGGACCATGGCTGCCAACACACCTTTCAAGAGCATTAAGGCAGCGATCCTGGACAAGACTGTGATGGCCTACTTTCACCCGGGGTGGCGCACTGAATTGATTGTCGACTTCAGCCCAGTAAGCCTTGGAGCAGTTCTCCTTTAGGAACATGGTCAAGAAATCTGGAGACAAGTGGCGTGCACCAACAGGGCACTCACGGACACAAAAACAAGGTATGCCTAAATTGAGAGGGAGGCCCTGGCAATGAAATGGGCATGCCAGCACTTTCATTTGTACCTATATGGCCAGGAATTCCAGGTAGTCACCGACAATAAACCACTACTCTTGCTCTTTTGTAGGGTCGCTGTGGCTGGCACCCCCGAGAATAGAGAGATGGGCCATACAGCTGCAGGCATATAATTTCAAAGTCATCTTCCGCCCTGGGGCACATAACCCCGCAGACTACCTCTAACGACACCCAGAAGCCATGCCACCTCAAAGCTCACCGACAGATGTAGCATACTCCGAGGCGTTTTTGAAAATGGTCTCGCAGGAAGCGTGCCCCATAGCCATGACGCTCGAGGAAATTGGCCATGCAACGGATGAAGGCGAGACACTGTCCAGGGTGAAAGCCACCCTGCTGAGCAATGGTTGGGCGCACTTCATGGACGGCACTCAGAGTATAAGACAGCCACGCAGGGCAACAGATCTGGCAGGTACGCCATGAACTAAGTGTGGGAGAGCAGGGAGTCGTTCTGAGGGGACATGTGATCATAATCCCAACAAGGCTACAGGGGCGGATCCTTCAACTGGAGCATGTGGAACACCAAGAGATGGCAAAAACAAAAGCCAGGCTAAGGAACTAGGTCTGGTTCCCAGCTATGGATTCCATGGTGGAGGAAATGGTGAGGCAATGTCACACCTGCACCATCACTGGAGGAGACCCGGCGCCGGTGATCACTGAAGAGCCCAGATAAACCCCATGGGCCAAGATCAGCCTCGATTTCGGAAGATTCCCGGATGGGCGCACCATGTTGGTGATGGTTGACTCCTTCTCAAAGTTCCCTATCGTGGAGGTAGTGGCGTCAACGGCGTTCATGCATGTCCAAAGAGTCCTGAACAAGACATTTGCACTCATGGGTATGCCAAAGGAAATTCGGTCAGATAACAGGCCCCCATTCCAAGGCCGGGAATTCCAAGAGTACCTGGAGAGAAAAGCGATACACCACAAGAAGATCACCCCTCTGTGGCCCCAAGCCAATGGGCAGGTGGAGCGTCTCATGCGAACACTCAACCGGGCCCTGCGCATTGCCGTGGACCAAGGGGAAGATGCAGAAGTGGCACTTGATCAGTTCCTTGATGCCTACCGGCATACGCCACATAGCACAGCCAAGTGTGCTCCCTCACACCTACTCTTCAAGAAGCCCCTGCGTGATAGCATCCCGACGGATCCAACGTGGAAGCCCCCAGAATGGGACAACGAAGCCGTCCAAGCGGGAAGGACAGTGACTAACCAGAAGGCGAGTGAAGCCCGCCGGGCACGAGAGCCACAGCTGAAAGTGGGGGACAGCATCGTGGTCAAGGACATACACCCTGGCTGGAAGTTCAGGACATCCTATGAGCCAGAAGGGTGGACTGTGGTGGACGTCCAAGGAACTATGGTCACTGCCCAGCGAGGGCAGCAGGTTGTCACAAGGAACGTGTCCAGTTTCAAGATGATTTATGATCAGAATTCTGGTCTAGAAGATTCAGAAAGTCCAGATGATACCCGAAGTCACCCCACCTGGCTAACCAGGGCTGATGGGTTCTTCACCAAGGAGCTCGCAAGTGGAGAGGGAAGAGGCTGTCCCCAAGCCTGGCCGGCTGTCAGGACGCGGTGACTGGGTCACCCCCGAACACACCATCAGACGCAGTGGTCAGTTCTGCTCCCGGAGTCAGAAGTATGATCTCCAGCCGAATCCTGCGCCAAGTCAGAGACTGAAAGACTTTGTGTGTACCTCTCCGTGAACCTGAAGAACCTGATGGTCAGTCACTAAAAAAAAGTAGAGATGTAGAGAGCCACCTGGGCTCTCCACTACAATGTAACACACACACACATCTATACACCCCTCGGGCGGGCTCGTCCCGAGGGGATAAATAAATGGCCGGAGACCGATCGGGGTCTTCCGCCCATTAAACTGCCAGCTGCTCTAGTGTACCGTTATTCCAGCACTGCTGCGGCCACTAGTCCATAGGCCTCACCGTGTTACAAACATCACTGTCACTTTCCTAAGGCTTTTAGGAACTTTCCTTTTCCCTGTTTTTTCATGGTGGGTCTCGGACTCGGCTGGGGTTCAACCCATGTCCAGATCATCAGACAGGGGCTTGGAGAAGATGGTGGAGTAACCTTTCTTTTTCTTGCTGGTGATCGGGAAAACAGTGGTTCAAGAGATACATCTTGCTCAGCAGGAAGCTCAACCTCCTGTTCTACTCCTACTTCAGAAAAAACTATGGCTGGCTGTGGCTCCAGTCGTCAACTCTGCTCAGTTTTCTGCTACATTTGGGTAATCTGCAATTGAGACAAATCCAATTCAGACTCACTACTCCTGCCATGACTGCAGTGGCTGCCTTGTTGAGAGACATTGTTAGGGTTTAGGATGGGGTGGTGCCATTGTTGAGGTGGGAGCGCTGCTCCCAGTTTACTTCCCGGAAGGTGCCAGGCACACCACGTTTCGTGAAAAAGGTGGAGGCCAGCATGCCAGTGGTGGCAATCTGCTTCTTCTGCTCCTCACTGGTGAATTTCTTTCTTGGCAGGAGCACCTTTCGATGGGGCAATTTTCAAGCTCTGTCAGTAGGCACTTAGTTGCACAAGCGGAAGCAGAGGATTCAGGTGGTGTGGTGGCACATTGTGCTGGCCTTCTGTCTGGCAGTAATGTGGGTGATGTCTCTTGCGTACCTAAAAGCAAACAAAAAAGAAGCACATTCAGTGAAACATGGCCAAATTAACAATACTGTATCCATTCCAATACAAACCAAAACATAATATTCCATTACTATAACATACAGTTCTAAAGGTTAGCTTTATGGGCCTCTATGGCCTATAAGATACCAGTGGCAGGCAGGGGGCACAGAGGAAAATGGGTAAATCCTTAAAACAAGAATGCTGATATGGCCTAAGAGACCTCCAACCCTCGGTCAAGGTCCACTCTCTCCCCGCAGCTCTGCTGTGCCGTCTCTTGGCTCCAGACCCCGACCTCCTCCTTGGGAGGTTTGAGGCTGCAGTCTGCTCCTGCACCTGCTGCCCACTCCAACTGGAACTAGATTGCCTGCAACCACCGTAACCTTTCTCAGCTGTTTTTTTCTCCTGATTTTTTCCCTGTTGTGCCTCTGTTATTATGCCCATCTGGGTCTTGCTCTAATTCCACCACAATTTTTATTTTCTCGTGCCTGCCTGTTCCTTTCGCCTTTCACCGCTGCTGCCCCTGTGGCCCCTCCCCCTGGAATTCCCCCCCCCCCGGAATTCCCCCCCCAGAATTCCCCTGCTCCCGCCTCCCAGCCTCTCCTCCCTTCCGCCTCCCCTACTTAATGGCGGCCGCTGTGCGGTTGCGCCGCTGGTGCGCCTAAGGCTCACTAAAGGCAAGCCAGTCTGCAACCCGACCGTGGCCAGCGCCAGGAAGCCTGGACCTCCCACTATCCATCGCTATGACACCACCACCCTCCTTGCACTCAACCCTGGAAGACTTAGAGAATGCCAACAGGCCTCGCCGAACACGACCCCCAGCCAGTTCTCCTGCCTCCACTGCCACCAGACCGTCACCACCACCCCGGCCTCCAACACCACCAACGCCAGCACCGGCGACACCCTAAAATGCATCCTCCTCAATGTACGCTCCGTACACAAACACGCCATTGGAATCTGGAACTGGAGCAAGGTTACCGATGAGCAACTTAACTCCACCCTCACCCGAGACAACCAGACCTGGGCACCCGACACAAACGACGCAGCCAGAGAACTCCACACCTGGATCTCCGACTGCACCGACGAGCTCGCCCCGCTACGCAACCCCGACAGACAATGCCCCAGGAAAGCCGCCTGGTTCACCACCGCTCTCCAAGAAGCCAGATGCACCTGCAGACGCTTGGAGAACAACTGGAGAATCACCAAGACAACCGAAAACCACACCACCTACAAGGACCCCATGACAGACTACCACAACCAGATCAGAGACACCAAGAGGAACTTCATCCACAACAAAATCCTGGCCAACTCCAAGGAACGTTTCAGTGTCATTCAATAATTCACCAACCCACGCAGCAAAGCCACAGACATCACCCCATCCCATGACCTCTGTGACAAGCTTGGGACCTATTTCCACCTCAACATCAAAAACCTCCATGACAACTTCATTGACCATCCACCAGGTGCCACAGACGGCACCCAGCCCCCCAGAAACACCAGCCAGCCCACCATCTCCAACTGGACACCGATCACGGCCAAAGACACCACCTCGACCATGAAAAGCATCTACTCGGGGGCCCCCACCGACCCCTGCCCCCCTCACATCTACCACAGAGCCACGGCTGCCATCGCACCCAAACTACAACACACCATCAACACCACCTTCAAAACAGGCACCTTCCCAGACAACTGGAAGCGCACAGAAGTCAGACCTCTGCTCAAGAAGCCCACAGCTGACCCCACTGACCTCAAGAACTATCGGCCCATCTCGCTCCTCCTCTTTGCAGCCAAAGTTGCAGAGAAAACAGTCAACACGATTCATTGAAGAGAATGCCATCCTCGACCCGTCCCAATCTGATTCTGAAGCAACCACAACTCAGAGACTGCCCTACTCACCACCGCAGAAGACATCCGCACCCTCATGGACCAAGGCCACTCCGCAGCCCTCATCCTACTCGACCTCTCAGCGGCCTTCGACACCGACTCCCACTGCACACTAGTCGCCAGACTACATGAGGCAGGCATACAAGGAGCAGCTCTGGACTGGAGCTGATCATTCCTCACAGGAAGAAGCCAAAGGATCAGACTACCACCCTTCCTCTCCGACCCCACGAAAATCACCTGCGGAGTCCCACAGGGTTCATACCTGAGCCCCACCCTCTTCAACATCTGCATTGCCCCCATTGCAGCCATTGTCTGAAAACACAGCCTCAACAGCGTATCCTAGGCCAACGACACCCAGCTCATCTTCTCCCTCACCAAAGACCCTATCACTGCCAAACTCAACTTCCAGAAAGGAATGCAAGACGTCGCAGTCTGGATGACCAACAGCTGCCTTGATAACAACACCAAGAAGACAGAGGTCCTCGTCCTCGGTACCACCCCTTCTGCATGGGACAGCACCTGGGGGCCGACCGCCCTCGGAAGCCCACCTACCCCCTCAGACCACGCCAAGAACCTCAGCATCATACTCGACTCATCACTCACCATGAACCGACAGGTCAATGCCGTCACCTCCAGCTGCTTCAACAGCCTCCGCATCCTCCGCAAGACCTTCACATGGATCCACCTGAGTCAAGGAAGACAGTCACCCACGTACTTATCACCAGCATACTGGACTATGGAAATGCACTCTACGCCGGCATCAACAAGTCCCTACTCCGCAAACTCCAGACAATACAGGACACTGCCGTCAGACTCATCTTCGGCATCCCCAGACACGAACACATCAGTCAACACCTACGAAGTCTCCACTGGCTCCCCGTGGAGAAGAGAGTCACTTTCAAAATTCTCACTCACGCCTACAAATGCCTACACAACAACAGACCCAAATACCTCAACAACAGAATCAACTTCCATGTACCCAAAAGAAACCTCCGATCTTCCAACCTCGCACTGGCCAAAAACCCGCTCATCCACATGTCAGGTCCCCACAATGCTTACCGTTCGTTTGGGGAGTGATCCAGCAGAGGCGACGTGGACAACCCCCTCCAGCTCCCTTTGCCTCCCAGATAGGGCTGATACTACCTCAGACGAAGAGGGGACCGGGGGAGGCAGTCAGAGGAGGGCATAAACAGCTTGGAATGGTGCTGGGAAAGGTCTGCCCTCGGATCCTCTGGGGGTCTGGTGGTGGACGCTACCTAAGGGATGGAGCAAATGGGTAGCATACATGCCAGATACAAGCAACAAAGACAAGTGTCAACAAACAGAAGAAGGGAATGTAGTCACCTGAGACGTAGCGCTCCCAGAGCAGAGAAGACCAACAGCAGCGTTCTGAGTCCAAGGGAAACAATGTCACGATCAGAAAACAGGGAAGGCGCTCCTGCGCTGGGCGTCCATGAAAACCGAGGGTGTACCAGGAACACAAAAGCCCCTCTGCTCTTGCTGTGCTGTCGTGCAAGGAACACCTCCTTGCCTTGCACGCGTAGTTTTAAAGGAATAAGAAACGCGTACCTGTGTCACCCACGGGACGCGTGGATCAAGGAAAGCACTCCTGCGCTATATTTACAAAGTAAAAACGGCTCCGCGCTTTTGCACGAGCCGTGAGTGCCCCCAATGCGCTCCTGCGCCGAAATACAAAGTAAATGACGGCTCTGTGCCTTTGCATGAGCCATGAGTGCCTCACAAGCGCTCCTGCGCTGAGAATTAAAGTATAGGCGGTTCTTAGAGTAGCTCCACGCCAGTGCACGAGCCGCGTGTGTCAGGGATTCGTAGGTGCCCTTGCGTGGTCCGGACAAGGATCCGGTTGCTGGTAGAGCTACGCTCCAGCGTAGCTCAGGTCGGCAATACGAAACGCCGATTCCGGCGGCTTCGCTTTAGATATAGGTCCGCACCCGGAAGTGCTCCACTGCTGGTGTGAGGCAGGCCCCATCTTGAACGACTAGACGGCTGACCTTCATCGTGGAATCCACCAAAGAGAGCTGGCGCACGCGTGTAAATGTAAATTGATACTTGTATAGCGCACTACTCACCCGCAAGGGTCTCAAGGCGCTTGTACGAATACCGCTGTGGAACCCATCCTGGCTTTCCCTGTGAGGTGTCCACTCCTGGGCACTCCCAAGGAGGCCAGGCATCCTTAGCGTTGTGGGGGCCGTTGTGGAGATTAAGCAAGCTATTGCCCAGAGTTGCAGAGTGGGACTCCATGATTGGAATAGGCACCGAGGCGAGAATTGTCAGGTCCGTGGAATTTTTGAGCCAAGACCTGCCGAGGCGGGGAATTGAACCCTGGTCCCGGGCCAGACCTCTGCATCAGGGTCTGCCGCTTTAACCATTGAGCCAAACTTCTCCAGCCATAGCAGAATGAGGGATATGACAGCACCCACCCCTAAAACAGACTCACCCTCCCGGCTACAAGGGGCTGCAGAACGTGGCTTCTGAGGGTGCTGGGCATGAAAGGCACGGACTAAGCAGGGTGCGTGATGGATATGGGACAGGGGTTCCCAGGATCGCTTTTCGGGGCCATATCCCTTCCAGTCTACTAGGTAAAAGAGTCTACCCGTAGTCCTGCCGGAATCAAGAATGGCTCGGACCTCATACTCCTCGTGATCGTCTACGAGGACTGGGGGTGGAGGCGTAGCCAATAGACAGTCAGGGTGAGTGGGTCGCAAGAGGGAAACGTGAAAGACAGGGTGGATCCTCATCTGGGTAGGTAATGCTAGTTTCATGGAAACTCTGTTGATCACCTGTGCTATAGAGAAGGGGGTTACGTAACATGGTAACAGTTTTTTGGGTCCATGTGTGTTAAGATTTTTAATGGACACCCACACTCTATCCCCCACCTTGTAGTCAGGCTCTGCATGCCGGTGTTTGTCTGTGCTTTGTTTGTAGGTCTCTTTTGCCTTGACTAGTTCAAAGCGGGCTTGGTGCCATATGGTGCGGAGCAAGGAGTGGTACGCCTTGCTGGTTCGGTTTTCTTCCAACTGTGATGTCCTAGGGTGTTGGCCTTGAAGACAGAAGAACGGCGATACCCCAGTGGCTGCATGTTTGTTGTGGTTGTATGCATATTCCACCAACCATAGCACTTTTGACCATTCCTTTTCAATGGTGAGCAGCAAGCAGCGGAGGTACTGTTCCATGGATTGGTTGGTCCTCTCCGCCTGCCCGTCTGTTTGGGAATGGTAGGTGGAGGACAACCGAACTTCCAGGTCTAGGATGCCACAGACCTCGTTCCAAAACCGAGACACGAACTGGGTTCCTCTGTCTCTGATCAGGACGGAGGGAATGCCATGTAACCGGATCACGTTGTGTGCGAAGACAACTGTTAGTTCGGCAGCGGGTTGGAGTTTCTATAGGGGCACGAAGTGCGCCATTTTGGTGAGGTGGTCCACGATGGTGAGGATGGTGGGGTCACCTGTTTTGGTTTTGGGGAGATTCACGATGAAGTCCATCGAGACCGTGTGCCATGGGTAGGGGGAACCGGAATCGGGTGCACTAATCCCACCGTAGGTTGGGTGGAGGTCTTTCCTTGTGCGCACACAGCGCATCGGGCAATGTATGTCTGCGTGTTGGAGGCCACCAGAAGTGCCTCTGTATCAGGTCCTTGGTTTTCGGATACCCGGGATGTCCAGACAAAGGCACAGGAACAATACCTGTTGTTGGTGACTCACTAACGGTAAGTAATAGTTCTTTCCTTTGTATAGGAATCCTGCTTGTTCGGTCACCCCTTGGACGTCTCTCGTCCAATCATTCAGTTTTTTCTGCTCCAGGTCACAGCGTAGCTGGGACAAAAAGGAGGAGGTGATCATTGCTCCTTGGAAGCAATGTTCCGGAATAATGGGTATCGGCTCCGCAGACGGGTAGCTGTCTCCTGTTCCTTCCAGCCTAGACAAGGTGTTGGCCTTGGCGTTCTCCCTTCCGGGTCGATAAGTGATCCGAAAGTCATATTCATTTTTTTAAAAAGGGTCCATCGTAGCTGTCTAGCTGTTAGAGCCCTGGCTGAACGTAGGAACTGCAGGTTTCTGTGGTCGGTGAAGATGATCACAGTGTGTTTGGCATCCTTTAGGTAGTGGCGCCATTCTCCGAACATTGCCTTAATGGCCAAGAGCTCCTTGTCTGCAATGGAATAGTTGCATTCCGCTGGCTGTAGTTTCCTGGAATAGTAAGTCACTGGGTGGAGCAAACCGGTTCCGGGATCTCTTTGCGATAACACTCCTCCTAGGGCGCTTTGCGAGGCGTCGGCCTCCACGATGAATGATTGGTTCGGATCGGGGTGTTTCAACACAGGTGCTGTGGTAAAGCTTGTTTTTAGTTCCTGAAACGCTTTCTCGGCTTTCTCATTCCACAAGTACCGCGTGCCTTTCCGTAACAAGCAAGTGATGGGGGTAACTATCTTGGAGAAACCTGCGATAAAAGTTTGCAAACCCCAAGAACCTCTGGACTTGCTTTACGGAGTCAGGGGACGGCCATTGTACTATGGTTTCCACCTTTCTGGAGTCCATCTCGACGCCGGTCGGGGTTAGGATGTGTCCCAAGAACTCCACGGTGGTGGTGTGAAAAACGCTTTTTTTTAGCTTGTCATATAGACCGTGTTGCTGTAATTGCTGGAGAACGGCACGTACGTGCGGTATATGTTCTGTCATATTTGTTGAGTAGATCAATATGTCATCTATATAAACGATACAAAACCGGTCGATGTACTCCCTCAGCACCTCATCGATAAACTGGAAAGCAGCAGGGGCGCTGCAGAGCCCGAAGGGCATGACGCGATATTCGAACAAGCCGTACCTTGTTCTGAAAGCGGTTTTCCGTTCGTATCCCTCTCGGACCCTGACTAGATGGTAGGCCCCGCTCAAATACAGTTTTGTGTAGACCGCTGCGTCCCTCACTTGGTCCAACAAGTCAAAGATCAGTGGTAAGGGGTACCGGTTTTTTATCGTTATGGCGTTTATCTCCCTGAAGTCCATGCGCGTGCGTAAATCCCCTTCTTTCTTTGCCACGAAGAACAGAGAGGAAGAGACGGGAGACCTAGAATGACAGATGAACCCGTTCTGTAAGTATTTGTTGAGGTAGCCAGGGAGGTGTTCGTTCTCTTTTTCAGTGAGGGAGTAAACACGGCTGCAGGGAAGCGTGAATCCTGGAATGATGTCGATTCTGCAGTCAAAGCTCCGATGCGGGGGTAACGTGTTGGCGCCTTTTTTGTCAAACACTTGGACCAGATCCCGGCATTCTACAGGGATGCCCCCCTGTGTGATGGTACCCATCTCGTTGAGCGGCAGTGCACAGGCCTGCACAGTTCTGATGCTGAGCTTCTCAGTAGAGGGGTAGCAAGAAGGAATACACTGGGCTGATGCTAACGTGAGTTTCTTGGTCACCCAATCTATGTGGGGATTGTGTTGTGCCAGCCAGGGGATGCCCAGTATCAGTCTGAACTGTGGGGTGTCAATGACGTCGAAGGCGATGACCTCTGTATTCTTGATATCCAGTGTCATTTCCAGGTCTTCGGTCTGATAGCGGATCAGTCCAGAGATTAGATCTGTGCCATCCACTGCCTTTACTGTTACTGGCTTCTTTTTTGCTCTGCTGGACATGCCCAGGCTGGCCATGAATCGGGTGTCAATGAAATTGCCTGTTGCTCCTGAATCGATTAATGCTGTGACGTGCCAGGATAGACCGGAGGGGCATTGCAGGAACACAGGCACGCCCATGTGTCGGGGAATGATGTGGAAGGCAGGGGTCTGTTTTTTCTCGGCAGACAACCCCAGTAGACAGACCACGTTTGCTACTGGGTTGCCCCGTTTCCCAGCCCATCTCCTCGGGATATGGGGAGAACGAAAGGAGTCTTTTCTTTCGGCTTGCTGGGTTTAACCGGACATTCCCCGACAAAATGGCCACTCTTGCCGTAATACAGGCATTGATTTTGGGTTCGCCTTTTTTCTTTCTCTTCTTTGGTTAGGGGGCCACAGATGCCGCCTATCTGCATAGGCTCTGTGGTGTCACAGGTTTTGGTGGCTTCTCTGTAGATGAGGAGGGTGGTCTCCCCCCTGTTTGACCTTTCAGTCCGACGTTCCTGTAGCCGATAGTTTTGCTTGACCGCCATGTCAATGAAGGGGCCGATCTCCTCTGGTGGTTCACTTATTTGAGAGATGAGGTCTTTCAACTCATCGCGCAAGCCTCGGTAGAAAACAGACACCTGTTTGGTTTCTGGCCATCGGGCCTCTACTACCAACCGGTTGAACGTGGTAATGTAGTGCAGTAAGTCAGCATTAACCCTGCTTTAGGTTGAGCAGCTCGTTATCTGCGGCTTGGATGAACATATGATGAGTAAACATACGTCGCATGGTTTCCTTGAACACCGGGAAGTTGTAGAGTAGAAGTTGGTCGTTTTCTACCAGGGGTATGGACCATTGAGCGGCGTCGCCTCCCAGGTAGGAGAGGACAAAGGCTACCTTGGAGGCATCGTCCGGGAAGGCGGAAGCACGGGCCATGAAGTGAAGGTGACATTGATTGAGGAATATACTAAACTTAGAGCTGTCACCGTAAAAGCGTTCTGGTGTGGCTAATTGCTCAAGATGCAGGGTTACGACCTGTATGTACGAAGAAGCAGTGGAGGAAGAGGGTACGGGACCACCAGGGTTGAACAAAGGGGGCCTCACCAACCCTTCCTGCCTGGCCCTGACCATAGGGGTTGGTCCCCAGGGACCTGTAAGACCGGTGCCCACCTGCCCTTGTAGGGCCGTTATGTCTTGTCGCAAACTACGGTTTTCCGCTTGTATATTAGCAAGCATGACGGCTATATCCTGTAGAGTGACCACAGGGTTGTCCATGTCATCCAGGCAGGATATACAACGTGGGCTTCGTATTCTGTCAGGTCCCCACAATGCTTACCGTTTGTTTGTGGAGTGATCCCGCAGAGGCGACGTGGACAACCCCCTCCAGCTCCCTTTGCCTCCCAGATAGGGCTGATGCTACCTAGGTCGAAGAGGGGACCGGGGGAGGCAGCCAGAGGAGGGCGTAAACAGCTTGGAATGGTGCTGGGAAAGGTCTGCCCTCAGATCCACTGGGGGTCTGGTGGTGGACGCTACCTAAGGGATGGAGCAAATGGGTAGCATACGCGCCAGATACAAGCAACAAAGACAAGTGTCAACAAACAGAAGAAGGGAATGTAGTCACCTGAGACGAAGCGCTCCCAGAGTGGAGAAGACCAACAGCAGCGTTCTGAGTCCAAGGGAAACAATGTCACGAACAGAAAAGAGGAAAGGCGCTCCTGTGCTGGGCATCCATGAAAACCGAGGGTGTACCAGGAACACAAAAGCCCCTCTGCTCTTGCTGTGCTGTCGTGCAAGGAAGACCTCCTTGCCTTGCACGAGTAGTAGTAAAGGAATAAGAAACTGGTACCTGTGTCA
Organism: Triturus cristatus; assembly: GCF_964204655.1. Classification (NCBI taxonomy): domain Eukaryota; kingdom Metazoa; phylum Chordata; class Amphibia; order Caudata; family Salamandridae; genus Triturus; species Triturus cristatus. The sequence continues at coordinate 814,568,500 of NC_140594.1, forward strand.
CCCACGGGACACGTGGATCAAGGAAAGCGAGTGCCCCAAACGCGCTCCTGCGCTGAAATACAAAGTAAATAAAGGCTCCGTGCCTTTGCACGAGCCGCGAGTGCCTCACAAGCGCTCCTGCGCTGAGTTTTAAAGTAAATGGCAGCTCCGTGCCTTTGCACGAGCCGCGAGTGCCTCACAAGCACTCCTGCGCTGAGAATTAAAGTATAGGCGGTTCCTAGAGCGGCTCCGTGCCGGTGCACGAGCCGCGAGTGTCAGGGATCCATTGGCGCCCTTGCGCGGTCCGGACAAGGATCCGGATGCTGGTAGAGCTACGCTCCAGCGTAGCTCAGGCCGGCAATACAAAGCGCCGATTCCGGCGGCTTCGCTTTAGATATAGGTCCGCCCCCGGAAGTTCTCCACTGCTGGTGTGAGGCAGGCCCCGTCTTGAACGACTAGACGGCTGACCTTCATCATGGAATCCACCAAAGAGAGCTGGCGCGCGCGTGTGCACACATACCTCACGCGCCAGCCATAGCAGAATGAGGGATAGGACACCACAGAGCCAGAGCAGGTGGAATCTCCTTCTCTCACATTGCAGCCAAGACCTGGAACGAGCTACCGGCAGACCTCAGACGCGCCCCCTCCCTGAACACCTTCAGGAAGACCCTCAAGACCTGGCTCTTCGGCTAAATAGATCTGCGGACCCCCCTCAGCGCCTTGAGACCCTCACAGGTGAGTAGCAAGCTTACAATTCCCTTATTGATTGATTGATTGATTGATTGATTAAGAGACCTGTGGCAGGCATAGGGTGCTATGAAAAATTGAATAATCCTTAAAAACAAATTAATGCTGGTGTGCACCTAGGGCAGCTAGGGGGTGCAGGGGAAAATGAAATAATCCTTAAAAAAGGAATGCTTGTGTGCCTTATGGCAGGCATGAGTGCAGAGAAAAATTATATATTTCTTTAAAATGAATGCTGTTGTGCACCAATGGCCTAAGAGACCTATGACAGTCAGGTGGTGCAGGGCAAAACTGAATAATCCTTAAAAGATTAATGCTGGTGTATGCCTATGGTAGGTGCAGGGTAAAATGGAATAATCCTTACAAAATAAATGTTGGTGTGGGGGAAATAAAATATGCCTTAAAAGATTAATGCCGGCGTGCGCCTATGGCCTAAGAGACCTATGACAGGCAGGGGGTGCAGGGAAAAGTATGTAAACATTTTAATTGCTGGTGTCTCACTAGGAACTAGGAGGAATCTTTCAGGATGGAAGGAGGTGTAGGGAAAAATTAAATAAAATGGAAATAACAGTATATAAACACTGCACATACATACTACAATCATATTCAAGCACATTGACCTGATATCAGGAGAAAAAAAAAAAAAAAAAAAAAAAAAAGCACTGTCCTCTTCTATTAACGTCCCTACAAAATCGCTTTGAAATCTGCAAAAAAGGATTTAACACACTGGCTGGCTGCACAATATGGAAGTCAGGTACATGTTCAAACAACAACAACAAGCAAGAAGGCATGGACAACAAAGAACATGTGCAGTCCTATGGAAAAATAACACTGGTTGGCTACTCAAAAGGACTGCCGGCCACATGATCAAACCACAACTAGCAAGAAGGCATGAGCAACAAAGAACACATACAGGCTTATGGCAAAAGCACACTGGCTGGCCATAGAAAATGGCCACCGACCACAAGTTCAAACAACAACAAGCAAGAAGACATGGACACCAAAGAACACATGTAGGCCTATGGCAAAATCACACTGACTACTACCCAAAATGGCCGCTAGCCATATGTTCAAAAAACAACAAACAAGGAGGCATGGACAGCAAAGAACAAATACGGGCCTATGGACCCTAAGTACACAAAATAGCTGCCAGCTACATGGCATAGAGAAGAAAGAACAAATGGTGGCCTTTGGCAAACAAACACACACTGGTCAGACACAAAATTGCCCACTTAGCCTACAAACAAAGGAGGCATGGTCAACAAAGAAGAACAAACTACCATCAATTCAGCAATGGCAAAAACAAAAATTAAGTTTGCTATAAAAAAATTCCAACAACACACATCCTCTCAAAGCATCTAAATATACACCTTTTGCAGAAAAAAGGGTAATAAAAAAACCTTTTTGCATTTATTCCAACACTGTCCTTAAATCAGATGTTTTAAACAACATATCCCACAGAAACAGTTGTTTCTTATACCCAATGCCTAATACTGGTTGGACAGCCCATGGGCAGACAAGGCCACAAGATAAAATAAATGAATAGTGAAAATTTCCCAGACATGGAGAAAATGTGCTTAAATATTCAACCTTTTTTCCTATAAAAACCAATGCAGGTGACATCTTAATTGTCACTGATAACCCCAACTTATCCATATAAGCCCTCATGGAACAATTGAGCAGAATTCTGAGGTTTGGTGTTGTAAACTAACTAGAGACAAGTCAGAAGTTAAATCTCTCATTTCACTGGGAACAAAGGACCTCTTAGGGGAATCAGGTCTAACTTAGACCCTCAATACATTTAAGTATTTGGGCATTGAATTCAGCTCTGACCTAATCGAGAATTCAAAACACAATGAACAAATAACCCTTTTAAAAATTAAGGAATGAATAGACAGTTAGAAACCAAAATTCATCACTTGGTGGGGCAGCATTGACACCATAAAAATTATAGATACACCGACAATTAATTACTTAATTAGTACGCTCCCCCTACTGCTTTCTGACAGCTTCCACCGGAAGTTAGATCAACGGATCACAAAGTTTATCTAGCAAAGTAAAAAAGGCTAGAATAGAGCTAAAACAACTACACCTCCCTAACACACTAGGAGGAGTTACCCTCCCCAGTTTTAGAAATTATCAGACAGTCTTTTTAGGCAAACAGGACACATTAATTCTCCACAACAGGATATTACACTCCCATGTGATTGGAAATTGAAAAGCCCATTCTGGACAATCAAGATCCTGCTATTGTCCTTACTGTTACTTGCAAACATCTCATCTAATCCAAATATATATTTAAAAATACGGAAACGCCTTATTGGCCATTGACAAAAAACTGCCTTCAAAAATGAAGTTCTCCAATCTAGCCTCTCTTTGCCACAAACCAAACATCACATTCAAGGGTCAGATCTTCTATTAGGACTCATGGGTCGCCAAAGGTATTCACTTCCCTAGACAACTAGGTTCCATATCCACCTCCTTAACCTTCTCGGATCTAAAGACACAATATCATATAGATGAGCGAAAATTCTACAATTTGCTCAAAATTAAGATGTCCATTACTAAATCCAAGACCCATTACAGAGAACCATTCTTAACATCTCTCATTCTGTAACTCAATAAAGTAGGCCACCAGGTTTCCAAATTGTATAATTTTCTGCAAACTAGCACATCGATGACAAACAAGAAAATGATGGAAAACTGGGACAGCCACTCCTCAAACCCCACATCTGAAACAGAATGGAATGCTGATAGAAACTGGGTTTCTGGTTGGCAAAGGCATGCACCCTGTTGACCCAAAAGCCACAATCCTATTCAGAGTAAGCTAGATACACTCTACAAGATAACCTGGCAAGGCAAGGCAATCAGAATACAGATATATGTACATGGGTACTCATACATACCCTTCCTGTTTTGTGGCTGTCTAGAGGGAATGCGCAAAGTGTAGCTGTCACCCATCACAGAAGTGTGTTGGAGACAGTCTGACAGGAACACAGAGCAGTAAGTGCAGAGAAACGCCCACATTCTAAAAGTAGAAGATCTGGGGGATACCTAGTTACTGATTTAAAGTGATGTTATTTAATTGAAACACACACTATAAGACCAATGCTTTAATCTTCTTGGATCTGATAATTTATTTAATTTTTCTTTCGTCAATTCAAGACACTTTTATATTATTTCATAGGCGTCTGAATATCAAGGAGAGACTTATACATTTTAACATTAATACACGTAATTATATATAACATATACACACATTAATGATAGTGTGACTAAACAAGAAAAAACTTTTTGTGAGACATTTACAACATTAAAAAATGCACCTATATCTTCACCCACTGTTTATCACTAATGTTTTTGAACATAGCCTTTGTACAAACATTAGGAAAATATGTCATCACATTAAAAATTACACATTTCGAATAATTATATTCTGAAACAAAAAAGCCTTTCAAATAATTGCCGACGCGTTTCAAGTCCTTGTATAACTTATAGGACTCATCAGGGATTCTGGGTTATTAATCCTTTTATTTCTGGGCTTATTGTGTGGATAAAATCTATTAAGAAACAAAAAAAAATTGAGTGTCAGTGTATTATAGGTTCTCCCTTTGCCTCGACTTTTATACGCCTTACAATTGAAATTAAGCATTAAGCATTCATGCTGTACTGCCTACCTGGGTTAAAACAGGCCGGGGCGGGACAGCGTCTTCCCTGTGATTTATTAGTTATCAGGCGGTCTTGTTGTTTTCTTCTCTGTCAAATGAAATTGCAACAATGTTTCAGCGGCGCGATACATTTGAACTGTTTAATTGCTTTCGTTTGTAACGACACCGCCCGCTTACAATCAGGTAGATCGAGTACCTGATTGTAAGCGGGCGATGTCTGTTCCTTTGAGACGCGCTGTTCGTCAATTTCGTTTACAAACGGAGGACTTTGGACCTGCCTAATGGGACAGGCCCTTGTGTACCCCTAGAGGAAATCTAACCTTAAACAATCCACCATAAAACCAACAGAATAACCCTACAGTTTACGGGAATGGCATCAGCGAACACGTGCTTCTCATCTCACACAGAAAGCAATGCCATCCCGTGACCGACTTCATTTTATATATTCGCTGTTACCTTCAGGTGTCTTTGCTGGGGTCGGCGGACAGTGTGCAATGGAGTGGCGCAGCCCGTTCCCTGGCAACGGATGCTCAGGGAGTCCACGCCAAGGTTCTGTGACGTCACAATGTCAAACGTGACGGCTCAGACTTGACGTAGATCAGGTATAGTCTCAGGTTCAGAAGCAGTCTGAAAAAATACCAAGGGGATTCGTAGCAGGTGGTTGGCTCGCCTGCTAAGCATGCCGGTAAAGCCTCAAGGAACAGGATTATAGATAGTCTATGTTAACCAGTGGCTCACTCGGTTGTTTGTAACACAGAGGGATGTACTGGTGCTCCGTTGTCAGGCTGGGATGTGGTTTGTCGAGGGGTGCATTAATAAAAATAATAAATAGTAACTTGATTTCTATGAAAGTACAATTTAAGCATTAGCCTTTCACCTGAATATATTTTAAGTGAAATAAACGCTCTTTTTCGGGTTTTCTTAACGATGCTTGTAACATTCAAGGCAACATATTGCACTGTCACAACTTACTCTCTGAATACTCTAATGACAAGTACTATTCTTCCATATGTGCTGAAAATTATACCCTCTGAAGTTGAAACGAAAAACATCTGCTTCACAGGCCCTTTATGGAAAAAAACAAAACACAATTGATGGACGGAATGCTGGACAATGCAAGCATTCACCCCCAGTTACAAAGATCCGGGTTTAATCCATCATTCTTTTGCTCACCACTCCACCCTAGTTTGGACCCAGCCATATGCAAATCAGTCTTGATCCTGCTAACAGTCCAGCCCGAACTGCCAAGCCAGGTCCTCCCTGGACCAGAAACAAGCATCCTGGGCCCGGTTTCAGGGCATCACCCTTTATCAGCCAGGATACTTTGAATCCAGTGGTGTAGTGAGCACAGGACCCACGTCTGGGCATGCCCTTCCCACTTAGGGTGACATATGCAAAAGAAACAATTTTAAGCTCTTGAGTTTTAGCAGATATGCAATGAGATATAAACATGTTACAAAAGCAAAATGACAGTTGAACAAAAATGCAGTCTCCCACAGATCCCTGAATGCAACAAAACGACTCCCTTTCAGGGGTGTGCCCATCCCATGCGAATAATTTTTTTGAGGAGTGGGGTGCAGCGGGGAAGGCAGAATCAGATACACTATCAACAATCAGAAGCCCTCTGCCACATCTCTGACAACTTCCAATATCCCACACTGGCTCGAAGGAATAAATTGCTCTTTTTGGGCCAGTCCAGGCATCCTGATCCACAGGTCACATTCCTCCTGATTCTAATTCCCTGGTCCTGGTCTTACTGGCCATGCCCCTCCTCGGCCCCTGCTCCAGACCTCTGTTCCAGGTACTCTTTATCCAGGTCATCCTGACAATCCTCTCCACAGTCCTGGTCCTTCAGATTCGCTTGATCCTGGTCTATAGTAAGTGCCCCCCAGACAGTAAATTGTTTCATATCTTCAATGTAGTTAGTAGGCAGAGCCCAGTGAAATATATAGAGGGTTATTCCTTGTCTGTAGTTTCGAGAGAGATAAATCCTTATCACTGGATTATTTAGGGTTATATTTTTGGAGGACAAGAATCAATGAAAAGAAAAAGCTTCCCTATACAGAAAACACCATCTAAACAACATTGTATCATAATATCTGAACATTTATTTACTCAGTAGGTACATAATAGACCTGGCATTCGTGTGTGTGTCCAGCGTCTGTAAACTAAATGTTACTTTCGGTCTTGCAGCACTGATTGTGCCACCCACACAAGTAACCTTTCAAATGTGTCTGAGGCCAGCCACTGCAGTGTCTGAGTGCAGTTTTAAACTGCCATGTCGACCTGGCAAGTGCACCCACTTGCCAGGCCCTAACCTTCCCTTTTATTTCAAGTAAGGCACCCATAAGGTAGGCCCCCGGTACCCCTATGGTTAGGGTGCAGTGTATGTGAAAGGCAGGACATGTGCTGGTGTGTTTTACATGCACGGATAAAGAAATTAAGCCAATTTTGTTTTTCTCTAATACGACTACGTCGTCCATAGGCTATCATGGGAGCTGCCTTGTAACATTTTTACAAGTGAAACTTTCCATTGGGAACAGCTAGATATTTGGAGTTTAGTCTCTCTGAACTCAGAATTTAATCACACACCTTTTTCTGAAGGTGGTTTTTAAAATGTGTGTTCGAAAATGTTTTAGAAAGTGGGCATTTTCTTGTTTAACCATCCTGTGTGCCTCTGCCTGCTTGTGTATTCACTGTCTGGTTTTAGAGTGGCAGGTGCTGGTTGTGCAGCCACTCTAGACACTCACACAAAGGAGCCTGAGCTGTGCCCTGCATATGCTGATGGACCATCCTGGGATAGGGCAGTGGGAGGAGTTGGCACTGACACCTGAATAGGCTGTGGCTGCTCTGCATAATGCTGTATCCACCTCCTGTAGTGAAACTGGACCTGGGAGGACAGAACTGGTTTGACTGAGCAAGAGAGACTTTCTGAACAAAGACTTAAAAGGGAAAAGGACCACTCTAAAGCTGTCAGGTCTAACAAATGCCATTTGTAAAATTGATTCATTCACACAAAGTAACACTTGTTCTCTCCCAAATTAAATATTGGCTAATCCATACAGTCTACTGGACGCCCTGATGCCTCCGTACCCTGAAAATAGAAAGCACTACATGTTGGACTAGTTAGGTAGAAACCGGGGACCTTGCACATCTGATGATTTTTCGCTGCAAAACTGTGAAATCTTTCTGGGACAATGTCTTCTCCTTTATCTCCAAGCTCTTTAATATATGCCCCAAGAGGGAATTCTCCTCTCTGGTCAAAGATTTCCTTGACTCTAATATTAAATGACTGGCTGATCGCCTCCTACTTGATCTCTTGTTGACGGCTGCAATCAAATCGCTTACCTCCAACTGGAAACCCACTTACAAAGCTTCTGTTACAATATGGTTAAACTGAATATCACACATCAGGAGGGGATGAAATTGTTGCTCTGCAGCAATCATCATGGAAATCACAACTTAACTCTACACGGACATACTTAGATGACATATTTGCTGTCACCAAACCCCCTTGAGTTGTTATTCCTTGCTTTTACCTTAGGACCTGACTTAGCTGAATTTTTTAGCCATACCAGTGCGAACGTCACATATGGCTTGAACGAGATAATTTACTCTTTTGCCTTTCTACTTCCTTGTCATGACTTCTTATTTTGTAACTCCTGTCTTTAATATTAATCTTATGTTCAGTTTATACAAAACTTGTGGAATGTTCAACATTAATGCATGTAATACTGCACTTTTCCTCCTTAAATGATATTGTAATCCTTGTATGATTTTCCTTGTGTCTTTCTGTCACGTACCAGCTGTGACAATTATAATTTATAGTTTTTTTACTTTTGTTATTTTTGTATTAAAATCAATAAAGTCTATTTTGAACAATAAAACCTAAAAAATGTCATGCAAAAAAACCTCTGCTGCAACTCCAGGCCACCCACCACAACCAAATTTAAAAAAACTGAATAAAAGGTTCAAATATATGCTGGTGTATGCCTTCGAACAAACAACACACTTATCCAAAAAATGTTTCAACTTACTTGTTGTAATGCCACAAAAACAAAGTCTTTAAAATCCAATGGTATGTGCAGCAGGAATTGCAGACAAAATCGTGATCCTTCCACCTCAAAATCCAAATTAAAAGTAACCAGGATATGGACAAAGCACTGTCAGGTGCCTTTTGGACAGGAAGCGGAAGATGGAGTCTCTATGAGACTTCCTTCATTTTGAACAAAAAAGTAAAATAAATAAATGCTTTTTGTACAAAACACTAAATGTTCAAGTAGATTATTCACTTAAAAAGAAAGTTTCAAGTTGAATTAACTTCTTCTTGGCAGAAAATCTACTTAAAGTGAGAGCTTCCAGTTTAAACTCTCAATATTGGCTTAACATCCTGTGATTCTAGGCAAATCACTTAATCTCCCCATGACTACAAACAAGGCATGTGACTTTGTGTAAGGTAACTAGTGCTCATGTAACAGGCTCGGCCATTGGGCCAGTTTGTGACGTATTCAAAAACTGAAGAAAAATGAACTAAGAGCCTTCACATCCCATAATAGGCAAACAGATAGGCATTTCCCTGTGAGTTGTAGAAAGTCAAACCACAAAACCAGAGAAGGCACTTTGTGTGCCAACACAGTAATAGCAGCTTTGGTTTCGGTGGAGTAAGTCCATAGGCTTTCCAGAGGCTGCTTCTTAAAATTCATAGAGGATCTTAGTGCACAGCACAATCCATCGAAACATGCTCAGTTTCAGTACTGACTTGCCCTTCTTCATACCAGCAAAACCTACAAAGAGCTGATCAGTCACTCGATGTTCTTTGACACAATCATTGTAAAAAACTGAGTGATCTCTTGGAGTCCAAAAGATGGCTTCTCTCTTCCTGTTTTGAGTGATGAAGTGGAGCACAGAACGCAGGGAGTGTGATTGCCTGTCCGATGTCAAAACGTTCAGGACCAAAACCAAATGGGGTCAATTGCTACTACTCAATCTTCAAGCATGGAGATGTACATTGCACAGACCCCTGTAAGATGTTGTGACAGATGAGCCTCCGGAAGCAGAAGCATGATCTGGGGACAGATGCTCATGCACATTAATTCAGGGTACCACACTCTCCTGGCCCAAAAACTTGGGCCTTGTGCTCCTGATCTTTCTAACTTCGGACAGGAGAGGCAGCAGCAGGAAGGCATATATGATTCTTGAGCTCCACTCTAAGCAGAATGAGTCTTCAAGAAAGTCTTCTTTGAAACTTTAATGCACAAAAGTCCATTCTCAGCAATGGCGAAACGATCAAGCTAGGGTACTCCCCTTTGATGGAAGCCCCATCCGGGAGTAACTGTCATATGTGGTCCACTAGGCATCGGCAGCTGAGTTTGTCTGTCCTGGCATTTATGGATTCCACTGGGTAGTTCAACACCAGCCAGCCACTTCCTGAGGCATAGAGCCACCTGGAACAGAACCCAAGACCCCATTCAGCCCTGCTTGATGCAGTACCACATTCAGGTGGGTTGTGTGTGAGCACCTGCACCAGCCTTCCTCTGATGGTGGGCAGGAAAGCCTTCAACTCCAAGCACATTGCCCTCATCTCCAACTAACTGATGGCCTAGTCTGCTACTGATACAATCACAGTCTAGCAGCCTCTGAAATCTGGATACAATCCAACAGATTCCTCGATCGCTGTGCCCAGAAAAACTTTAGATCCCACTGTAGAGCCTGCATATGCCTTCTGGGATGTTTCACCAGCAGGATATGAGGCCAGCAATCCCAGTAGCTTCAGTCATCCTCAATAAGATTGGGGACAGAGGGTGAAATATTGAGATCATAACAAATGTCCTGAACTCTCAGCTCTGGGGGAAAGACACAAAGCCATGCCATATCCAGAATATCTCAGATAGACAGGAGCATTTGTGAAAGAGCTAAGTGTGACTTTGGCATGTTGATAGTGAACCCCTGTGACGTTAGGATGTGCGCTGTCATCTGGAGGTGGTTGACGACTGTCTGGGGTGAGCCTGCTTTCAATAGGCAGTCACCAAGATAGAAGTATGGTATCCTCAACCTCCAAAGGTGTGCTGGGACCACCACCATTACTTTTTGTGAACACCCTATGGGCATTGGTGAGGCCGAAAGGGAGCACTGAACTGAAAATAAACCTGACTTCCCACGAACATCATATGTAGCACCTGTGGACCAGAAGGAAGGGCTATGTAAACGGGTGTCCCGTAGGTCTAATGCCACCATTAAGTCTCCAGAGTCTAGGGCATGCATGGCCTCGCATAGCATGAGCATCTTGAATTCGTGCTTCTGCCAGAAGGCATTGAGAAAGCAAAGATCTAAGATAGGACAAAGACCACCGTCCACCTTCAGCACAATGAAGTAGCAGGAAAAAAGCATGATATCTTCCCTCTAGGTGTAGTTTTGCAGCTTGAAGTTTCTTGATTCACATGCTGTGCATTATTCTGCTATATAGTGGTTGGGTCCAGAAGTCTACACTCTTTTGTAGTTCATCTTCCATTTTTCTTTTTCTTTTTTAGTAGACATCCACGGACCCCCATTTGGTGATGTTGCAGGGATTCTGCTTATACACAGAACTATGCGTAGAACCCCAGGACCTCAGTGAGTTGTGGTGTACCAGAAACTCACCTCAGAACCCAGAACCCAGTATCCGGCTAGCATAAGTGTCCCATTCGTTATCCGAGATTTAGCTCGGCAGTCCCAATGAAAAGACAACCCAGAACAAGCGACTCAGTACATACTCAGGAATGGTGGGAATCGGAAATACCTGTTCGTATATTATTCTCTCATCAGTCCACAACAAGAATCAACAGAGACACGGTGAAAATAAAAAGAGTTTATTTTTATAGACCACGTGTCCTAATATGCAGTACTTTGGCTAATACAAGCAGACAAATGATTAAAATCAAAACCATCAACATAGTTACAATTCCATAGAATATAAAAGGGGTGATCATGTTATAATGACAGTGGATACTACCACTTTCCCTTTACTAAGAAGCTAATATTATTATTAGTCTAACAGAAGGTCTCTTAGGCTTGAATAGGGGACCCCATACCTCAAAGATCAGCTTAGTGAAATCACATCACAGGAGCATCAGGAGTCTTCTCGCAGGAAGGCTCGTCTTCGGTCTGAATAATAAACATGATGTCCGTGATATTAAAAGCACCAACTTTCAGGTATGTGCAGCTGCTCGTGTGTTATGACTAAATAGTGGGTCGATCAACCGAGAGTGGAAAACATGCATTGTCTAACAACTCAGACTGTTTGTCACATCGTGTGCAGACCAAGGTCGCTTCGCAGAGCTCGGGATGGTAACAGATTGCTCTCGTGTGAGGCAAAACTCGAGTCAGCAGTTCGTTTAAGCAATAACATGTGAACGCAGTGTCGTGTGCAAAAGCAGCAAGATGGCTTTCTAACTTCTGACGTGGTTATGCTAACTTAACAATGTATGTACGTATTAAGGGAGTCCTTACTACATGCCCCCTTGATCGAAGCACTACTTAGTATGCAAGAAAAGAGAGAACGCAGAGTTCAAGCGCGACAGAGCAGAACAAGGCGTATCCAATTTAAAAAACATTGATCAGTTCAGGCAAAGTCCGAACAGGAAAAAACCAAAAATGGAAAGAAAAAACAAAAAACCTCAAACGTGCCGTGGGGGGTGAAAAAATGAAAAAACGCCTCACCAGGCAGAAGTGCAAACGTACAGGGACAGTTCAAGACACGTGAGGAAAACACAGTGTACGAAAGGTCACTCAATCCATGAAAGTATACGCAGCATATGTGGCCACTGCTTCCAGCAGAAAATCATTGGCACGGCCACTGAAGGTTTCAGCCATCCAGTTAAGTAAAGAAAAGGAACATACGTGTTCTTCTATTAGCGGAGCCTCCAGCACCATCACAGGGCAACCAGCGTGTACTTCCAAATAACTCATATTCAAGAAGTCATATGCCGCTCTCACGACGTCCCAATTACCCAGGATACCATGCGCCGCACCGCAGGCCATAATCCGAACACCAGAACAGGCAGACTCGTGAGACACTAAGGGCCTCATCAGTCGATCATAATCCGGGTCCGGAGACACCATGTTGGATAAGCACAAATCCATAGGCCATTCAAAGGGACAATCTAGGCAGTGGAAGACAGGTTGCACGCAGGTGAAGTAGGAATACCGGAAGGATAATCCATATGCCAGGCTCAAAGTCGCCAACGGCAGGACACCATAGTAATCAAGCATCCTGTCACGAAGAAGCTGCAGGCGGGACAGGCTGCCGTGTGGCACAGAAAGAGCAGCCATTCCGCAAGATGAAAAGTAAAAGCAGCACACCTGCCACTAGCGCCAGAATTAACGGGACACCTCCAAAGACGCTTGAGAAAATAGAATGAAAAAATGCCGGAATCACACCAAAAATAGTTTGGAAAGAGGTCACGAGGCCCGTTTCCACAAGTTTAAAAAAATGAGCCAGGCCAGTCGTGGACGAGGCATTGAAAATTGTTTGGATCAAAGCTTCAAAATGCAGGGGGAGGTCAGTATTCAAAAGCGCCTGTACCTCGGTGCGCGTATTTGCTACGTGAAGGACAAATGTTTCCCGGGAGGAAGTCAATAGCACCTCCTTTTGGGACAATAGCGCTCTTATTCTGCTCATCTTGTTGAACTCTGCTTTCAAGGTTGGAATCGAAGGCCAGATGGAAGCATCCAGCCTCCCATGCGGGGGTGGAAACAGGACGTTATTGCAGCAGACAACCCTCTGTGTTACAGTTACTATATACGGGATCCCTACTAACATCCCGCAGCAAGCTTCATTGTTTAAAATTAAATAACTACCGTTTGCAAGCAGCGTGAAAGATGGCGTAATCACTGGTACCGGGATACCTTTGAGGACGCAGGCCAAATTCGGAGCGTGTACATTACAAGCACCGTGCAATTGAATGTGCCTACAGACAACAGAATGATCAGGTGACGTTGTACATTCTTCACCCTTCAGATAAACCTCAGTACCGTCCCTTGTACATCTATACGTAAAGGGGAGGGACCAGACTTCATGTATGAAAGCGGTACCCAGCTGTTCATATCTACCCAGAGCATAGTGTTTCATACAAGAGGTAAACTTAAAAAGCGCAAACGGTAGAGTTATCAATCCGTGTAAGAGCCACACAGCGGAGTCGACTTCCGCAACAGAAAAAGGTAACGGCTCCAATTTCTCAATATGGAGCAAGGAATATGTAGCATCCTTCATGGACATGAACTGCTGTTTGTCAGTAAGGTTAAAGGGAAGAAATAACGATGTTGTATTCAGATAGTCCCAAGGGACCTTCCCTGCCTTCAATGTTTGTAATGTCCATGCAAACTGCATAACAGAACGCAACTGGTTTTGACCATGATACAACACAGACATATCATCCTGCACAATATCCACAATTGAAGAAACAATATTATCTAATGTATAAATGCGAGAAGAAAGAGTGTTAATGCTGTTATCAATAACTGCTAATACTTTTTCCATATTAGCCTGATCAATAGCTCTCAATCTTGAAGCTGCCTCAATTTGCGACAGTTTCCATACTTCGTTGTAAATAGCATACGCCCATCTCTTGGATCTGCCACCCACAGGACCTTTAACAAAATCATTCAAATCTATTTTGTCATGTAACTTTGATAAATGAACTTTGACAGATGCCAAGGTGGAATGTCGCAGCCAGGACTGACATAATTTCCCTACAGAGTATGTAGTTACTGTATGTGACGACTCAAACCGGGGGTCCACGCGATCTTGAGTATACCCCGGTTTCAGTCCTAGAAAACAACGTTGACAGGTATCAGAACTGCTTTGCCAAATTAACCATCCCTCACTATTAAATTTCGAAATATTGAAAGACGAATTAGAAACCAATAACTGCAAAGCAGGAAGGGACAGATCTGTGTGATTATACCAATTTGGGTAAGCACCCAGATCCGGCACAGAAGGCGAATTTAGTTTTTTAGAAGTGGCCAATCCGAAACAGGTGGTTTGGAAGATGGTTGCATTTAAAAACAACATATGATTTGGTACTAGACAGGCACGGTGTAAAGCTTCAGTTCCCTGAACCTGCTACGGTTTGGAACCCCAAACCGACTTAAGATCAATAGTAGCCTTCCATAGATCATAACCTTTGATTGACAACTCATCCATAAAGGACTTAGAATATAGCAATTTGGTGTGTGTCAGTCTAACCTTGGAGGCAGACTCAGGCTTAACTTTAAAATAAAAGGATGCTGGGGCCGAAACACCGAAATCAGTAAAATAAGTAAACTTATCAACTAATGTATGTGAACTGCCAAACGAGGGGGTGGGACAATGTTCCCACTGGGTAAAATTTACAAAATTTCTAAACGAATTCGATTTATGCAGGAAGTGATTGCCATAATGTTGAAAACAATACTGTTCCGCATAATTAGCCGCATTTTCATACAAATCCTCAGCATCAAAGGCGGCATAATATTTCAAATCTGAAAACAGTGCTTCAATGGCGTGTACATCCCAATCATCAGAACGTATGTTCTGCTTAACTACATCACCCATAGAAACACGAAATACATTAGGCACATTAATGACCTCTGTAGGCCCATGAATTTGAAATTTAACCGCATCCCATGCGATTCCATCCATGACGGGCCAGGCAGTAATATTCACAAAAGTCTGGTCCCTTTTCATGATGTGGGATGAGGAGTGGGGGGCCAAAGTTCCATTGATAAGTCTAATTGTCGATGTCTCTTTGAGATAATGGCCATCCACCAAACGGAAGAAAACTACAACAAATCCAATGGACATAAACAAAAAAATACCAAAAAGCACCAACCAGATGTATGTCCAAGAGGCTATCAAAAAATGTTTCTTAAACCAGCTCACAAAAACAGCAATGTTTGATGGGGGAGTTGAGGGCAAAGAGTTAGTGTCAAAGGAAAAACGGGACTGGCCAAGTGCCGTAGATTGTAAAACAGGCGAAGGTCCACGTGTAGGATAAGCATACTCAGTCTCTTCGGGCAAACCACCAGCAGGTGGTATCAGCAAGGGATCAGTAACTGAATGCATCTCGATGGCAACATCAGACAAGGTGGTAGAAGCAGGAACCAACATTGAATGTCTTTGCATCGTCTGGCATGAAACTGACGGAGTCATACTAAGAAGTATCGGCCACTCGCTGAAGTTTGACATTGTCAATAGAGATGTACCTGTTTTCTTTGCGACCAGGAAGTGGAGGTAAAATGACTGTTCTTGTACCCTGCACTCCAAGCACTGGAACTGGTGCACGATAAGAGGGGCCGAACTCCTTCTTGTTCTCCACCTTCTCACGGACCAGATCTCCAACTTGGGGTAGCCAGCCGACTACCGGAATCTGAACCTCAGCTTCAGACGTGGAGGGCAAATGTTCTTTCGAAAGAGAGTCTCTGGCTTCTTGAAGAGTCTGTAAAACAGCACAGTGATCATCTACGTCAAAGGGTGCGGTCGACGCCGCAATGTCTAGACCATCAAGGTCTGGAACAAACATTCTGATTCCGAAGAGCATCATGTACGGGGTCCGCCCACCCAGAGACCTTCTAGGGAGATTATTTAGTGCACGTTGGACGTTATACAAATGGGCTAGCCAGTTCCGGCCTGTGCCTAAAACACGTGCTGTCAATGATTGCTTTAAGTCACGGTTCATTCGCTCCACCACACTATTACCCTCAGGTCGGTAGGGAGACGAAAATTTGACTAGGACCCTCACATTTTTCATAGCCTCCTTGTAAGCCTTAGAGGCGAACGCAGGGCCCTGATCAGAATGGAAGGTACCACACGCAAAAGTTCCCACAAAGACACGCAAATCCCTGATGACAGTCCGCGAGTCAGCACTCCTTTGTGGCCATACCCATAGAAAACGTGTGCACGAATCCACTGCAACCAAGATGTACTTGTACGCAGTATGAGAAGAAAAAGGACCGCAGTGATCTAAATAAACACAACCAAATGGCTTATTAGAGATGTACAGCTGTGTCTGTGGTGGGCGCGCAACAGTAGAAGGTTTAATCTGTTGGCAAATGTCACAATCAAGAACATAAGCGCGCGCTTGTTTATATAAACCAAACCACCAGTAACGTTGTTGTAGCAGAGATATTGTAGCTGACACACCGGCGTGGGCTGACGCCAACCCCTCGTGCGCAGCCAAGATCAGTGCTGGTCTGCAGTCCGCGTTGGGAATAATTCTATCACCAACGTCGTTAATCCTCACTAATGGGACGTTATCAGGACTTAAATGATAAATATACCGAGAGGGAAAACCCTTCGGGTAATCTCCTCCCTTCTCTGTAGCAGCAATAGCTGCCAAGATGTCATCATCAATCTTACTTTTGGATCTTATAACTGCTGCCACTAAGTATGTAGCCACTGCTGTTTTCGCTGCCTCGTCAGCTAAGCTGTTGCCGACAGCATGGACACCAAGCCGCTGGTGACCAAGAGTGTGAATAACACTCACGAGAGGGAGACGTTCTTTAAAGTCTGCCACCCGAACCCAAAGCGTTTTATGCTTAATTGTGCTACCTTTAGTGTCGCGGTAATCATTCTGAGACCAGAAGTGTAAATTGTCATTGTAGGACTGGACACAGTAGAAGGAGTCACTCACTATAAGAGTAGTGACTCGGGGATCAGCAAACTCCAGTGCAAGCACCAGAGCCCGGAGCTCCGCCAATTGCGCGGTACAATCACCCAATGACTGTGTATGCACTGCATCAGATTGGAATTCACCATTTACGAATGTACCTACGACAATTGCGCAAGCCGCAGAATAAGCGTGCTTCGATCCAATTGCGGGTTGCGCAGACCCGTCAGTGTATATGACACAATGGTATTCTTCGAGCGGGCGCAAAGACAGAGGTGCCGGATGAACGAATTCATACTGCAAGTACTCTTGAGTCTGTAATGAGGCATCAAAGATGTAAGTGACGTCTGGCGACGTCAGTGTTGTGGCCCATTGTATCCACCGTGGATGCAAAGCTTTAGAATTTGGTACACTTGCTTTAGTCACTGCCTCTAAAGCAGGATATGGAGTTACAACCAGAATCTGTTTCCCATGCGACAGTGCGCGTTCCTTGAGGATCGCCATCTGCACAGCAGTCAGAACTTTTTCGACCGTGGAAAAACGTAATTCAGCAGAGGTGTACAAGTGGGATTTGTACGCAATGGGGACTGTGTCGCCCTCATTAAACGTCAAATACGTGAACCCCACGGCGCCTGGTACTATTCTTATTACCAGGTTAGTGCGGTTATCACGTGTCAGCAAGTATTGTGAAGCAAGAAGGTCAGCCTGTAAAGACTGTAAAATTGCAGAGTGTTCTAGCTGCCAGCTAGATTTCGAAAACGAAGGCTGTACCAAGGCGTAAAGCGGCTTGATACGCTGGGCATAATCAGGAATGTACGTACGGCCGAAATTCAGAAAACCCAGCAGAGATTGTAATTTCTTCTGTGTCGTAGGAGCACTTAAGCGTGCACACTTTTCCAGAAAGTGGGGGGCTAACCCCTTACCTTCATTGTTGAGCTCGTAGCCCAAAAACAACACCGTATATTCTGCGATGTGTGACTTCGCAAAATTGAATTTGTAGCCATAGTCAGCAAAACTCACGATAATATTGTCAACCCGAGACAGATGCGGCATCAGCTCATCATCCGTAAGATAGATATCGTCAACATAGGAGTATGCTTCGGGGTCTATTCTTTCTAAGAGAGAAACCACGCGAGCAGAAAAGACGCCAGGGCTATTTTTGTAACCCATGGCTAATCTTGTAAACTGTTTTTGTTTTCCGCCTGAAGTAAACGCTGTCCACTGGCTACTCAGTGTGGACAGGTTGTGGCTAAAAAAGCCATTGGAAATGTCAAGTGTCGTTTTAAATCTTTTACGCACGAGACTGTCGACCAAAGCCGAGCTATGTGTATTTTGTACCGCGCAGGTCCGGCAATGGGAGTTTAGGTGCCGGTAATCCAAAACTAAACGGTACGAGCCGTCAGGCTTCGTTACAGTGAATAAAGGGTTATTCATAGGGGACACACATGTTTCAATAACACCCTGATATTCCAATTGTTCAAGGATTGCCGCGACGTGGGGTCTCGCTTCACGACGCATAGGATATTGAGGTT
Organism: Triturus cristatus; assembly: GCF_964204655.1. Classification (NCBI taxonomy): domain Eukaryota; kingdom Metazoa; phylum Chordata; class Amphibia; order Caudata; family Salamandridae; genus Triturus; species Triturus cristatus. The sequence goes on from NC_140594.1 coordinate 814,587,046, forward strand.
GAGGCTGGGGCATAGACCGCAATGGAATCTCATGGCAGGGGGACAATCTGTCCCATCCCACCTGAGTACGATACACCGCCGGCGCAAGCGCAAGCGCCCACTCCTCAGCATACACTTCAGCTTGGTCCTTAGGCACTGTGTGCGCAAAGGACGGGAGGATTACTTCCTCCCCTCTAGGAGCCTCTAAAATGAAAGCTGGGGGCCAATCTGCCTCCGCTAGGAGGATATCATAGGTGGTGGTCAGATTATCCCAAAAAATCCCTTTTATTGTACGTTGTATGTCACCCTCTATTAATAAGACTATTTCATAAAGTCTGTCAGGGGGAGCCACTCTGGTGTCAGCTGTTTCAACAGTAACCGATATATCAGTTGCTGTCACCGCCAGAAATGGACGCAGAGCTTGACGGACTATGGTAATTTCCGCTGCGCTGTCCAGGAGCGTCAGCGCCCATGTCCGGTTCCGAAGCTGTGTCCGCACTATCTGAGGCATACCTTGCCGTCAGAGCTGCCACTTTCTTCTTCTGAAACGGGGGTATTTGTCGTGCAAATTCGTCCTGCTTGCCTTTACCCTCAGTCTGTCGGGGCTGGTCACGCTGTTGTGGAGCACCCCGACCTTTGCCACCGCCTCCGCCACCGGACTGTGTAGCCGATGTTTCCTGTGAAGAACGAGGAGAGCGCTGTTCAGAAACCTGAAATCTATCAGGAGACTTTATAGCAGCACGATCGCGCAGATCATAAGTGCGTTCACTACTAGACTGTACGGGAGAGGCAGGCCGAGAGCCCTGTTTCTGTTGCTGCTGCTTTCCCTGTTGTTTAACCTGCCATTTTTGTTTAGGAAAAAAGGGCCGATCGTCCTTACCAGACGTTTCTGCCTTACCCTGCTGTTTTAGATCGGGATTCTTTATTACAGGCTTAACTCCTAAAGAGCTACGACCCAAATCCCGATATGCCTCTGCGATTATTTTCGCAAATTCCTGCGGTTTGTCCTCCTCAGCAACTCGTTTCAGTTCATTACGAACCTGGAAATGCAAAGCATCACCCTTCAGGTTACCAATTATCATGGTAGCCACCAGGTCAAATTGCCCGAGGAGCCGCATCCCTAACTCTATCGCAGACTCCGCACCATGGTTCTCTTGAACTCTTTTGATAACGGAGGGCAGCTGCAACATAGACGGAGTGCCAAAGCACTGCGCGTACGTCGCTGCAAAGACCTTGCCCCAATTTACACAATCATCTATGTGGGGGACCAAGTCTTTAGGCAAACTAATGGTGAGGATCCTGTGTTTCTCCACAGGAGTAGTATTCGGGTAAACCGCTTCTATTTGGTCAAATTTTTCAGCAAGCCAAAAGGGGAAATCATCCCTATTTTGGGGGCGCTTGCCCATAACAGAATTAACCATAACAGGACTAATGACCACCGCGTGATGATCAGTAGGCTGTCCCGCAACAGCAGGTGCCCCCGCCTGCATATTGCGCGACACATACTGCACTAACGCCCTATATACCGTAATGAGGGCAGTGAGTAGTACACGCAACTCAGCCACCGTCACCGTGAGGTAACGGGGATGAGGCGTAAATCCGGCTAGTACCGGCCAAGTGTCCCCTGCAATTGATAAAGGGCCCATTCTCGGCGGTATAACCACATGGGGAAGGGCACCATTAAACCAAATATGGTGCTGCCAAGCAGATATTGGTATTTCCTGTGTCCTATACGGCGTATAGTTCGCCGGCACTGCAGCGGCAGTGTAAGAATGAAAGGTGTCATCATCCCCCACCGCTGGAATCGTCACCCAAGAGTAGAACAACTCATAGGGATGAGCCGCATCGGCTCCCACTACAAAGATGACGTTCATACCAGTGTCCGGTACCCCATACTGCGTCAAATGACGTTTCACAGCTGCACGGCTGTGCGCCGCAATTTCCACCGACATTAGGACAACACACACTTGAAACTATCAGTAGCACAAGGGTTCAATAACCTTTTTAATTATCAAGCTTGAAAGAACCTATATCAATAGACCTAGGTAGGTTTTAAATCCATCAGACTTGTTATCCGGAAACAAGAATGAGGGTGTTGTGGACAAACGCGAGCACTACTAAGGCGTTTCAACTCATAGACCAAACGTTAGGTGCGCCATGTTGCAGGGATTCTGCTTATACACAGAACTATGCGTAGAACCCCAGGACCTCAGTGAGTTGTGGTGTACCAGAAACTCACCTCAGAACCCAGAACCCAGTATCCGGCTAGCATAAGTGTCCCATTCGTTATCCGAGATTTAGCTCGGCAGTCCCAATGAAAAGACAACCCAGAACAAGCGACTCAGTACATACTCCGGAATGGTGGGAATCGGAAATACCTGTTCGTATATTATTCTCACATCAGTCCACAACAAGAATCAACAGAGACACGGTGAAAATAAAAAGAGTTTATTTTTATAGACCACGTGTCCTAATATGCAGTACTTTGGCTAATACAAGCAGACAAATGATTAAAATCAAAACCATCAACATAGTTACAATTCCATAGAATATAAAAGGGGTGATCATGTTATAATGACAGTGGATACTACCACTTTCCCTTTACTAAGAAGCTAATATTATTCTTAGTCTAACAGAAGGTCTCTTAGGCTTGAATAGGGGACCCCATACCTCAAAGATCAGCTTAGTGAAATCACATCACAGGGGCATCAGGAGTCTTCTCGCAGGAAGGCTCGTCTTCGGTCTGAATAATAAACATGATGTCCGTGATATTAAAAGCACCAACTTTCAGGTATGTGCAGCTGCTCGTGTGTTATGACTAAATAGTGGGTCGATCAACCGAGAGTGGAAAACATGCATTGTCTAACAACTCAGACTGTTTGTCACATCGTGTGAAGACCAAGGTCGCTTCGCAGAGCTCGGGATGGTAACAACAGATTGCTCTCGTGTGAGGCAAAACTCGAGTCAGCAGTTCGTTTAAGCAATAACATGTGAACGCAGTGTCGTGTGCAAAAGCAGCAAGATGGCTTTCTAACTTCTGACGTGGTTATGCTAACTTAATGTATGTACGTATTAAGGGAGTCCTTACTACAGTGACCCTCATGAAGTCGTACTGCTTCTTACGGAAACTCCCACTTTTGGTCACCATCTTCAGACTCTTATTTTTTCTTTTTCTCTGGTATGTTGTTTCTTCCTTCCATCTTCTTGGTGGAGATGGGTGGGTCGCTTGTGAATGCAGAAAATAATCAAGCTGCAAAACTACACCTACAGAAGAAATTACACGTTTTGCAGTGTGAATCTTTTCTGGATTCACATGCTGTGCATCGATTTAGTAGCGGTTTGTTAATATTGTGGTGACTGGGTTGAAGATGGGCATTGATTGGTAAACAGATGTTGTAAGACCTTTTGTCCTACATGTGCTTCCTTGTTCATTTGTATATCAATACAGTAGTGTTTTGTGAACATGTACATATGACCATGTTGCTGCCATACAGATTTTCTACAAAGGTCGTTTTGGCAGAAAGGCAATGATTGCTCCTTTCTTTTTTGTAGAATGTGCCTTAGGTGCTGCACTCAATGTTTCTCTAGCATATGTGTGGCACAACTGAATTTTTTGGCCTATCCATCATGCAATTGTGTTTTTAGTAACTGGTCTTCCCAGGAAACTATTTGCAAATTAAAAAAATAGTTGTTTAGTCTTTCTGTTTGGTTTTGACTTTTCAATGTAGTACTTCATGGCGCATCTTGCGTCTAATGTGAGCAACGTTCTTTCTGTGTGCGTCTTTGGGTTTTGGAAAAAACTTGGAATTCGGATACTTTGATTCATGTGAGATTACTTTAGGCAGGTCTGTCCTGATGACAATCCTGTCCTTGTGAACTTGAAAGTATGGTTCTTGTAGGGTCAGTGCCTGCAACTCACTATCTCCGCAGAGAAGCTATAGCTAACAGGAAGGCAGTCTTTAAGGTGAGCATCTGTATAGTAGCCTTGCGAAAATATTTGAAGGGTTTTTTCATTAACTACCACATTTAAATTCCATGTGGGTGCAGGTACCTTTGTTGGTGGTGGTATTTTCTTGGCTCCTTCCAAGAACTACTTTATTACTAGTGATGTGAACAAGCTTCTTCCAATATGGACTCTCCTTTAAGCCACTATTGCAGCTAAATGTACCTTTAAAGATGCATATGTTCATTTGCATTCTAAAAGATGTGTTCGATATTTTAACATGGTCTTGCCCTTCCTATTTTTTCCAACTAGTCCCTTTTTAATACACCATAGTAAGTATCTCTCGCACTTTGCCATGTAACACTTTCACGTTGTTGGCTGTCTTGCTTCTCTTAGAACAGCCTGTTTTCTTTCTGGCAGCATTAAATGTCTGAATTCTAAGTCTTCAGGAGCCATGCTGCTAGGCTCAAAGGCTCAGGTTCTGGGTGTAGTACCGTTCCTCTTTCCATTGACAACAGATCCTGTTGATTTGGTAATTTCTGTAAGTTTCCATATGCTAATTCAATTAGCTCAAGAGAACCATGTTTGTCTTGTCCAATGAGGGGCAATTAGTATTAGTGTCATTCTTCTTATTCTGCATTTGCCAATTACCCTGTGTAACAGTGGTATCAGAGAAAAAGTATACGCAAATGTCCCTGACCAGTCTATCGGCACTGCATTCCCATGGGTAGGTGGCATGGCTGTCTGGAGGCAAAGCTTTGGCATTTTGAATTCGGAGGTGTAGCAAACAGATCCATTGTTGGTGTCCCCCATTTCTGAAAGAACCTTTTGACTATTTTCTGATTGAGTTCCCAAGTCTTGTCTGCTCAGTCTGTCCGCCTCGATACTGTATTTCCCCAGTAGATGGATTGCTTGGATTTCCATCTTCCTCTGTATTGCCCACTTCCAGAATTCTTTGGCTAATTATGATAAGGGCAGGGATTGAGTCACTCCCTGTTAGTTGATGTAAAACATTGTAGTTGTATTGTCGGTTTGATTTATTATTTTCTTTCCTAATAGCGCCTTTTGAAAGGCTCTTAAGGCTAGGAAAACTGTCTTTAATTCCAGGATGTTCATATGTTCTACTGCCTTCCTTCCAGACTGTATGTACTTTAAGTGAGCCCATGTATGCCCCCCCAAACACACATGTGAGGCGTCTGTTTTAATTATCACAGCTGGAGTTGGTTGTGCAAATGCCCTTCTCTGTGTTATATGTGACCAGTTCCCAAGTACTATCGCATCCTGTACCTTTTGCATGACATCCACTAAATCCACCCAACTCCCTGTTGCTTGTGACTATTGGTTCTGTAACTATTCCTATATTGGTCGCATGTGAAGTATCACATATGCGATTAAAAGGATGTATGGTGCCATCTTCCCTAATAATTTCCCCACAATCCTCACTGTCAGAGCTTGCCCCTTCCAGTAAAGATGAATTTCTGTCAATAGAGATTGTGTTCTCTTTTCAAAGGGAAATACCTTTCCCAGTATTAAGTTCAAACTTGCTCCCAAAACTATCTTCTCCCGTTTTGGTTTTGGAGATGAATTCTCCATGCTCACTGAGAACCCTTGTGTGCAAAGAGTCCTCATTACCTGTTGTATATGTTCTTTGAAGTTATTGTAGAAGTTTGCCCTTACTAACCAGTAGTCCAGATAAGAATAGACATGTATGCTCCTTCTTAAATATGCTGCTATTGCTGCTAGACATTTCGTAAACACTCCGGGTGCTGATTTTATTCCAAACACCAGTACTGTGAACAGATAGTGCATCATTAAAAATGGGAGATGTACTCTGATAATATTATGCCTCCCCACAATCTTCATGCAAAGGAAGGGCAAACGTGTACGTATAGCCAAGTTAGCAAAGATGACAAAAAGAATCCTTACGAACTTGAGATGTTCCTTAACCTAATCATGCCATGTTCGATGTCCATAAAAATATCGAGAAAAGGAGAAAACAGAATTGTCACTGACAGTAAGTTCTTGAACCAGGCTCATCGCTATTACACATACGGTTGAAACCTACTTAAGCAAGAATATTGTCACCAAGATGTATAGACATAAGCTTCATTGCTTTTAGAGCTTATTAATCTGGCCTAGTCTATAAGAAGGTGTACAGTTCCCTATCGATATTCAGACCCCGATCCACTGCTCTCAATCTAATTAGCCATTTGCTTTCCAACTGTCTTAAACAAAGGGTCTTATTACCACCCCTATTAGATATCTTGAGACTTTCTATGCCGTGGAAGCTGATATTAATTTTCCCTTCCACCATGTGTTGCTCATTGTAGTGCACAACTAGAGGATACTCCAAATTTGTGTTTCTTATAGCTCACACGTGTTCTTGGATGCGTTCTTTTAGGGGACGTATGGTACTGCCTATATAAATCCTGCCACAGCAACATTCAATGCAATAAACAACATATTTTGAATTACATGTTATGAACTCGTTGATTTTATATGTTTTGTACGTGTTGTATTTAAAAGATGTTAATTTATTTTTTGTTAAATAGCACACACTGCACTGTCCACATCTATAAAAACCACAAGGCGGTGTAGGCATCCAGGTATTGGTGGCCACTGGTTTTAGGTAACTATGGCATAATGTTTGCTTCAATGTTTTGCCCCTACTATGTATGATGTTTGGCCTTGTTGTAATCAACCTCTTTATAGTAGCATCCATCCTGAGTATATGCCAGTGTTTATTCATGATACGAAAAAGATCTGGAGTGGCTGCACTGTAGGGAACAATTAAAGCTGTTCTTTTACCCTGATCTTCCTTTTTCATTTTCTGTTTGTATTGTATGTCGCGTAGCAAGTCAGATCGTTTGATCTTGCCAATTTTTTCTTTCGCAGAGGCCAAAGTGTGTCCTGAGTACCCTCTGTTTCTAAATCTTCTCTCCAGGTTTTGAAGTTCACAGACAAAATCCTGATCAGTACTACAGTTTCTTCTTGTTCTGATCATTTCTCCATACGGGATTGATTTGATCTGTGTTGGAGGATGGGCACTGGTTGCATGTAAGACAGAATTACATGCTGTTTCTTTGCGGAACATCTTTGATCTGATGGTCTGTCCTACCACATATAATGTGGTATCCAAGTAGTCAATACTCTTAGTGCTCATTTGATGAGTAAAGTGTATATTGAAGTTGTTGTCATTCAGATACCCAATAAAATCAACCAGACATATTTCTGTTCCAGACCAGAAAAGAAGCACATCATCTATATATCTGGTCCATAAGATGATATTCTCAGTATAGATGGTTGGACAATGTCTCCAAATGTGTATCGTTTCATAGAGACCCATATACAGGTTTGCAAATGAAGGCGAAAATTTTGCGCCCATGGCTACACCTCTCGTTTGTCTGAACCATTTTCCCTCATGTAGGAAAAAATTGTTTTCCAAGACGAAGGTTATTAAGTCAATAAGCATAATATTATGCTCATGTAGATTGGCATCCCTTGTATCTAAGAAGTATTGGGCTGCTTCCAGTCCCTTTTCTTTCGGAATACACGTATATAAGGAGGTGACATCCAAAGTGACCAGAAAGTGACCATCTGTCCACTCAAAATCCTCAACTTTGCTCAGTAGATCCTTCGTATCTTTAAGATAAGAGGGAAGATTTTGTACTAGAGGTTGAAGAAAACAATCAATGTACTCAGATAATTTTTCCATTGGGGAGTCAATCCCAGAAATAATGGGCCTTCCAGGTGGAAATGTTTGGCGCTTATGTACTTTTGGTAAGATGTAGACGCATGCTGCTGTCGGTAATGGGTTGAAAAGATATTTATATTCAGTGGCTGTGATTAGTCCTTGAGTCTTCCAAAAAGCCAATTTCTTTTCTATGAGATTGGTTACAGTTCTCATAGGGTTGTTTATGACTGGCACATACGAAGAGCAGTCCATCAGTTGTCGGTCAATTTCTGAGATATGATCCTTTCTGTTCATGAGGACTATGTTTTCCCCCTGATCGGCTTCTTTTACTACCAGATCTTGATTATTGGCAATTCTATGTAAGGCCTCTCTCTTCTTTACTGATGTTATGTTTCACCTGTTTCAGTTTATTTTGATAATCATCCTCTAATTTGTAAAGTTCTTGTGTGATCTTATTTGAAAAAATATCAATAACATTGTCAGATGGCAAGTTTGGTGTAAATCGTGACCTCGGTCTTAGACCACTGTTTATATCAACTTCCATGTTGATGTCTAGATCCTGTAAGACTTGACTAATGGTCGGATCAGGAGTATCTATTTGTTCCAAGGATAAAAGAAGTTGTATATTCTTTGCATCACTAACAGTTATTTCACAAAGAGAGGAACTTCCAGATGTAACTGGTATATTATCATTCTTATTCGAAAAATATTTCTTTAGTTTGAGTTTTCTTACAAATTTAAAAAGACCAATATGGTAGTCCATGAAGTTTGGCAATGAAGCAGGACAAAACCCCAAACCTTTGCTCAAGATTTTTATTTCATTTACATCTAGTACATAGTCTGAGAGATTTATAACATTTACATTTTCATTAGCACTGTTAGGTGTATCACTTATTTCTGTACCGTTTTGGCCACAGATCTTGTTGTCATCCTTTCTTTTCCCTTTGCTCCCCCTTTGTCCTCTTTTCTTCCCTCTTCTAGCCTTTTTGGATTTGAGTCCAAATTCTGTGGTCTCTGCCTGGTGCCTTTTCTGAATCCCTCCATCTCTAAAAAAAAAAAAAAAAAAGGAGTTGGATTGTCCTACATTTACACTAGTAGATGGCCCTCCAGAGGAATTGGATTCCTCACTTGTGAAACTTGCAATGCTGGAAAGGTCTGTTTCACTGGATGTGATCTTGTTAAGAGCACCTGTCTCTAATCTGTTGACTCTCTCTTGTTTTCTGTTTGTATTTACATTGTCAAATTTACTAGCATAGGTAAAAACTCTCCCATTCCTGTAGTCATTATCATCGCGCTTCAGTTTGTGCCTTTTCTTATCTTTAATGTACAACTGATGATTTTGTAGAACCTCTTTCAATATTTTGTAGTTTTTTTCGGTTACCTCAGGTAGATTCACTGCTCTAGTTTCTTCCTCTAAATCCTTAATTTCCAACAGCAATTTCTCTCTCTTGACATTAGCATCTCTTATTAATATTTCTATCATGCCAACCGAAGAGGACGTTATTAGATGTTCCCATTCCTTTAATAAGTCTGCCCCCAAATCATCAAAAGATGGAAAAATAACAACTCTTAATCCCCTAGGGATTTGCTTTATGTCTAAATATCCTTGTAGAATGGTGGCATCCCACCAACGTGAGAGTTCCTGTTTTTTTAGACGTTCTAATCTTACAAATTTCATTTTAAAAACTTCTTGTGCTGAACCAATATTAGAAACATGTTTAGTCACCATATTTGTATTAAACAATTCTTCCAAAAGATTATCTCTATTATCATCAAAGTTAGACATAGTGCTACAATTATCGCACTGTTTAGTGGCCCAAAAAAAGAAAAGAAACAACAAACTGTATGTATCACAGAAAAATACATCAAATATACAGGCTCCTAGTAGGGAATAGAGTGCAATACTGACAAGCTAGAAATTTGATTCTTAACACACAGAAACTTGAGCAGAAGCTAGCCAGAATCTTATATGCACATCCATTATGCATCTGAATGCCTTAATAGTTCACTAAATAAATAGTTTTTATTTTTGGGTGCTCTCAGACAAAAACCCTCCTCTGCCTCTGGAGGATAAATCGAACCCAACAACTGACACAAAGGCCCTTTGGAATCCACAGAATTATTTCACATTTGTCGAGGCACAACATAAGAAATCGTATAACCAGTGAAGCTGGTCTCAACTTAACACTTGCATGTATCAGATTACAAGTCCACAAAATACTGCAGGAATTTCTTTTCAAAATTTCATTATATTTTCTTCTTTTGATAGCCACATATGCAAAAAGAAACAGCTGACACGTGTTTCGTCCAAAAGGACTTTTTCAAGGCTGTGAACAGATACAAAAACACATAATCACAATATTAAAAACACTAATAAAGTTTAATAAATATTGTAAAAAAACTAATTATTCATTTGACTCTAATAGTCCACTGAATCTGACATCAAAACTTTAGAAACACCCTATATGGTGTTGGAAACACAGAACAAAGGGGCTTTTATCAAACAACTTTAGGGAAACAATACATATAAGTCCAAAGAAGTGCCACCAGATTAATGTCTGGTATCAACCCAAATACACCTTGAATTTATCACATTTGACTTGCATCATCATCGAGGACCTGAGTGTCTACTAAAGAAAGGAAAGACCCATTGCATCCATTGGGAAACCTCAACCGAACACCACCTTGTTGATCTAAGTGAGGATATTGGTCACTGGTTTTTATATCTCACCTAATATGTGCTCAGAAGTCCACTAAAAACATTCATAGTTGATCGAAAAGTTCAGGACAGCTAGAACAACAGGGAATATGTAACCCCTTGTTTGCAATGGAAATGGCGTTCCCTGAATCGTGTATTTTCCGATTTGGGATGGCCTTTGTTCAGGTCATGGTAAACCTGTCGATAAGAAAAACATTAAAAAAATTTTTTAAAACAAACCCTGTTTTGGTCCTAACGATACTCTACTAAATAGACTGATGAATTTTAAGTCTTTCATTGCGGACACAAGAGAAATGATTCAATCGCTACACTTGACATATCCTCAAACGTTGTTAAGACTTTCTTTAGTATATAACCATATCTGTTCTACAAAAACCCAACTGTGGGACTTTGAAATTGCTTGTATTTGCGAAAAAAGCAACTAGATTTTATTAGAGCAGCTTCTATTGAGGAAAAGTGTTTGTCAACCAGAGGTAGTGTTGTTTCATGATTGGAGTGCCCCAGCTACATAGAATGGGGCGCCAAATTAATTAATATAATATCATGCCACAAACGTAAAACGAGAAAGAAAAGTAAAACCTACGACTGTGAGTCATCGAAGCTTGTTATAAACATAGCGTCCTCTTCTGAACAGGACAGTAACAGTTTATCATTATCATTTATCTGTCACTAAATTGTTCTAGCTGTCCTGAACTTTTCGATCAACTATGGATGTTTTTAGTGGACTTCTGAGCACATATTAGGTGAGATATAAAAACCAGTGACCAATATCCTCACTTAGATCAACAAGGTGGTGTTCGGTTGAGGTTTCCCAATGGATACAATGGGTCTTTCCTTTCTTTAGTAGACACTCAGGTCCTCGATGATGATGCAATTCAAATGTGATAAATTCAAGGTGTATTTGGGTTGATACCAGACATTAATCTGGTGGCACTTCTTTGGACTTATATGTATTGTTTCCCTAAAGTTGTTTGATAAAAGCCCCTTTGTTCTGTGTTTCCAACACCATATAGGGTGTTTCTAAAGTTTTGATGTCAGATTCAGTGGACTATTAGAGTCAAATGAATAATTAGTTTTTTACAATATTTATTAAACTTTATTAGTGTTTTTAAGATTGTGATTATGTGTTTTTGTATCTGTTCACAGCCTTGAAAAAGTTCTTTTGGACGAAACACATGTCGGCTGTTTCTTTTTGCATATGTGGCTATCAAAAGAAGAAAAAAAAAAGAAATTTTGAAAAGAAATTCCTGCAGTATTTTGTGGACTTGTAATCTGATACACACAAGTGTTAAATTGAGACCAGCTTCACTGGTTATACGATTTCTTATGTTGTGCCTCGACAAATGTGCAATAATTCTGTGGATTCCAAAGGGCCTTTGTGTTAGTTGTTGGGTTCGATTTCTCCTCCAGAGGCAGAGGAGGGTTTTTGTCTGAGAGCACCCAAAAATAAAAACTATTTATTTAGTGAACTATTAAGGCATTCAGATGACATAATAGATGTGCATATAAGATTCTGGCTAGCTTCTGCTCAAGTTTCTGTGTGTTAAGATAGTGCATCTTGTTCACCACAAATCTTAGGTATATTTTGTGCTTTGCATTCATTGGAATGTACTAATAGGCATCCTTTAAGTCTCTTGTTTTAATGTAATCCCCTTTTTGAAATTGTGGTGTGACTTTTTGGAATGCTGTTACTTTGAACTTTCCTACTCTTATAAACTTGTTTATGAACCGTAGATCTAGAACTGGAAACAGAGATCATCTACCTTGGGAGAAATGAAATTTGTTGAGTAATTTCACTTGTTGATTTTTTGTCTTGGTACTCTTTAGATTGCTTTTTTGTCCAGATATGTCTGTACCTCCTTGAGGAGAATAGCGGTTTCCTCCTAGGAATGGACCTTCTTTTTTGTTCACCATGCTGATGGAATTTTGTCTAATTCTATGCAATATCCAAACTGTGTTATGTTCAGTATCCCTTTGTCTGAAGTTATCTTCCCTCGCTCCTGAAGGAAGTTCTTTATTCTGCTTCCCACTGGTGTTGTGTGTATAAGACATGTATTTGCATTTTTGCCCCTCACTGGTGATGGACGTGAAAGACCGTATGGCTTTAAGTCACTCATTGGTGAGGGTTTATGCATCCTCTGTGTGGCTGCCCCCTTACTCAAAAGGACTGGCATCTCTGCTGTTGGTACTGCCAGCTCTGTGGTGTTGTGGTAGATTGGGTGCCTCCCTGAAAGCTTGGGGGGGGGGGGGGTGCCATGGGATGTTCCAGTCGTAAGCTGCCTCTTCCTGTAGGTCTCCACAAAGGAAATCTCCCCCTCCACATTCCTCCCCGAAACTGCAAGGCTCCCACCTATATTGCTGTCTCATTGGCCTTCTTTAATTGGTTGAGTGTTTCATCCACCTTTCTTCCAAACACCTATTCCCTTTTGAAAGGTGTGTTGAGGATGTTAGCCTGCACTTCCGGCTTGAAACCAGATATTCTCAATGAAGAATGTTGTCTGAGAGTGATGCCCAACATCACCTGCCAGCTTGATGCATCAGCAGCGTCCAATGCTGATTTCAGGCAGGTGTTGGTGATGTTTTTGCCACTTTCTGCCAAATGTGCAGCCCTCTTCTTGTATTGCACGGGGAAGTGCTTCATGAGTTCTCCCATCTCTTACCAGTGTTGATGGGTGTATCTGTTTAGTACATTAGAATTAGCAATGCACCATTGGTTGGCTGCACTGCGTTCAAATTTGTGTCCCATGAGGTCCATTATTTTGCTCTCTTTGTCTGGGGGAGGGCCTGATGTTGATGGAAGGTTGGCCCTTTTCCATGCTGTCGATATTATTATAGAGTCAGCACGTACTTAGACCTGTCATTCTTAGGGTGGTCTTCCTACAACTTTTTGCCTGCTCACCTCCACTTTTTGCTGTATCGTTTTGTTGGCCTTAGGACTCTGAGCATGGGGAAATAGGTGTACAACTGATTGGCACATTTAGATACTTATAAGTCCCATGTAAAGTGGAATACCATACACCCAGGGCCTGTAATCTAAATGCTACTAGTGGGCCAGCAATACTTGTTGTGCCACCCACTCAAGTAGCTTCTCAATCCTGCCATTGCAGGGCATGTATGTGCAGTTTACTGCCACTTCAACTAGGCATTTAGAACCAAACCACTTCTCAAGGCTAAAACTCCCAATTTATTACATATACATATGGGGTAGCCCTGAGGGCAAAGTGCAGTGTAATTAAAAGGAAGGGCCTGTACTTTTAAGTTTTACATTTCCTGGTAGTGACAAACAGCTAAATTAGTTTTTCACTACTGAGAGGCCTATTCCCCTCAAAGGCTAGCACTGGGAATTCCTTAAGCTACTTTAAATCTTTAATTTCTGATTAGAAAGAAGTAGATATACCATGTTTCATATCTTTGGAATAGTAATGATACATCCTCTTTAGTGATAAAGTTGGATTTCGCATTACTATTTTAGAGATGCCACTTGTAGAAAGTGGACACTTCTCTGCTCATAATTAAGCTCTGTGTGCCTCCAGCCTGTCTCCAATACACGGGTAGGCTGGGTGACAGCTAGACTTTGTGCATTCCCTTTAAACAGCCACAAACACAGGAAGAATGGGGGTGACAGAGGACTCATCTGCATTCTGCTAGCCTTCTTGGGACGGGGGAGAGCAAGCTGACATCTGAATAGGCTGAGTCCTGTCCCCACACAAAGTACTAATTACCACACACACACACACACACACACACACACACACACACACACACACACACACACACACACACACACACACACACACACACACACACACACACACACACACACACACACACACACACACACACACACACACACACACACACACACACACACACACACACACACACACACACACACACACACACACACACACACACACACACACACACACACACACACACACACACACACACACACACACACACACACACACACACAAAGCCTGGCTGACAGGGCAGAGATGAAAGGAGACCTATGCACTTCAAGGAGCTGCATTGAAGCCATCCCCACTTCAAAGGCACATTTGTTTAGATGTACTGGGGATCTGACCCAAACAAGATAGTGCACTACTGGACCTGTGAAGAACTCTGCCAGGAGTAAGTACTGCTGTGCTATAAGGATTGCCACTCTGTTTGACTGTCTGTTCTAAGGAACCGCCTAACTGCTGCACTGAGCTGTCCTGCTGTTCTCGACCTGCTGAGGACAAGGACTGGACCCATCGCACTTGAACCCAGAGTGACTCACAGGGCTTGCTGGCTTACCTCCTGAAGTTTCAGGTTCATAAAGTACTTATTGCAATTCTAATTGTGCTTCTGGACTCTGCCAGCTGTGAGTCCTACCCTTGCATGAGGTGCCCCCTCCAGTCCTGGGCCTCAGAAGTGGGTTTTTGCAGCATTTCCTACTTTGATGGAGCAGCAACTTTGCGCCGATAGGAACCGACCCACCCCAAAGCTATCAGGATTCCTGCCACAACTCACCACTCTTGACTATCACTATACACAGGCATGACTCGTATCACTCCTCCCAACACTTCGAATGAACAAACGTCTTGTACCCTGAGTTTTGACCATATTACATGCTGTTGGTAATAGCTAACTGCAGCTGGTGTTCTCCGGTTTGTTTGAAAATGCTTAATAGCTTTTACAAATGTATTATCATGGAAATTCAAAGTCAGGTTTCAGGTGCCACAGAAACATACAGAAAATCCACTAGAATAAGCATCAAGCAACTGGCATACATGATCTCAACGTGAAACTTCTGGAAGACAGCCCTCATCAAACTAATCCCCTGCACCTGTTCCTGGATATAAACAATTATAATGCGACCTTTGTGAACATTCTAAATCACCAGCTAGAATACAGCCTCATCAAATTAATCATCTGCATCTGTTCCTTGCTATATATAACTTATTGGAACTAGTCTTCTAAACCTGTGTGGAGTCTTCTTCCGGGATTTTCATTGTGCTTCTGTGTGTGTGTTGCACAAATAGTTTACATATTGCCTCTTTGGATAAGCCTGCCTGCTCTGTGCCAAGCTAGCAGAGGATGAGCATAGGTTATCTTTTAGTGTGTACCTAGCTCACCCTGACTAGAGTGGTGGCTCCTACTTGAACAGGGTACATATCTCTGCTAACCAGAAACCCCTTTTCTAATACTGTGCTCTTTATATATGCAGGATCCTTCAAAGAGTATTTATAATTATTTTCTTCCCTTGTGGCTGGTTCTTTGAAGAATTCTCTTCCCTGGTCTAGGACAGTAGGGGGCAGGGGAAGGAATCGATTTCTGGCCTGTGTTGGAACAAGGGTTTCCAGCAGGAAACAAAACTGGGGGTCTTTCTTCCTCCAATTGTAATCCATATCTGTCAGATGCCTGTTTTATTACCTGGTTGTATATGTAAACGTCGTACGGAGGCAAAGACCACGATGGATAACTGTCCACTCCCTCTTCAAGGGAGTCGGTTTCCAGGTCTTGTCATTGGGGTTCTGTATATTCAAATTCCCCTGAAACTTGATACACCCCCACCTGATGTTCATATTCCTTTTCGTAGAAGAGCTCTTTTTCTTGAGGCTCAGGTGTCAATGGAGGCTCGATTTCCTCAACCACCTTCTCTCCCAGCTCCTTCAGCGTCAAAGTCTTCGGTAGTGTCCTGAAGCCTTTTAGACTGTTGTCCAAGTCCTTTTACTGTAGAAGAGCGGCCATCTCAGCTTTGAGGTGCCTGTTCTTTTCAATATTGGCTGCCCGTTCTTCAGGGTCAAGATACACGTTATTCTCTTCAGCGTTGAAGAGTATTTCGAAGATGTGTCAGTCGTCGAGCTTCGATTTTCTGCTCATGACCTATCTGATTTTGACATTTAAACTCCTTTTCTACATCCGGCCTTTAACGACTGGGATCTTTCAGGAGTTTTTCCCCCTTCGTTGTGCCCTTCAATGGATCTGTTAGGCTACTTATCTATGGGCGAGCCTGCAGTAAGCAAGTGCTTTGACGCCGAGGCTCCCTTCAGCATCCTGGAGTCCTTTTTTTGTGACCTGGATATTTTCTTCAAGGACGATGGATCTCTTCATCTTTTTGGTCGCCTGGCCGTCGACGATCCGCAGATCTGCTTCAGATGTTGCCCCCTCAGCCTCTTCAACACCGTTTCCCTCTTTTTCACTTGAGACCCAGGTCTCTCAGCGAAGGAGTTGACTGTTGGCCCAGCATGTTGTGATAGACTCATCTCTCTCTTTCTCATCCTCAGTGTCTTTGATGTAAACATAGAGCAGGTGCTATAGTCAGTGCTTTAGTGCTCAACAGGCAGACAGAGGTTGCAGACCGGGTTTAGTGTGAGAACTTGTGATGGCAATTCTTGCAGAACTGGAATGGTGTCTTCTCTATTAGGCCACACAGGGAGCCCCCTGGACAGGCATTCTCAAAATCAGTCAAGGAAAATTTGTGTCCGTCTACCTCATTCTCCTCCGGTACCCCTTCGGTGGTGGAGTTCTTAAATTTTGGAAACTTTTGTAGGCAAACTTCTTTCAAACTTCTTCCTCGTATTGGAGATCCTTCAGCAAGCATCCAGACCCAATAGCAGAAAAAAAAGAATCTGAAAATGGTGAACAAAGGTGGGAGCTTCTGGAGGAAGCAGTTCAATGTCACAAGGGACACCAAATGATGGTCTGTTGACGTCCACCACGAAAGAAAGAGGCATTTACAATGCAATAGGTCTTGCATTTCCGCGAGTTTAAGCTATAGGCATTGTCATTTACAATGCCAATACCTTAAACTCACATAAATGCAAGACCTATTGCATTGCAAATACTTGTTTAGGTGTAAAACTGAGCGCAGCACCACTTTATTTTTTTTTAGACTCTAACACTGAGCACGGTGTCCCTGAAGCGGGCACCGCGCTCTGTTGGACTGCAAAAATACTTCCAATTGGCTCCCCCTATTGGCATTGTGCTTAAGTTACCATTTGCGGCACCATTTTGCCCACAGCCGCCATCTTGTGTGATGATCAAAACTAACTTCTGTCTCATTCTGCCTGCCTCAGCAGAAAGCAGCTCTGATATATTTTTTTTTTATTTCTTCAAGGTTGAGCTTCGCTGTCTTAATGAATACATGAATGTGCCTTTGTATAACTTACTTGTTAGATAGGCCCGTTCCCATGCTCTACCGTAGTGGGCACGTGCAGAGTAAGCTGAAGGTAGAGATAACATGTTCCTGATCCCAGGAGCGTAACTTATCTTCTGTGTCTCCTTTGTTAGCTTGCTCCAACTAGAATTTCCCGAAATGTATAACAACTGATGTAATGTTGGTGAGGGTCAGTCCCCTCGGTAGCATCTTAGGAGGCTAGTCAGACTGGACTCCGTTCGAGCGAATCCCAATAATTACCTTGGTTTGTATTCTCTACTGTCTGATCAACTCTTCATTTGTGTGGAAGGCTGAGAGGTGGTCGTGGGTGACTCGGGTGGCCCTAACCGGGTCACTTCCTTCAGCTCACTATAAAAGTAAAAAAAAAAAATAATAATTAAACAGAGCACGGTGTCCCAGAAGTGGAAGCCGTGCTCAGTATTACATTTAAATAAACTGAGCGCAGTGTCCCTAAAGAGGGTGCCACGTTCAGGATACAAATAAAAAATAAATAGCAGCTGCCATTGTCCCCATAAGTGGCCATAAACAAAACAGTGCTCGCCCCCTAGATAAAGCCGACCGTATACGGAGCCAAGTAAAAAGATCCAGTCGTCATGGACAGTCACAAATGGAGACAGGGCGGTTACAAGGAGGGTATACCAAGGCTCATAATGAATCGTACGCCAGCATTTACCAAGGACAATGACACCAGCCAATCAAAAACATGGGTGGGCGGAGAGAAGGCGAGGCTTATACAGCATACTCTACTACTGCATGCCTCACAGAGTGAGCAGTGCTTGCACGCTGCCTCTAGGCTCGACCTAAAAATACTCCCACACCCAGTACAACTGACCAATGAGGCACCGTAAACACATGACAGTAAAGGGGGGTAGGGGGGATGTGCATTCATGTCTGATCAGTTATGAATACCCAAAACTCCCAGTTACAAGGGATACTTTATTATGCATGATAACTCTTATTGGGGGCGTATAGTGTAATGGGAAAAATGTGTCTCTTTATTCAGTCCTGCGTCACTGACAGTCAACAATAATCATTCTAGTACGCACCTTTAAAGACACCTGCTAGGGTTTTGAGACATTTTATGACTACATTACCCATAGGGGGCCCTTAATATCACTGACATCAGTCACATTAACACCAGACTACAGCTTCCAAGACTGAGAAGCTGAGGTGGGAAGGACACAGTCTCACAGTCTCCCATGTTGTGATGGATGAAGAAAGTCAGTGTATTGCCTTTTGATGAAGTTCAAGCCCACCCCTTTATGGTCCACATGAAGGTCAGCTTGTTGTACCTCTGCTGCAGATCCCCTCCCCCCCCACCCGACCCCAAGGGGGCGAACCACTGAAAACTCAATCCAGATGCCAGCTCTGGCTCAGCTCAAGATCTTCGTCAACTTAAGCATAAAACGAGCCGAGGTTCACAGAGACGATGTGTTCTAGTGGCCACAACTGGCGATCAGGTTAAAGTCCTGGCCTAAGCTCAGCATTCTGGTCATCCAGCAAACCTCCCTAAGCCCAAAAAACAATTGTAGCATAGTCTGTGTCTGTAATGAAGGGGTTTTATGTCCCTGGGCACCATATATAGGGTGCACAAGACAAGCGACTTGCATCTTAATTGACTGGTGCCATTTTCATCAGGGCATGGGTGGAGGGAAAATGTAATGTTTCCGAGTTTATGATTAAAAACTCAAACTTTTAAGAAATACTGTACAAATAATCTGATATTCTAAAGTGAAACACTTCCACTGTTAAAGAAAAACACTTCTCTGAATTTAGAAGACACTATCATATTGTAACATTATGTTTGGTGCATGATTTGCATGGAAAATATTTTCAAGGCTCGGCTCTTGAACGGGTTCTTGGAGCCAGAGCCGGCTCTTGAGGCAGCTCTCCGTGCTGATTTGCTGTCTCGTCCACCTCTTCCTCCCCACAACAGGTCCTGTGGTGATCTTGGGCTCAGCTGCCTCTGTGCCATCCTACCATCGCCTTCCAGTGCACTGTGATCCAAGTGTCCTCATTCACCTGAGAAATGTTGCTTCAGTACTACAGGGGTCACTGAGCTGTCACCCACTCAGCCTCTGAAAATGAGCCAAGAGATTTGTTCCACCCCTCCATCTGATACAAGATGGCTGCTGCTCTTGTAATGCTACCCATGATGGTGCGAGGTCTGGTACCTACTCGCTTGTACTTCTATGCCATTCTCTTGTCCACCTAGGCCCCAAGCCTCCAGCGCATCAAGGCCTGGAACTCTGATGGTTATTTTAGGCTTTTTAAGCTGTATCCCCATGCAAATCTTGCATCAGATACCAAGTGTCATCACCGTGGTTCTGTTAGTGCTGGTGCATGCGCAACACCCGTCGAGCTGGCTTGAGTAACGGATGACAGTACTGTCTGGGATTATTACACTCTCTGTTCTGTGTCCTGCTCACTTTCAGCGGAACGAGCTCAAGCAATATGATGCCTTGTGTAAATGGACTGTGTGTCCCTGAGCTGAAAGGTTTGAAACAGCCCTTCCAGTGTCACCGGTACACTGAAGCAAGTAGCAGATTGGTGCCTATTATCAAAACTGCACAGTAAATACATACCTCTGTCTAAAAATCCTGCCCATACACAGCATAAAACAGCGAGCATTGAGCTGTACTGGGGTGCAGTGACTGGCCTCTCCACAAACAGGGTGGGTGCGTGATGCACTGCGCAACAAGTGTGGCGTGCACAATGCATGACGTCACGTAGTAAGGGGTGGTAGTGCCAGGGGGTCCTCGGCCTTGCATGTGAATTGGAGGGGTCCACCTTTAGCACAGAGAGGGGGACACACTGGATGGGCCTGCAGGCTCTGTCGGCCAATGAGTCCACCATTTTAACTTCCCTTGTGTCCTGCGCTCGCAAACCCTGGCTAACAAGGAGGTCGCTGTTGCTTGACTGCTTAAAGTGTTTTAAACACATTCAAGGTGAAGACATATATGGCCAAAAAAGCGCTTCTAGGGCAAAGCGCTGCATGATACTGCAGCCAGGCTCTGCCGCTGTGTTTTACTCTACAAAATGCATCTCAAATGCAGAGGAGGGGACCCAGCTTTGTTCATATTTCATATACAACCAGCCAGAAATCACAAGCTGCCCCCCACAAGCAGCATGAATCAGAAACAGAGAAGCAACAGACACTCAGACAGAACTAGTCACCTCAAAAATAAAAAACGCTTCGACATAGATGATCTTGAGAATTAGTAGGCATCACATCACCAGAAGCTCAGTGGTTTGGACAAAAATATTGAAGCAGGAAATACACCTTTTAGTGAATGAGTGTGTTGGACAAGACACTAAATGAGATGTGATGAAAAGTTGTTGCTATCCAGCCACACCTTGTGCTAGAGAGGGTGGCATTTGTGGGCTGTTGTGTGATTGCACAGACCTGGACGTCCCAGCCCTAAGCCTGTTTGTAGAGGCTTATACGACGCGGTCTTACACTGCAGAGGTGTCCTGCGGGAGGCAGGGGGAGTGCGAACTTCTCAGCATTTCGAAATGCAGTCAAGGTCACGCCCTGACATCGGAAATTCAACGCTGCACCTGTCAAAAATGCAAGCGGAACCGATGGGTTTGGTATCACCAAGTGAATATAACAAGCTCTCGCCATTGCGCAAAGGCAGCCGCTTGTTTATATTTGCATCGCGCTTTTTCTTTAACAAGAGCTGCCTCCCCACACTGCACTCGCGGGTTCGGCCGGCAGCTATTGTTTAGTGAAAGAGCAATGCAAAAATAAACACACAGCCCCCAATGCCAGAGCCGACTGAAAAAAATAGTGCTCACCGACTAATGAAGGACACCGTGTAACGCCACAAGTAAAGATCCAGTCCTCATGGTAGGTACCAAATGGTGACAAGGCAGTAACAAGGAGGGACATACAAGTCTCATTAACAATCGGAAGCCAGAATTTACCATGGACAATGACACCAGCCAATCAAAATTATGGGCGGAGAGAAGGCAAGTCTTCCCGAACGTGCTCGACTACTGCATTCCTCGCAGAGCGAGCAACGCATGCCGCTGCAACGCTAGGCTCGACATAAAAACTAAAATGAAAGGACTACAAAAGAGTGGACAGTTCTGAACCCAACCACTAGATGGCGGACTAATGAACAGCATGTGAATCGAGAAATGACTCGCGCTTCAAAATACCTAGTTCCTAATTCCAAGGCCAGAAACCCCTCAATGGTTCTTCTGGCCAAAAAGGCCAACATTTCCTGCTGGAAGACAGACATTTTGTACTCCATTAACCATCCTGATGGTGATAATTGTGATTGTGTAGAAAAAAATGGAAGGGCGTTGCCCGCGTGAGAATTTGGAGGACTCACTTGTAGGACGTAAGGGTTTGCCACCTTTGGAGGAAATGCCAAATACTGCCCTGACAGGCTGTATGTCACAAAGGACACACTAAAGGGGTATTACGAATGCAGTGGCTGGTGGGGGACTGAGCTGTCCATTGACCCTGATGCCCTAGGCATTGTCTTTGTAAGCCACAACCTCAGCCACGAAAGGGCTGGCAGCAGGGACTGATGTTCGCTGTATTGGAAACCACTACCATATGGGAGTAATGGCCTAGTAGACAGCTGGCATTTACCGATCACAGATCAAGCTCATGCAGAGAAAACATGCGCCTTCTAAATGTCTGTCCACTTGGACTGAATAAATATGTTAACACACCCCTCTTTGTGTAAACCTTTCCTTCAATGAATGAAACTTACTTAACATGTATGCGTTCACACCCAAAAGGGGTTGCCTGCCCCTCAAGTAGAGAATGTATGCGAGAGACTGTTCACACGGTATGTAATTGCACAGCATCAATTGAAATTATTCACATTATCAACATAAAAGATGAATGTACCCAAAGGGTCACAGCATATTTAAACAATCATTTGCCCATTTTTACAAATGATTTGGGCTTTATCTGGCTCAAAAATTTGGGGGGGGAAATTAAACTATACGAAAATGCTTTTAACATAATATTACATAACTATATGTAGCATGAACATCACGATAGTCATATTACAAAATGAATTGTTCAACAATGGCATTACCCAATGCATTTCGGAATCATCAAATCCCTTCTTCAGGGTCCTCTGGAAGAAATGATAATGAGCAATCCCTAATAAAACTCAATGATGTCGCATTTTCGAATACAGGGATAGCTATCTGAACTCAAGGACGCACATAGACATGGCAACGCTGAAAGAAAAAGACTCGTGTGAAACGACTCTTCCAAGTGGAATCCCTAACATCTTGCCTGGCTTTGCGGAGCAGATGACTCCTGGAGTGTAGGAGAGCCTGAGGAGTGAGCACCGGGGAGGTGAGCTCCAGGACCACTGGCGGGCATGCTGAGTTGACCGAATAGTGGCCCGGTTGTGCCACTATCCCACCTGGGGGAGTAGTTGAAGTGCCTCCCGCTCCACCTTTGGGGAGCGTCTGCGGCAGGATCAGCTCCCCCGGTGAGATCAGCCCGGGTGCTGCTCTGTTCTCTCCGCCCTCGTAGACTTCCACCCTCGGGACCTTCCGCCGCTGCAGCTACCAACCATTATTAAAGCTAATAGCGCTTAGCCTCGTTGTTCCTTAACACTTACCTGTCTCCAGTTCCCCATCGGCTGGCGGTGTCCTGCTCCTCTCTTCATGCTCCAGTTTCTTCGGTTGGCTCCCTGCCCCTCAGCCCTTCTCTGTCTTCAGTGACTGTCTTCCTTACTGCTCTGCGGATTCCTGTTACCGCAAACCCTGTAAAGGAAGCACAGGGAAAAACAACATTAATCAGATAAGCAACCAAGATAAGTGAACACAGACTTTCAACTTTGGAAACTATTGTTGAAACGTGTCCTGGTATAATTCGGTCATAAGGACAATCTGTGAAAGCAGGTGGAACCACAGATGTTTTTCAAAACCTAGATCTGAAGTTGTGGACTTCATTGATTACCTCAAGACAAACTGAATACCAAGAGCTGGAAGACGGAAGAAGTAAAGTAAAGTGGAGGGCCCGACCGGAGTGAGAGGACCACAACCCCCAGAATTCCAAGCAGCCGGCGAGCCGCTCCCGACGCCGCTCCTGCACGTCCTGAGGCGCTAGAAAACATCGAGGGGGCCTCCTGCAGTGCGCGGGACGTGCACGGGTGTGCCCGGGCCAAGGACAGGCCCGTCTGCACCCGTCAAAATCAAGGAGTGGGCTGGGCTAGGCCACCCCCCTGACTTCTCTCTCACCACTGCACGAACCTGCTAATTCATCCTATGTCTACCAAGGGAACAATGTACTGTTAACTGCTGCCCCACAGTGGCATCCTGTTTTTGTCATTACATCCCTTTGGGCCATTGACTTTGAACTAATATAGTGTGGCCCCAAAAGTTCCAGAATGGGAAAGCTAAAGGTAAAGGAGGAGGGTGCGCAAGCTTCAAAGTTAAAGGTTGCGAAGAAGAGTAAAAAGGCTACAAATAGCTATGAAGGACACAAAGATGGGAGTGGGGGGGTACTCGACCGTATTGACAGTCTTATCGTAATGTGAAGGTATCATCAAATCTAACAGCCCATGTGTCCCAGCACATAGCACACAACCCATATACAATA
This sequence comes from Triturus cristatus, assembly GCF_964204655.1. Lineage (NCBI taxonomy): Eukaryota > Metazoa > Chordata > Amphibia > Caudata > Salamandridae > Triturus > Triturus cristatus. The sequence goes on from NC_140594.1 coordinate 814,611,135, forward strand.
TTTTCAAAGGCTGCAACAAGATACCATCTAATAGTGAGAATGAGGGGACTAGTCAGATAGCTGCATATAGCTCCACCCCAAACGTAGTTGGAAACTCAGCCACAGAAGGGGCAGTATTGGTAGATGACCTCGCCCTCTTCCAATGTAGTAACAGCTATGCCCCCCTCTCAGATATGGCTGCTTCTGTGGACAGGTCTAATGAAATTAGTAGTGACCTAATGAAAGAGAGGCCCATGGTAAAAAGACGATTAAAAAGGAAGTCACACCCAATGACCAGCCCTGCCACCCGCAGCAGGGGGAAATCAGTCCCCCAAAGAGAAATTAAAGGTACCCAGCTAAAATCTATAAGCAGTGACCCCCCTGTGCCAAACTCACAATTAGCCCAGTTACTGAATCTGCCCAAAGAAATAAAAGCACTTAAGGTAGCCGTGGGCCCAGCTCTCTGAATCCTTTATTAGGGTGCATAATGTAGTTCAAACACTAAAAGACAAACCAGGTTGTCAATCCCTACCCAGGGCACATGACATGGGAGGGCAGCACCATACACAACCATCGAGAGTGGATCACTCTGCCATTACCAATGTTGCCGGGGGGGCAGTGCCAGCAAGATAAATAAATACAGGAGTCCACAGCACTTTGAACGGGGAAGGGGGGGACAAAATAAATAGGATGGTCCACTTAAGTTTTCCAGCCTCAAAACCAGAAACGGTCACACCAAAAAGCGCCTCACTTCTTCATGCCGATAGGTATCCCTTACCGTATAGCAGAGGCACTAATCCAGAGCAGAAAAGGACAATATATATGATCAACGTACCAAAGCCTGCACCTAAATCATCTACAGAGGATGAGGTTTCCCTTATTAACAAAACCATTAATTGGATTCGGAAAGTGCGGGGATGCCGTGCCATAATAAGGGATGATAATGTTGGGGCTAAACGATATTCCTCCCCAGGGGTTGAAACTGATGTCATTGCCCTATCCTTACCACACAAAGAATTGGCTGAGAATCTAGTAGCTTATGATCTACGGACAATTTTTTTTTTCGTAACAGCCATTCGCCTTAAACTTAGCCTGCCCGAAGGAAACACCAAACCTTCCCCCCAAAGGTCATGTTGCCCCCTATTAATCTGTGTCTATGCTTAGCGAGGTAGATTGATGGCTACCCCCGGCCAATGGGTACTGTACATCGGCAGTTCCAACAGATTGTACTAGTAATTTATTTTCCATACTTTTGATGGGGAACCCCACAATTAGGCTAGACCAACTCAATAGGGTTATGAATCGGTCTAATCAGGACTCTGGTCTCTCCAATGCCCCGCTGGTAAATAACATACATCCAACATCTCGTACCATCTCTATATTATCGTGGAACATTGCAGGATTGAGAACCAGGAGTGATGTCCCTGACTGGAATGAATTTATAGGGAATTACGATATATGTGCCTTTCAGGAAACCTGGGTAAGAGATCAGCTTTTTCATTCTGGTTATCTAAATTATTGCACTCCCGCTACCCGGGGTGCTAGGTGCTGCCCATCAAGGGCCTCACATCCGGAGTAAAGCAAGAAATAGGTCTAAAGATCCGGGTCTTACTCTTTGATTCCAACGACATTCTTGAGCTAATGGTGTCCCTTGGGCCTCATGGTACTTGTGCAATAGTGAATGTATATGCTAGAGGCCAGAGTGTGAGACGAAGATCTGGAATCATCAACGCTCTGGGTGAATTGTTAGACACCCTTCCTGGGGATTCTGGTGTCGTAGTTGTTGGTGATCTAAACACCACTTTTGAACCGCTCGACAATGAAGTAAATGACCTCGCAAGGGAAAAGGATGAATACTGGGGAGTCCTGGCATTGGAATTAAACCCGATTAAACGATGGACCGTGTCCGCAAACCAATTAAAAGCATTGTGTCTGAACACGGCCTTAGAGCAGCCAATGGCCGGTCCATCTCAGATAGACAAGGTCTTAATACTTTTAAAAACGGCTACCACTCTAGTCGTATTGATTACCTCCGAGTCAGCCTGAATTTATGGCACACTTTTGAGGACATGACCATACACGTACGCATAGAGAGCGATCATGGTCCGCTCTGCTCACAGTTTAGATTTGAGGATCTTAGAGTACTGGCGGCACCGGTTACCCTAGCCACAGTGAGTGATCTTTTAGTTTCTCACAATATGCGACTAGTTGAATGGCCTAAAATCCCACATGTCCAGAAACATTAATCACCATAAGCAGCGAGCTCGAACGTACAACCAAACTCGCCATCTTACCCCAGAAACGGCCATAGATTTCACAGAGCTGCACAATTAATTTTTCTTAATGATACGCTGTTATTTTCAAAAACAGAGCAAGTCGAGGACGAAACCTTCGCAGCCCAAACATTGATTGTACAACCGTGATTGCACAAGTGGACGCAAAATTCTTGGTGAGGCGATTAAGTCGGGGAGTTGGGTTAGGATGAGAATCGCTGGGTTAACATACATGAAAGTGATTCATAGCGCAAAAAAATCCTGGGACGAGGATAGATGGCAGGAATTAAAGTCCGACTGTGATAGCAAAATCTCCAAATGGTTTGGAGATTTTGGGTAAATTGGGCAGGGGAGGAGTAGCTTAACTCCCAGATAACCATGTTGACCCCGACGCATGGGTTAATTTTTTCGCCACTCAATACACTGAGGAAGAAGTTGACGATGGGGTATCATCCTTGAACCACAATTTCCCCTCCGCTACAGTTTGTAACGAGGAAGATGTTAGTCGTGCACTAGGGGCCCTAACTGGTGGCAGGGCATCAGGCCTAGATTGCATTCCCGCGGACATTTTTTTGCACGCCAAGCCCAAATGGTTTATTTACATACTTTTATTTGCTAACGCCATAGCCCAAGGAGCACCTATAACGCATACCTGGCGGGGGCGGAGATAATACCCATTTACAAAAAGGGAGACAAATCCTTGCCTAGTAATTATAGACCAATCAGTCCTATAGATGGCATGCAGAAAGTGGTGGATAGGCTTGTTTTGACTAAGGTCCAGGATTGGATTGATGAAATTGCTGCTCTCTCCCCTCTACAGGCATGTTTCAGGGCTCGTGTTAGCACCATAGATCAGGTGTTCCACTTTGTTCTCATTTACTGGCGTACAGTCATTTTCGGCAAGGGCAGCATGTAAGCTGCCTTTGTCGACCTTAAATCCGCCTTTGATATGGTATCTAGGAACAAATTGTGGGAGGTCCTAAGGGAGATGGGGCTGCCTCCAGATTTGCTCTCCCTAATCGTCTGCCTCCATGAGGACAATTACACACAAATATGGGGGGGCAGCAGGAAATAGGACTGACCCTTTCCCTGTGTGCAAGGGCGTTCGTCAGGGAGGTGTGCTAGCAATGACCATTTTATCTTTTTATAAATGGTGTTGCAAACTTTCTTGATGCCCTTCAGACTGATGCCCCTGTTTTAGCTGGTAGGAAAATTCCCATTCTCATGTTTGCGGATGACACGCTGATAATCTCCAAAACACCTAGTGGATTGCAGCATGTCCTTAGACCACTATGAAGAGTTCTGTCTTATGAGAGGCCTTAAGATCAACGACGCAAAGACAAAACTTATGGCATTTAACCAGCATAGATCTTTCAGGGGGAAAATAATGATGGATGGGCTCCCCCTGGAGCAGATGAAAGCTTTTGTCTATCTGGGCATCAAACTTCATAAGGACATGAGGTGGAAGCCTCATATTGAAGTTATGGCAATTAAAGCATCGACAGCTTGCTGGCACCCTTAGAAAGGAAGTCAAAACCTCACTGACGAAGCCCATTAGCACAGCTCTACAAATTTATGATAGTAAAGTTGTGAGCTCAGTCCTCTACGGGGGGAGCTGTGGGGCTTAGAAAACCTGAACCAGCTCACACTAGCTGAGAACACGTTTTTACGCACAATCACTAGCCTCCCACAGAGCACACCCACCCTCCCTTTAAGGAATGATCTGGTTAGGAAAGCTCTAAAGGACCATGCTAGGCTTTGCCAAATTCTATAGTGGAGATGAGTATGGGTAACGCAGGAATTGTCAGTATATACTGAGGGCTTAAGGGATGATATTAATTTAGATCAATTTCATAAGCTAAACTGGCTGCTAAACGAGACACATTTTATAAAATGGGTCTATCACACTTGTGGGATCTCCCCTCCACTTCGATATTCCCCTCAAAAAAACATTCTTAAAGAGATTTACTGGGAAATGGTCGCACACAAAGAATTTAGATCGTATGATTCATCCTCACTTACGGGGCTCTTCTTACAAATCAAACCATGCCCAAGCCAAGAGCTATACTGGGACAAAATTACAAAGCCTTTGGATCGGGAACTTTACTTCCAATTTAGATCTGGCACATTGCCGCTGAAGTCTTTCTCATCCAAATGGTCTTGTACCGGGGACAATAAATGCCTTTACTGCATTAAACAAGTAGAATCATATTCCCATGTGCTCTTTCCCTGCCCTGCTTACGCGAGCCCGCGGAAAGTTTGGCTGGCCTAGCTGTGTAAAAATATGGGCACACGTTTACATAAAGTAAGCCTGCAAATTTTACGCTCCAACTCATCTCCCAGGTATGCAATTCCAGTGGCCAAGTTTTTAAGGTGGATGTGGCAGATCTGCTCTAAACTAGCTAGGGCTAGCAGTTGTCCCCAATGAAACAATCTACTACCCAACACAAATATGGGGGCAAATTAGGCAAAGTGGGTTTATTCAAGCCTAATCCGGGTGCATGAGATCGATTCTATTTTGTGTGTTATTTCTTAGCCTTGTTCTAGTATGCAATTTTTGAAAAGATGGCACGGTTTGCTTTTTTGCACAAATGTATTGATTTTAGATTTTAACTTTGATCTTAAATGTTGTATTGCGGAGCTATTTTAATCCAATAGTTTTATCTGTATGCACTTTTATGACTTGCTCAGTCGAATAAAGCTATCTTGATGACTCGTGTGAAATAAGTGCCAGCCACCGAGAAACAACCAGATGAAACCACTGCGTGCCAATTAGAAGCAGAAAAAGTTAAATCGGAAAGTTGTGCAAGTTGAACCTGTGTCTGCCTCAGCATGCATAAACGCGTGCAAGAAAACATGAAAATATGAACAATGAACGTGACCAGAGGATACCTGCCCGTCACCACGGTTGCAAAAAAAGTCAAAGAAAAGAATGTAAACTTACTGGATGACTTCACCAATGAATCCACAATCACGAAAGAGATGCTCAAATTTCTGGGTTGGAATCTGTGAGATATTCCAAAAAATACAAACTGTATAAAGACTGAGATCGTGTTGCTAGCGGTTAAAATTTATCGTCAAGACTGCGCACTGTCACACCATACCTCACTATGAGTAGGGACCAATGCTGCGTAGTTATTCACAAGATACCTCACTATTTTTAACCGAACGCCTCAGTCACAGCTACTGGAATAAATGATTACTGGACTGCCTCCCTAATGATGAAAATTACCAAGTGTAAATTCGACGTATTTATGTAGTATCAAACTAGCAAACAAATGATATGCTGTATTACATATTGTCTCATCACTCAGTAACAATATGACTCTTGTGCACAGATAATATCCAACGAAGAAAACCAAGGTTCAATTACCACGAAATGATAAACAATGTCAATGATCATGACACACGGTCACATCGCGCAATAAGACAGACCACACCAAATTTTGACTTAGCAAAAAAGGTCACTTTATTAGGACAGGTAACTAAGAACCACTTAATGAGACAATGTAACTATTATCAAATTGCTTCCCAAACATTTTTGCCACAAACAATTCCAAAAATACCCCAACCAAAATTTACCATAAATTACTCCATGTACTGCCCCAATGGCATCATTTCCTTTTTGACCATTTTGGTTTACCTGTCCAGCTTTTCTTCCACCCTCCCCCGCCCCAGAGGGAAGGATAAGCCCGCTCCAGACTATCCAAACCCTCAAAAAACCGCATGAAAGAAACACACATGAAATGAAACAAAATGTCACCTGTCCTAAACGTGACTTAAGATCAAAAAATTCATTAATATATATATATATATATATATATATATATTTTTATTATTTTTTTAACTTATTTATTTATTTATTTTTACAGAAAAAAGAGGGTGGGAGCGAGGGTCACAAAAAACGACCGTCTCTCTGCCTCAGCGCTCGTTTCCCGCCTAAACGCTTTTCCAACGGTGAAAACCTAAGCCCCGCCCCCTACCTAACTCGTGATTCGCTGCGTGGTCTGTACCATCGCGCGAACCTTCCCAGGGGGACACCCGGCTCGCGCCGCGGTCCCCCCGGGTCCCATCGCGCAATAAGACAGACCACACCAAATTTTGACTTAGCAAAAAAGGTCACTTTATTAGGACAGGTAACTAAGAACCACTTAATGAGACAATGTAACTATTATCAAATTGCTTCCCAAACATTTTTGCCACAAACAATTCCAAAAATACCCCAACCAAAATTTACCATAAATTACCCCATGTACTGACCATTTTGGTTTACCTGTCCAGCTTTTCTTCCACCCTCCCCCGCCCCAGAGGGAAGGATAAGCCCGCTCCAGACTATCCAAACCCTCAAAAAACCGCCACCCAGGAAAACCCAAAGAGTTTTCCTGGCCCACCCTCAAAAGAAAATTGCTCAAAAAACAACATACTCTACTTTAAAAGATGATCACACCAAAGATTCTCATTCCAAAAACCCGCCAGCAAGTCCCGTAATTCCATCATATAGTAGGCTTGACCTAACTGGGATAAATGAACCCCATCCTCCTGAAAAAGATGATACTCGACACTGGTAATGTTATCATGAGACAAAACCTGAATACCCATTGCATTGCAAAAAAATCTTCATCGCACGGTTTAATTTTTTGCGAGCTTTTTCCATGGCTGAATGATTGCGGGCCCCCCTCCACTGTTGTCTATAAATAAATTCGGTCCACACCAGAGACGTACCCACCCAATTGTTCTTGATGACTGCTAGATCCAATTGCATTTGTTTCAAGAGCGATAACCCAGATAAAGGTACAAGATCATTCTCACCTAAATGTATTATTAACAAGTCTGGAAAACCTCTGTCAGCTGATAATTCAGATAGCGTAGAAAACAACTTGCTCCACTTAATCCCACCGTTACCCTTCCATAGAACTTCGTGGCCTTTGCTAGGAAGTCCGAGCGACCTGCCGTAGATCTGACGTTCTGCAAAAACAGCAGACCACTTGACGAAGGAATGACCTATGATCCAAGTACGCATTTTTGAGGAAAAAGAATTGATGGCACGACCTAGGTAGAAAAGTAACAATTAGCCTGTATCAAAGCAAACGAATAAGCCATCATAGTCTGACATAACGAGAACAACATGCAGACTTCCACCTACCAATCCTCTTAATGTCCTCCCAGTCCCAGCCCAATTTAGCCGCTTCCGTAGCTGCCCCGATCCTAAATGAGTGAGTCCCAAAAAGTAAGGGGTCCCTCCCAATCCTCTTCAAGGATTTGCGTAAAACAGCCAATAAATGAGCATCAGTAATTTTTGACCCATCTTGATGCAAAAATATGGGCCCATGTATGAAATCAGGGGAACCTACAAATGAATCCCATTCCCAAATAGGACAACATCCTTGAACCCCACTCCCACTCAACTTAACCCAAACACCTTTACCCAAGTGGTCAGTTTTAGACTTTTTCAAAAATAACTTGATTGACACCCCACGTTGAAAATCAATTTCACTGGACCGAATCCCCATTTGTCCTCGCAACCCCAATAATTCTGAAACCCGAAAGGCACCAAAAAACAACCAAATCATACATAGACGAAAGCGCGACACTTCCCAAAGGTCATAACAACAAAAAGGCAATTGAACTAGTAACTGCTGTAACAAACCAAAAGTAATAGGTTCTCGTAAAGGCCCGGACTGTATCCGCTCCCTGCTCAAACCTTTGAGCATCCGCCGCAACAAAACATCCCCAACTAAATCTTGACCCCACCATAGCTGACCATAAAAAGAAATCCCAGCCAATTTGCCAGAAATGGTTGTGTGTGATAAACCTTTATTGACTAAAGATAAAACAAACTGTAACATACAAAACTTGGAATCCAATAAAGGACCTTCAAAACAGTGTGATCTCATAAAAGTTAAAAATTCAGACCAAGCCTGCAGATAAGTGCGTCTAGTACCAGGGGCTATCGATTTCTCGACCAAATCGATGATTCTCATTCCCCCAGCACCCAGATGTCTTGCGGGATTGGAGTTTTGTAGGTGTCTGCACCAGGCGCCAAGTTGCGGAATTTCTGCCAATTAGAACGAGACAAGGCGTCTGCAATTGAATTATTGACACCTGGAATGTGCCTTGCACGAAAAACAATATTGCATTTTAAGCTGAGTAACATGAAAAAACGCAAAAGCCTCAACACCCTTAGATCTTTGGCCTTCTGATTATTTATGAGCTAAACCACAGCCATGTTATCAATGTGGAACATTACACATCTGTTACTGAATTCCACACCCCAAACCATCAGGGCCACAATTAATGGAAACAACTCAAGGAAAGCAATACTGCGCCCTTGTGATAACCAATGGCGTGGCCATGCCTCCGCACACCAACGACCCTCCCAAAAAAGACCAAAACCATGTGCTCCAGAGGCATCCGAAAAAATCTGTATCTGCCAAATAGTATTGTCACCAAGAAAATATAAAGAAACTCCATTGAAATCTGACAAAAAGGTTAACCACACCCGAAGATCTTCCTTGATGACTTTGGTAAGACGAATTCTGTGGTGAGGAAGATAGGCTCCGGACATCGCAAAACCCAACCTTCTGCAAAAAGTCCTGCCTGCCCTAACAACCCGACAAGCAAAATTCAGATAGCCCAAAAGCCGTTGGACTTGCCGAAGCTCAATCTTATCCTTACCAAGCACCTCCAAAAGAAAAGACCTGATCTCTTCTACCTTTGCAGTTGGCAAACTAGCCATCATAGTTACCGTGTCTATCTCTATGCCCAAAAATAAGAGCTTAGTGCAAGGACCTTCCGTTTTTTCAGGAGCCAGCGGAACACCAAACTCCTCAGCCAAGTCCTGAAAGAATTTGAGACCTTTAAGACATTGTTTTAATTGTGCATCGCCAATGAACATAAAATCGTCCAAGTAATGACAGACATGTGTGTGGCCACTCCTCACCGAAAAACACCATTGTAGGAACGTGCTAAACGTTTCAAACAAGGCACAAGACACTGAGCACCCCATAGGAAGTACTTTGTCAACGTAAAAAGCTCCATTAAAAAACATACCTAGCAATTCAAAATCCGATGGATGGATAGGAAGTAAACGGAAGGCCGATTGAATATCACATTTTGCTAATTCTGCACCAACCCCTACCTCCCGTACCAATCTCAAGGCGTCATCCACGGACGCATAAGCGACATTGGAATCCTCAGGGGAAATGAAATCGTTAATAGATTGGCCTTCCGGCCATGACAGGTGTAAAATCATTCTGAACTCACCAACCCGTTTTTTAGGGACTACCCCCAACGGAGATATTATCAAATTCTCCAAGGGGCATTGAATAAAAGGCCCAGCTACACGACCAGCTTGAATTTCAGCCTCCAATTTCCGTTGCACCACTTGAGGCAGTTCCTTAGCAGATTTTAGATTGTCAGCCCAACGGTGATCACGAGCCCCTTGGTAGCCAATGCGAAAACCTTCTTTAAAACCCCAAAACAGTTTGGACGCAGCTTCATAATCAGGATAAACTTCCAACCAAGGCAGCAAACGCATCAGATTAATTGGGGTATGAGCCCTTTGACATAAGTTGAGGGAATCCCCCTCCACCCCTTGGAAAACTCCCTGAACCCCCTTGAGGCTGTTTAGCAAAGCATTGGGTGATGGCATGTCTACCGCCACATTGAGAGCACTCGTGTTTGAACCTACAGAATTGCCTAGTGCATGAGCCCCGGTTAAAATTCCAGCAGGCCCCTGGCGTCGGCAAGTGACCCCTTCCTGTAACCCCCGCCCCAACTGGAGCGGGGCGAGGCAGAAAGGGCCGATATATAATCGGCAGACCACTTGCAGTGTGCGTTGATGCAACCGGCTGAGCAGAGGACATCCACTGCAGCCAAAGCTCTTGATCTACTTCACCCCACGGTTTATCTTTAAACATACTGATCCGTGCCCTAAATTCTTCATCATAATTAAGCCATGCATAGCCCCCAAACTGCAAATGTGCCTTACGAATGGTGTCCATATATTTAAACAATGAAATAGCCCTGTCCGGATACCTCTCACAAAACACGCTAGCATATATCAAAAAAGCTGCAGTCCAATTTTCTATAGACTTTGGGACCCTGGGCCGCCTAGAAAGTTCCCACTCCTCCTCCTTGGACCCCTCTCTGGCTTGAATATCCCTATGAAGGAGTTTAAAAATATCGACAAATTCATGCAGCCAAATCTTATTCTTGGTGTTAACTGACAGATGTATGCCTAATGGCATGGCAAGACCCATATAAGGAAGCTTCTGCCGAGTCCCAGCAGTAGCCTTCACCTGACTTGAAACAGCAGGACCAACCTCAGCAACCCCACTACCCACAGAAGACCTTTTGCTGGAACTATCCGCATTAAGTGAAATAGATGTTCGAAAAGCCTTGTCCCTTGTATCCCCACCAAAACCAACCCCCAACACCTTAGATGTATTTGACTCGTCCACCCCCACCGAGCCCGGCAAAATTTTGCCTACCCCAGGTTGTGACCAAGCAGCCCACCAATGAGGCTTACCTGACGTTAGTTGTGCAGCACGCTTCTGAAATTCCCGAGGATCATCACGACGCTGATAATCGCGATGCCGCTCTTGGTCCGACGTGAAATCCGCACTTGACTTCTGTAAGACACTAGCAGAATTGATTGCCCCCGCACCCGTTGAAGGCACGAAAGGAACATGTTCGGAACAACAACCATTACCCCCACGATCCTTTTCTGGAAAAACATCTTCAGTACCATCAAAATAACCCAGACCTTGAATACCCTGCACCTCTGAAGATTCACAAACATCCTTGCTTGTACTTGGCATTTCGCCATCACCCAGCCCACCATCGTAAAACTCCCAATTGGTCACAGGCCTCCGATTAGAGAGCCCGGCCGCTATATTAAGATCCGCACCTGATCCGCTTGATGAAAATGACACGTTACCAAAAGGCGAAACCTGTTTCTGAATTGCTTTTCGAGGAAAAACTTGAGCTGCCTGCTGGACTGAATAACCTACCGCCTCCTCGCCGCTCGTGCCAGAATGCGATAACTTACCATGACCAGAGACATGATTACAAGCATCCACCTCCGATGAGTCAGGAACAGCATGCTCAACCCAAATCCATTGACCACGTTGAGGACCAAAAGGAGAATCAAAATCCACCTGCGGGTGACAAGGAGGGGGGCGAGAAGCCGGGAAAATGGAGACAATGTCTGAAGAGTTAATAACAGTATCTTCTTGCAAAGGCCCAGCATCTTCCGATGACCTCTGTACCACCGTAGCCACACTCTGACACATCTTCACCCAAAGGGAGACAAGAAGGAGTAACTTGCCCCAAGCCAACTGCTGATGTGAGAGCATACACACCTTTGGACCCAGGGGGGCCCCTAGGTAAAGGGGACACCCCAGAAACTGAAATACGCTTACCATAATAAGTTCCCTTCGCTAGGCGTCCCCCGCAAGCCTCAGAAGGGATAGAAAAAGATGACCTGTCTAGACAAACCTCCTCCTCCCCACCACTATCGCTAGGATAGTCCACCAAAGCTGCAGAGCGTCCCAATGACAAAACAGGAGGAGTAATGTCAATATTATGCCCAGAAAAGTAACCGGGTCTGTTCAAAAAATACTCTGCGCCCCTCAAAGACGCCCGTTTTGCAGGAGAAGGGGACTCAATAAACATAATGTCAGCACCCTCACTAGACATTCCCCTCCCCTTCCCACTTATACCTCTGCGTGATGATGCAGGCAGGCTTCTAGAAACCGCGCCTCCCCTGGCGCTGACTCGACGACGAGCTCGTCCCACCCGAGTCACAGAGACCTCCCCGGACTCCCTCACCGTGACTGCTGGTGCAGAGGCGCAGCGCGCTGTCAGGAGCCGGGAATGGGAGCTCAAACGAGCAGGCCTGCCGCGTGGATCCTTAGCTGAAAAAGGAGCCAGTTCACCTCTGGTGGCCATCTCCTGCACGCGTCCTTTGACAGGAAGACAAGCTGCCACTGCGTCGCTCACACCTTTCGCCACCACTCTCTTCGGGCGCCTCACAGCTGAAGACATTAAGTCAGGAACACCAGGGGCCAATAAGTCCACCCGGCCTGCCTCATACAGAACACGGAGCGCATTCTGAACAGCTGGGTCGTCAGCCATGACCAGCTTCTTTAGTTAAATACAAATTAAATAAATAATGAGGCAAAAAACGGCACAAAAAACGACCGTCTCTCTGCCTCAGCGCTCGTTTCCCGCCTAAACGCTTTTCCAACGGTGAAAACCTAAGCCCAGCCCCCTACCTAACTCGTGATTCGCTGCGTGGTCTGTACCATCGCGCGAACCTTCCCAGGGGGACACCCGGCTCGCGGTCCCCCCGGGTCCCATTGACTATGGGTCCTACCAAACTCGTAAGGTACACTTACCAATCTGAATGATATGTGTGTCTCATAGAGAACACGCTCTCTTTCAACTCCCCGAACAAACAGAAGCACAGAGACACGCCGAAATTTAACCATGTGTTAAACACAGAAAAAGGACTCACAGTGACGAGCAATGTCAGCTGCCATCTTAACGTAGCAGCTCAACTGTGTGAAATCTGCTTCAAATCCTGACGTAAATGCTCTATATGTACCCAGGTAATTTAATCTCTGCCATTAAATGACTGTGTAGGACAGATAAAACATCAAGTGTGCCACAAACGCTGATCTTCATAAACCAAACAGTCTAAGTAGCGACCACACCGCAGTGCGGCCGCCGTCTCCGAATGGGCACTGAAACTACTCCTTAGGAAAACAAACCATGGAAAGATGTTATCTGGCACATGAATGTAGCTGGACAATTGCTTAGTATCATAAGTCGAAGAAAAAAAACAGCATTGATAAAATGACCACTAGGGAACCTCATATAGAAAACTCTTTAATGCGGAGAACCTCCCGCATGAATACAGATGTCCACCCTGATACTACATGCAAAGACCAATCCGAGTATAATGAGATGAATAACAATGGAAAACATGCATATCAGCATGAAGTACCAGCAAGATGATATGACGTGAAGATGAATCAAAAAAAGGATGTGCTCAATGCAAAAAAGCCTATGCCTCATGTGATACCACAAAGATAGAGAAAAAAAGAATAGAAATGAAAGCTAAATAGGAAAGAAGAAAAAGTTCCCATGCATCAAGTTGCCATGAATTTGCACATGAACACTGTAATGACGGCATGTACAGCATACAATAACAAGATCCATGTTGAAATGGTTGAATACCTCTCATCAGCCAAGTGATGATGACATTTTCAACCTGAATGACAAAATTCATGTGGGAACAGTCCAAGACCAGTAATCAGTCAGGAAACAATGTTTTAACTAAACAACATGTATAGCACGATAAAATGGACTGTCGGTGTGAAATATCACTGATAACCAATGCGCCAAGTCATGTACACGAAAATGCATTATAAGAAACAAATCATATCCATTTTATCATCCAAACAAATGGAGTCATAGTATTGAACAGCTTGATCCACCAAATGTCTCGCTGAGATAATACTTTAGCATCGTCTCTGCCTGCTCTGATCTACACTAATTCCAAAATGGTCAATCTTAATTGTGCTATGGTCTGATTGTGTTCTACCCAGTGTGAAACAAGGTTCGATTTGATGTTCTTTGTCATAATTGTGCTTTTATGCTCAGTTATTCTGGTTTTCATCTTGCGCTCAGCTTTCCCCACATATGTTAAACCACACGGACATTTTATGCAATAAATGACAAATGAGGAATTGCAATCTTCTGTGTATCTGAGATTACTAAACTTGCCCGACCGTGGATGGTTAATGGTATTGCCGAACACGACATTATTACAGTTGACACAGTTAAAACATTTATGCATGCCAGATTCTGTGGTCTTGATGAGCACTTTACAGCATGTTCACATTTCTTTCAAATTGCGGCTCCTGGTGTGCGCAAACAGTGGTTGTTCAAAAAACTTGTGTCCATCACTACTAGCGCACCACCTTTGTCAGCAGTTTGAAATGTTAAAAGTTGATCCTTGGCTAGTTGGTGTATAATCCGTTCCTCAGTTTAAAACAGATTGGATTTAGTTTTGGATTTTAGGTTGTTTAGAAATGTCTTGTTTAATCATGGTTTCAAACTTGTCCAACAATTTATGAGACATTGGTGCCATATTGGTGCTCTGAGGTTTGAACTTTTGAACTGGTGCTCCGTTTGCATGGACAAATCAGATGCCATCGGATCAGACAAAGGCAACACGTTGGTAAAAAAGTGGCGCAGACGAAGATTTCTCATAAATTTGAATATTGATACTTCAATTTCCAAATCATTCATCTGGTATATAGGTACAAATGATGTCTCTTTGTTCAGTGTGCGTCTTTGTAATGGCATCAAGTTGATCGATGAAATGTTAATGATCAAACCTTGGTCTTGCTCCGCAGATTGGGTCCATCTTTTTCTTTTCCCTCTTCGTGTTTTCTTTAAACACTTTGATCTGGTGGACGCCCGACTGCTTGGATGCTGGCTAAAAAAGAAACTGACAAAGAAGACGGTGCTTGAGTGTCACGAATGGGTGCTGCAGATGGTTGCAAAGTTGTTGCTGCTGATTGTTGACCTGTACTCAGAGTTCTAGTTGCTTCCATCTCCTGGTCAGGAACAATACATTCTTGGGACAATGATACCGGTTTTTGTGACCTTTTCCTCCGGGCAAACACCTCAGCCCAGGTGTACACTTCATTCAATTTATAATAGATTGTGTCCCTGTGGAATTTCTTGAGCTTTCGTTCTTGAATGTCTTTCACGTGCGCATCTAATTTGTTGTTCAAATCATCAAGAGTAATTTTCCAATATTCAGGTTCACACCTGGATGCACAGTCTGCCTAGATCGTTTCTGCTTCTTCTTCTGAATCCAGAATTGTGCAGGAGAGTGCTTCTATTAATAGTCCAATTAAATCTAACAAAAACTTGTTGAAAACCGCTTGCCACATTTCCATGAAGAACTTATTGAATTGGAACTTGTACAACAACGGTTTGTAATCTTTAACCTCGTGGTATCCTTTGTACCTTGTGGTCCTGTATTAAAATTGACGCAAGTAAACGTTGGCCGAGTGCTCGTCTGGTGATAAATTCCAATTGTCTCAATTGTAGTGGTATTGAGCCTCCCTGTATATTGAATGTGGTTGTCTCCTGAATTAATGCATATATGTCACTGGCTTGAGCGGATGTGTAAGTGCGGGTTTCTGCTCTATTGTCAGTGATGTTAGAAAAGGCTTCAAAGACATCTTTAAACTTAGGGTACTGCTAACTAAACGTTGGCATGAACTCAAACTGAATAAATAGGTTAACGCACACCTCTTTGTGTAAACCTTTCCTTAAATGAATGAAACTTACTTAACTTGTATGCGTGCACACCAAAAAGGGGTTGCCTGCCCCTCAAGTATAGAATGTATGCTGACTGTTCACTCGGTATCTGATTGCCCGACCATGAATGGTTAATGGTATAGCCTAACATGACATTATTGCAGTTAACGCAGTTAAAAAATGTATGCATGCCGGATTCTGTGGTCTTGATGAGCACTTTAGAACATGTTAACATTTCTTTCAAATTGCGGCTCCTGGTGTGCCCAAACAGTAGTGGTTGTTCAAATAACCCTTCGAATTCAGGTTCCGACTAAAGAAGTTGCCATCTGGACTTGATAATCCTTTTTATGGCCACTGATTTGGTGGAATACTTTGACACGAACACCAGAGGCCCCTGAAGAAGGGATTTGATGATCCCGAAATGCATTGGGCAATGCCATTTCTTGGATGTTCAACAATTCAATTTGTATTATGAATATCGTGATGTTCATGCTACATATAGTTTAGTATTTTGTTTAAAGCATTTTCGTATAGTTTAATTTAAAAAAAAATGTTTGGGAGCCACATAAAGGTCAAAGCATTTGTAAAAATGAGCAAATGATTGATTGTTTAGATATTCTGTGATCCTTTGGGTACATTCAAGTTTTATATTGATTATATGAATAATTTAAATTTACGCTGTGCAATCAGTGAACAGTCACTCGCATATATTCTGTCCGCTCAGACTCACAATCAGGTGGGTTAGTAGAGAAAGCATTTTGGCCTTACCTTACTGGAAGATGTACCACCAAGCTCTCTGGCGTGGGGAACTGTGGGGAGTAAAAACACAGATCACCTACTATGTTCCCTCTAAAGAGAGCACCTGCACTTTTAAAAGCGCCCTGGTTATATTTTAGAGTGTGCACGTCAAACATGCAGAGAGAGACTTTGCAAAGTGCTCATTTAAAATGAGCAGCATGAACGTCTCCCTTGGTGGACGGCAGCACTCACTGCTCTGTGAAAGATCACGGAGTAGTGGGGGGGCACACATATCAGAGTAGAAGCAGGCAATCATACAAACACTGCCTGCTCCTAAATGTATATCTATGGGAGAGTTGCTTTGGTGTTTTGTGTAAATAATTAGAAGCTCACACCTACCACCCTTCACAGAAGCTGTTATGCAGCAGACAAAAGCAACATAACAATGATGCATCTCCAGGACTGACCTTAGAACTGTGCTCCTCTCCTATGCTTTAGATATATAGGGTCTAGACGTGAACATTTCCCTTTAGGTTTTGGTCTTTGAAGTTTGAAGACATGCAAATGAGAAACAATAAAGATTCCTGCACTGATGGGTATGGAAGTAGACAAAGTTTAAGTGCATTCAGATGGCACCATTCGTAAGAAGGCTTTTAACGAGTTAGGCAGGAGTGGCTGGTGTTAACACTGCACCATAGCTATCGACAGTGCAACCAATTTTCCCCATCTTTTTATTGGAAATCCTATTAATCTGAAAATCCTATAAATCTTAATTCCAGCAAAAGGTTTGATGCTCAACAACTGATTCAACAGTTCCACACATTTTCTGGATAAAGCAGGTAAATCCCACAAAAGTTATTGTGAATTGAATTTTAAATGGACAGGTCTGCCTTTATTTTAGTGAGGCAGTTTGTGTGACCAGTAGCCCACGTCTTGTTCAAACAGAGTTAAGAGGTGCAGTGGTAATAATTTAGAGTGATAACTAATTCCAAGTTAAAAAATATTTTGAGAAGTGCAGCAAATGTATGGCAGGTCACTAAAAACTGTATGAAGGAGGGTCAGTAAAACCTGCACCAGTTACCCCAAAACGTTCTACTAGTGGTCAATACTGGTCTCAATGGACAAGGTCCATAGTATATATAAATTGGGGTAGAGAAGGGTTGTTTTATAAAAGTGTCACAGTAAGTCCCTGTCAGAATCCCTTTAGGAGGACCACGGAAAACACAGGGGCTAATAGGCCCAACGGTGTTGGTTGAGGCCTTTTACTCTCAATATCCTGTGCTCCGACCAACTATGGATCCCGCTCAACAAGGCCAAGTAACCCTTCTGCACTTGACTTTCAGTGGTAACTGTGGCTGAGCAGTCAAGTTTCAAACAGGGGTGGGGTAAGATACAGTTGAGTAAAGACAACCCATAATTCAAAATGCAAACAGTATGAACAATAATTCAGGGTCAAGCCACATACATCCTTTTACAAGAAAATGTAGTATTTTATTTCCAGCTCTACACATGCAAAGAGATGTGACATTCATACGCAAAATCACAATCCCACATTCGAGATTGGAGCTCTCGTAGTTTTCAGGCGAATACCGGTCCTACCCTCCTTTGTGTAACGTGTTCAGGGTAATTTGCTGCATCAGGGGATGTCAACTAATAGGACGGACTCAAAAGTTCCCTTTTGACTCTTCAGGATTTCAGTCAACAGTGTCAATAGTGACGGAGCACCTTTAGCAGTAGATCCCCCAGGGCCCTAGTTCAAGTCTTACCCACTCCTGCAGCACAAAACCATTTGATGTTACAGCGGGTGCTCTCAATGTGGACCCTCACATGGTGTAAACCTGCTCAGAGAAATTAAGCTGCTTGCGGTACATGTGGCAAAGTCAGGCAGGCGCAGATTCAACTTCCGAAGTGGCACAGCCACTCTCACTAGTGATCAGAGCAGCTTCCAGCAGGCAGGCACTGTTTCTCTGGGCTGCAGGGCAGGTGGTCTTAGTTTTCCTAGGTGATGCCTCCTCATCCAGCAGGGACACTAGCCGGCCTTGACTCCCAGTTCTGGTCACAGGCAGAAGCATTGCAGAGCTTCCCCTTCTCACAAAGCACATCTGGCTGCTTTGCAAATGACACACTTTTGGGGACTCATCCTTCCCTTCTTTTAGTCCTTTTCCAGACACCAAATGAGATTTAGGGTCTGGAAATTTCCCCCAGGCATCAGTCTGAATCCGGAAATGACGTTGTGCGACCTACATAGACGCTGCCCGGGCACCAGGACGTTAGTTCCTAACACGACTTTCCATGCCAGATGCGCAGAGGTATGAAAGTCACTGACCACTGGTGCTTCAAAACTAAGGCCCATTAGGGGAGTCCCTATCCCTAGAAATCAGTTCGCAGAGCACAGAGAATTTGTGGGGCGTAAGGAATCTACAACTAGAAAACATCTCTACCAGATACATACTCAGTGTTGGTAAGTAACATGCTCATTTGATAGAGACTTCTAGTTGTAGATTCCTTACCTTTAGAATAGATACCCCAACAATACCAACCCCGGAGGAGGGTCTGCAAACCAAAATCACACTAGGAAGTCCTGGAGGACTGACGGGCAAAGTACCCCTCCCTCTGGACTTGGCTGTCTAGGCAGTAGTGTCTGGTACACGTGTGCAGGGATGCCCACGTTGCCGCCTGACAGATATCCAGTGTATGCAAGAACAATGGTTCTGTCGGAGAATGAACGAAATAACTTAATATGTGCTGAATACACTTTTTCAATTATCAAGGACACACACAAAACCAAAGAAACAGGACAGAATCCAAGTCACTTGATAGAATGATATTAATTAATGTATCTAGAGCACCAGAATATTTACAGGGTAAACCAACCAAAAAACACATTCATAGTGAAACAATTGGTGAAACAGTGATAATTTGCACAAAACACATCACATATAACGAATATGTACAATGGACAATACATAAACATAATCAACAAACAGGGTCCTATTAACAATGCATAAGCCACTTTAGGGTTCAATTTTCTTGCTGCATAAGTGGATTTGCATGAGACACATAGGACATGTAACGTCGACGTTTCGACCCAAAGAAGGTGTGCCAATTAGTACGCATCAAAGAGGGTCTTCATCAGGACAAGCGAGGTTGGGGACCTGGGGAACCGACTTAATTATGAGGAAAAGGATTCCTGTTGTCTCTAATGCAGATGGCCAACATCAAATGTGAGAAAAATATTTAACTCCTGTGAGGCGGTGATATATGATTTAGAAGGGAAAAGTGGTGCTGTCTCTACAATCGCCACGTACATAATTTCCAGAGGATATGATAGACGTGTCATTCCGAGCTCGTTGGCTTCTGAGTTTCACACGCAAGGCGCTCATCTATTTTGACAGATATCCAGGACTGGGACTCCGTGTGCCAACCCAGTGGTTGCCGCTGTTGCTATAGTTGTGAGCACGGAACCCCACCGGAGGTTCCTTCTTTGCCAATGCGCTGCCCATTTTAATGCAGAGGACAACCCATTGAGAGCTGGTCCTTTTCTGCACTGCCCGACCTTTCTTGGTACCCACATAGCCAATGAAGAATTTATCGTCCACCTGGAAGTCTTTGGTACGATCAAGATAGAAATACAATGTATGCTTTGGGTCCAGGCAGTGGAGTCTCTCCTCTTCCTTGGTGGGATGCGGGGTGTGTGTAAAAGGTGGGCAGGGTAATGGATAGTCTCACATGAAAGGGCATGACCGCTTTAGGGAGAAACAAAGCTTTAGTTCGAAGCACCACTTTATCTGGACGGACAAAGATAGGAAGGCTTCAAAGACAAAGCCTGTAGCTCACTAACTCTGCGAGCGAGGTGATGGCAAGTAGAAAAGCAGTCTTAAGAGTTAGAAGCCTGACGGGGCAATTATGAAGAGCCTCGGACGGAGCACACATAAAAAAAGTCAAGACCAAATTTAAATCCCATTGGGGCATTATGAAAGGAGACAGAGGAAACAAGTGAGTAAGGCCTTCAAGAAACCTATTGACAATGGGAGATTGGAACAAAGAAGGCTGATCTGTAGTCTCAGAAAGATAGCAGAAAGATAACCCTTAAGGGTGCCCAAAACAGAACCCTGCTGGGCCAAAGAAGGTAAGAACAATAGAACCCCGGAAAGAGGGGCAGAAAGAGGATCAACAGCCTTTGCTGTGCAAAATGCCACAAATTTGATTAATCTACAGGTGTATACTGTTTTTGTGGAAGGACGCCTGGATGCCAAGATGACCTCACAGACTTCAGGTGGAAGATCGAAAGCGGTCAACTGCTGCAGCTCAATCTCCACGCAAGGAGGTGGAGACTGGACAAGTATGAGTGAAGAACAGTCCCCAGCTGCTGCGACAGAACATCCTTCCGAAGGGGCAGTCTGATCGGAGGATCGATGGCCATGCTCAGAAGGTCAGAATACCAGACTCTTCGTGCACAATCCGGTGCCACATGAATGACTTGAGCCCAGTCGTGATTGATCTTCTTGAGTACTCTAGGCAGAAGTGGTATAGGCCAGAAGGCGTAGAGGAGGCCAAAGCTCCACTAGTGACGAAAGCATCGCACAGCAAGTGCTCCTTGGAAACTCCAATGCGCAATACTGCCGACATTGCACATTCTCTTTGTAGGTGAACAGATCTAACCAAGGCTCTCCCCACCACTAAAGGAGACCTTCCGCCACCTCACTGATGGAGAAACCATTAGTGATCGACCAGGCACAGACGGCTGAGTCCGTCCACTCTGGCATTCACAGAACCCACCAGGTGCTGAAATACCAGGGATATGCCCTGATGTTCCAGCCATGTCCAGAGGCAGAGAGCCTCCTGACAAAGGCTGAAACATTGGCATCATAGCCCAAATATCCCAGACTCCCTGCTTGGGTGGATAGGCTCAAAACTGCAATGTGTCCAGAATCGCTCTGATGAAAAGGAGCATTTGAGAGGGAGTCAGGTGTGACCTTGGCACATTGTTAGGGACCCTCAGGGAGTGCAGGAGGTCCGCCGTAGTCTGGAGGTGGGAGACGACAGCCTGGGGTGAGCCCGCCTTCAACAACCAGTCATCGAGAGAGGGGAAGACTGGTACCCATGATCTGCGCAGATGAGAAGCTGAGGGACACTGGTAAGGCCAAAGAAGAGCAGGGTGAACTGCAAGTGCTCGTGGCCCACTGTGAACCGTAAGTAATGTCTGTGGGCAGACAGGACGGGGATTTGGAAAATAAGCACCCTGCAAGTCCAAAGCTACCGTCCAGTCTCGTAGGTCTAGGGCAGAAAGGACCTGGGCCAAAGTGAGCATTTTGAACTTCTCATTCCAAAGGAAGAAGTTGCGGGTCCGGAGGTCTAGGAGAGGACGCAGGCCTTTGTTCTTTTTGGGTGCCAGAAAGTAGTGGGAATAACAATCACATTCTACTTCTGGCACAGGGACCCTCTCTATGGCCCTGTTGACCAAGAAAGCTGTAACTTCCTTGTGGAGAAGTGCCAAATGATCCTCTGACATGCGGTCTCATCAGGGTGGCATATCGCAAGGTGTAGTCTCGAAGGGGAGCGAGTAGCCCCTTCGGACTATCTGCAGGACCCACCTGTCTGACACGATGGACTGCCAGCGGAGGTGGTGATGGCGAATCCTGCCTCCGACTGGCCGATGATCAACCTGAAACGTCCAAATAGGAAGGTTTGGAGGCAGTGGCTAAGCGGGAAACATTGGACTGGCCTGACCGCTGGCTCCCTGACCCACAAGGACGCTGGATCCCAAGCATAGGCTGGACAGCTTGCCTGACTCAGTGGCTGGGCAGGACTCGGCTGGGCACCCCTTCCATAGCTACGAAAAGGATGAAAGGCAGACTGAGGGGGATGGGTTGGAGCCACGAGGCCCAAGGATTAGGCCCTAGCCCGATATTCCTTGAAGCACTCAAGCGCCGAGGCTCCCTTGTCGCCGAAAAAGGCAAGTGCCATCAAAGGGCATGTCCATCAGAGTAGATTGGACAACCCTTGAAAAGCCAGAAGTCCTCAACCAGGCATAGCGTCTTAATGCTACCGACAAGGCAACCATTCTGCCCAGAGAGTTGGTGGTGTCCAGCACACAACAAATGGTGAATTTCACTTAGTCTCCCCAGTCCGCAACTGCCTGGGAGAGAATGGCCAAAGCCTCCTCGGGGCACTGAGGCAGCACCTGTGCAACCGTATCCCAGATAGTATAGGAGTATCGGCCCAAGAGGCAATCAGTATGTACTGACCACAATGCCAAGCTGGGGGGAAGAAAACTTCCTCTTCCCAAGATGGTCCAGCTTCTTGGATTCCCTATCAGGTGAGTATAAGACAATGTGCCTTTGGAAGATGAAGCTTGGGCATCCAAGCTTTCAGGGGAAGCATGCTGCATAAGGAACGCTGGATCGCCTGGAGC
Organism: Triturus cristatus; assembly: GCF_964204655.1. Taxonomy (NCBI): domain Eukaryota; kingdom Metazoa; phylum Chordata; class Amphibia; order Caudata; family Salamandridae; genus Triturus; species Triturus cristatus. The sequence goes on from NC_140594.1 coordinate 814,633,890, forward strand.
GAGGCGATGGCGGTGGGCAATTGGACTGTCCAGAGAAGCCCCAGAGCTGGGCCTGGGCCAAGTGCCCAGAAGGACATCAGTGAGGGTTTCATTGAAAGGAAAAATAGGTTCGGAGGTAGAAGCCGTAGGCTGAAGCACCTATGTCAGGAGGTTAGTCCTGACTGACACCAAAAGGGAGCACAAGGTCCAGGATCTTGGCTGCCCTTCTCACCACCATTGAGTAGGAAGCTCCCTTCTCCATAACCATGGCAGGAGTAGAAAGCAAGCCAGTGTCAGGGGAAGCCCACCAGCCTCACCCATGTCCATCCGCCAGTCCATGGGGTCTTCAGGGTGGTCAGTTAAAGGGTCCAGTGACCCCTCCCAGGCCTCTTTACCACCTCCCGGCGCAAAATCAACATTGGGGATGAACACAAGCACAAACGTCCGTTCCAGCATCCAAACTAACAATGATTGACCCCGGTCCGGCGCGGTGTCCAAGTCAGGGACAAGGATGGGATCTTCGCCAACAAGGGGCACAGTCGGAGTCGGGAGCGTCGCCATTGGGATCAATGTACGGGAAGGCTGATGTGGAACAAAGTCGGTCCGGATCCACGGGGGCCCTCCGGAGCTGGGGTTGAAGCCACCAGTAAAGCCCTGGGGGCCTCAACTGACTCTGCGGGGCCCAAAGGCACCCCAGCAGAGCCGGACTACCCAAAGATGAGGTGCAAGGCCTCTTAAAACTGTCTCAATTGGGCAGGAGACGCTCCATTTCAACTTTAACACCACTCCACATACCCCTGAATTAAAAATAAGTCAAACTATGAAAATGCATAGCGGTATCAAAAGTATTATTAGACATATCCTGGGCCAAGATCACCTCAATGAATTTCCCACAACACAAATGCTGGAACAACCACACTACTGGCCTTATTGCACCAATGACATTTTCCACATCTTAGATTGTCTGGCTTCGCTAACTATCCAACATGCCAGATCACAGAGATCATTTTACTGGTAAAGGCAAAGCTTAAATAATAAAAAGAAGGGCCTCCATTCCACCAAGTGCAGGTGAAGAAAAGCACCAAATACTCAAATTAGGGGTTGAAACGAATCCCTATAATGTTAAGTTCAGGTTTCGCAGCAGGAAGTTTAAGTTGACAAAAAAGGTCCTAAAGAGCTCTTTAATATTCTGAAGGTCCAATTGTCTGAGCCCATATCAGTCTCGCAATGTGATAAGCTAACCAGATAGTTCACCAATAAAATAATCTAGATGAGAAAGATACTTGTGCTCTTTCCCTGTGATAAGCTGAATGTCAACTTTACCAGAAAAAAAACAGACAGCCTCATGGGAGCCTTCAGCTAGTCACCCTAAATTCCTTTTGGAGGGTGATATTAATGCATCACAACATCCAGAAGATCAGATTACTCATTCACTTGCTAAAAAACCTCATTTAGGCCCTTACACCTTGCTGGCTTCCAATCATAAAATCATCCCTTGAACATGGATCTGTGTCTGACCCTCGGAAAATTGGTTTGATTTACTGCCTATCTCCTTAACAGCTGACCATGAACTGACTGACCATTGCTGTGCCAACACAGGTGTCCACTTTTCTTTCCAAGATTCTTAGGATATGTGTTACTAATACCTTGAGGAATTCAACAGGAGCAACAAGTCTGTTGTTTTAATCTGTTTTCATATATATTAAGATACTATGAAAGATTGATAGATGTGTGTAGAAAGCAGATTTGCTTCCCAACTGGGTACACAGGTCTTATGGGGTCAACCACCTGTGGCCCAAGGTCATTGTTGCTGAAGATTAAACTACTGGTGGGCAGTGACTTTGTTCAAAACTAGGTTATATGATCTAAAACTAGTACTTCTGAACAAAGCATGCCTGATAGGGTGTGGTAGGCAGAATAATAAGGAGTACCAACAGTTTGTGGTCACTGCTTTTAACATATATTGAGCACCACAAAAGGGATCTGCGCTCTCTCCCCAGGCACACAATGAAGATCAGCAGGTGAGGACTAATGGTTTAGAGCTGGGGATGAAAGGACTGGCAACACTTCTGTGCTTTTGTATGGCTTTCGAACACCCCAGACTTGCGTTATAATCTTATATTATTTTCGAAGCTTTAGAAAGCTAAAATAGAGACCGACATTTGTAAGGGTGCAAGGAGTTAGCAGAGTACTTTCACTGAGGTCAAAGTATTCATGAACATAAGAATGAACTTATACACACATCTGCCTATGGTTTCATATGACTTTGAAACATTTCATGTTACTCCATGCCATGGTCTACAGGTAGATTGTGCTCTATTCGAAATCCCTCTGTCAAATTCAGATGTCTGTATGTATGTGATGTTTGAAAAGCATAAACCTAGCCGAAAGCCAGCGGAGCACTGTACAGGGTAAAACACAGAGTTAATGAGTGATTGGAGGGGTTTCTAGGTTTAGGGGTAGCCAGTTACTTTGTATACAGTAGTGTTCTTTAAGGAGGTGTGCTTTCATTTCTTTCCTACATCGGAGAATGGTTGGGGAGGTCCTGATTAATATAGGAATGTCGGTACTGATGCTGGGTGTATAGATGGAGAAGATGATGCCTTCATTTTTATTTTACTTTTTTGCACCTCTTCTCAAGTCTGGTGATGTTCTAATCGCAGAATGATGTACACTTCCAACTGTGGTTTACTGCATCACCACGCATGGTAGATACAGATGTCCTGACCTTATCCCAGTCTCTATAGAAGAAAGCATCGAGTTTTAATGTATGATAGGAAGGTTGTTTTTAAAAGCACAAATAAAGGCATCCGCACACACATCTAATCACAGAGTAAGTGGTCTAGCATTTCACTTCATAGAGGAGCTCCCTCAGCTTCTCTATGGGACCTAAAAACTGACCTAGTATCCATTGTCTGTGAGGTCTGGTTGGCTGGTGGATTAGTTTGAGGTAGTAAGTAAAGAGTAGTAATGCAACAATTCTTAACAATATTATTTAACAATTTAAAAATAAAAGTTGCTCCTACAAATCTATACTGAGCGAGTAATTCAAACATTGCATGAAAAGCCGAGCCACTGCACCCAAAAGTAACCAAACACATCATTGTTCTCTTGCTATGTCAATGACTACTTGCTAGATTGGTTCTGTGGAAAACAACGGCATAGTCCGCTCTATGGATGATAAATAATACAACATAGCATTAATATAATAAACAACGCATTTGCAATAAGAATGCAATAAAAGAAAGACATGTTTATTTCTTAAATGTTGATATTTATCCAGGAAATGCTAACCTACGTAGATGAGCTGCACCCTAGCGGGGCAGCCATTTTCTCTAGCTTTGTTCATACAAAGCCAAATACCTTCACAGATAGTTATGCTACACCCGCTAGCGCCTGTCCCAGGGCTCAGCTGCCACCATGAACACTAATGGGTATAAGGCCCTTACACAGGCATTGTGCAGACAATGTGAGCGCACGGCAAAAGCAGCTTCATGCTGGCGCTTAAGGTGGTCACTTTACACACAAATACATTCACCTGAGACAATGTGACTCTTCTGCCCGCTAACTCGGAAGTCGATGGGCAAAAATCTCTCGGCTCAATGCCAGAAATCCCAAGGCTGTCCAGTGGCCTGAGGCAAGCATGAATGACGCTACCACAAAGCCAACGAAGGATGACCCATTACTTCATTCTCTGTAGGCTGCAGTGCGCTGATCCAACATGCGAATGACCATACAAATGACCAAAGGCTGAAAGTGGCTGACCCAAAGCTCTTCCCTCTATGGATTTTAACAATCTGTATGAATTATCAAGCTGGTGAGTCCGCTACAATTGTTTCTATGCCAGAACTAAAATAAAGCTCCCTATGGAATTGATGGATCAGATGAACGCTACGTGTCTCTATCGTAAAATTACAGGCTACATAGAGTTGTCAGGCAAAGGGCTAAAATCGCTAGATATCAGCTGAAACTAATATGTAACATCAGACACTTATTGCCCAAAATGGAGCCAACACTTGCATTAAAAAGTCCGAGTGATTTCATTACTAAAGGTTGTCTGCGCCACTAAGGTCCATCTTAAATTCTGTTGCCTGCCTTTTCTCTGGACCAAGACGTTCAACCACATTACTTCTGTTCTACCCTCCCTCAAATGTCACAACTTCAAGATACTATTACTTTGACACCAGTTTCTATCACATCAAAATAGGGCAAATAAATATTCGGAAGTCCTCGAGGCAGTGGTTCCGTAAGAAGAAAGGCTCCTCTATAGCTGCAGGTACCATGTTTCAGAAAAAGGACCACGTTAAATAAACTGATCTTAGCCAAGACCTGCTCTTAAAATATGGAATATCCTCCTGCTCACATTAAACTTGCCTCATCTATTACCCTCTTTACAAAGAGTTTTAAAGACCATGTACACCAATGCTCCACTGTCTACATACAACACCACCTGTTACTGGCGATGGCACTACATTAGTTCATGGACCTCTCCTTTTTCTTCCATGGACTTCGGCTCAGATCCAAGTGCTTATTTTTCATCTTTCTTACGGCTACTCAGGCTAATCCGTTTCTTGCCATCATCTCGGTCTGCTCCTCTGCACTTCCTCCTTACATGTTTTTTTTCAACCTAAGTAGTTATTTCTATCTTTTCAAAATGTGCCGCAACTTTGTTGTACGCATTCTTCTATAATTTGAATTATAATGCACATGCCTGTAAACAAGTCATCCATTAGTTTCAAGGCTTTCACTTCTTTCTTGTCCTAAAAACTGCAGAATCCTCACTCTCCAATAATTTTCTGCATACTCACCTGTATGTACATGCCATATTAAGAATGTGTTACACTCATTTAGATGCATGTTCCTCACGACCTATAAAGCAATATCGCCCTTCTTTTGTGGGCCTATTGAATGCTCTACAAGACTTTTTTGGTTTTTTTTTTTTTAACAGAAAGAGAACCCAATGATCGACCATCACAAACTCATTCGACTCAGTTTATACAAAGCCAAAAACATGCGCAAATTGACATGATTCACTGGTTAGTGCCTGTCCCAGGGCTCAGCTGCCACCATGAACACCAATGAGTGCAAGGACCTTACAAGGGCATAGTGCAGATAATGTGAGCACACAGCGAAAGCAGCTTCATGGTGGCACTCAACGTGGTCATCTTGAATACACACAAATCCCTTCACCAGAGACCATGGAAGTCTTCTGCTAGCACAGTCTCCGATGGGAACCTAATTCGACAGACTCCAGGACTCAGGACTTCAAGGAAACACCCTGAGTTCAATCGCCTCCTACCTCTCCAACAGAACTTAACAAGTTAGACTTTCCCTATACACCTCTGAACACAAGAAGTTCATCTGCAGAGGCCCTCAGAGCTCCTCCCTCAGCCCAAACCTGTTCAATATGTACATGGCTACTCTGCCCAGCATCATAAGAGCCCAGGGCATCAACATTGTTTCTGTAACGCCCTGAACGTCTCAGGATCGTTTAACAGACACGACAATGAGGACGCAACCACTTGTGAAGGGTTAGTTCTTTTAATGAAGGCAAATAAAATACAAAGAACAAACAAAAGTTATAGTCACTGGAATCCTCCAGGCTAAGTACGTTACCAGCCCACAGCACGGATGGTCCTAACCGTCCTCTGCATATACGCCGATCCCGGCGTATGCCAACAGAGGGCAGAAATGAAATGGCCGACAATGCCAATCGGTAGGCTGTGAGGGGCACGAAGAGTGTTGGGGAGAATCGAGGAGTCAGGGAAACACCCAGCCGGGGTCTCTACCTGAAGGGAGCAGCCGCTCAACCTCTTCCTCAGACTGCACCGGGACGCGGAGTCACCTCCTGGTGATGCGTCACCGATACCCCAATCACAAGCAAGAAGACTGAACCGAGAGCAGCCGCTCGATCGATCCTGTGGACTTCCGAGTCTGTAACGCGGCAAACACCTCCTGGTGTGCGTTACAGCTGGCAGTCCCTGTGTCTCTGGTCGGGCTGGGAGTTACGACTCCAACCAGCAAAAGCGCCACTGCACTTGGACTCAGCCGAGTCAAAAAGCGAAGCTCAATGGTTGACCGGTAGAGCTTCCGGGTCCTTCACAGGTGACGATGGGGCAAGACACGGCCCAGGGAGTAACGACTCGACCTACCTCCGTTCTTGCCTTACTGGAGCACCACTCCGGAACACTGCTCTTCACGAAGCAGGTACGTCGGTGTAAACACAATATCCGACAGCCTTGTACCTCCCGGTTCCTCCCTTTATAGGGCGTGTTTTCCTTGAGTTATGTAACAGCTCTCCTGTTTACATAAGGGCGTGTTTCCCTTGAGTTATGTAACAGCTCTCCTGTTTACATAAGGGCGTGTTTCCCTTGAGTTATGTAACAGCTCTCCTGTTTACATAAGGGCGTGTTTCCCTTGAGTTATGTAACAGCTCTCCTGTTTACATAAGGGCGTGTTTCCCTTGTATGACAGGAATTCTTGACAGTACATCCTCCCTCTCAGCGGCTCCCCACGGGTCCAGCGCTGGCAGGAAAACGCCGATGGAACAAGGAGACCAAGCGCGGAGCATGAACCCCTTCAGCCGGTTCCCATGAATGCTCCTCCGGGCCATAGCCTTTCCACGCAACCAGGTACCACAGCTTCCCCCTGCGCCATTTGGACGCCCGTATGCCCGACACTTCTTACTCCACCTCCGACTCCACGCATACCGGCCTAGGTGTCCCAGACGGCTTGGAGGGTGCTGGTTTGAGCAATGATACATGAAAGACAGGGTGTATCCGCAATGACTGGGGCAAGCACACCTTCACGTTCACGGGACCCATACACTTGGTAATTCGATAGGGGCCCATGTACTTGGGATGGAACACACTGTTCTTTCGAAACCTCATGTTTCTTGTGGATATCCAGACGTAGTCTCCAGTGCGGTACAGTGGCCCGGGCCTTCTCTTCCTATCTGCCGCAGCCTTGTATCTTCTCTTGGCCTCTATTAGGACAGCCCTTGAGCGCATCAACGTGTCTTTTATGTGTGCCACCCTGTCCGCTGTGGCGGGAATCCTGTCCTCTCTGAACGGATGTAGAAATGGCAAGAACCTGGGATGTTGGCCATAGTTGCTATAGAACGGAGATGACTGTGTGGAGCTGTGAGTGGCGTTGTTATAGGCTATCTCTGCAACCCATAGCAAGTCGACCCATTCTTCCCTGCCCTGGTCCACAAAACATCGCAGATACTGTTTGAGCGTTTGGTTCAGGCGCTCGGTTTGGCCGTCCGTTTGAGGGTGGTAGCTGGTGGACAGGGCGGTCTTAACATGCAGCGCAGTGCACCAAGTCTTCCAGAATTGCGCAGTAAACTGCGACCCCCGGTCCGACACGATCACCCCAGGTAATCCATGCAGTCGTACCACATTCTTTAGGAGTAGTGACGCCAATTCCCCGGCCGTAGGGACTCTCTTGCAGGGGATGAAGTGCCCCATTTTCGTCAAGTAATCCACCACCACCAGTATTGCCGTCATCCCCTGGTCTACCGGTAGGCCCACCACGAAGTCCAGTGATATGCTATCCCATAGTCTATCCGGGGTCGGAAGTGGATGTAAGAGCCCTTGGGTTCGGCCATGGTCGGCCTTCATGGTAGCACACGTAGGACACTCCTGTCCCCACCTCCTGACATCCACTCATGGTTGGCCACCAGAAATGCCGTCCCATGCTAGCCACCGTTTTTTCAAGGCCCAAATGACCTGCGCATGGAGAGTCATGGCACCAGATGAATGCTTGTTTCCTTAGCCTAGGCGTGGGTATCAATAGGCACCTGCCCTTCAGGGGTATCCCGTCCTTCAGCTGCCATTCTCTGTGACTGAGGAGCCACCTCCGCCATGCGAATGACCTGATCCCTCTCTTTATTCCCCTCAGGAAAGTATCCGGTTGGATAACCCCCAATACCATCCTCGGGGAAATGATGGAACGCTCGGTTGCAGGCAATGGTTCCTTAACTGCAGATTGACGGGACAGGGCGTCCGCCTTCCGGTTTTCCGTCCCCGGCCGATATGTGATGCGGAAGTTGAACCCCGCAAAGAAGATCATCCACCGCAGCTGCCTGGGAGAAAGGTGTCTAGTGGCCGCCATGAACTGTAGGTTCCGATGGTCCGTGTACACCGATACCACATGTCTTGCCCCCATCAACCAATGCCTCCATTCGGTGAAGGCGTCCTTGATTGCGAGAAGCTCCTTCTCCGCAATATGGTAGTTGCGTTCGGCGTCGTTGAGTTTGCGGGACATGTACGCAACGGGATGAAGCACCCCTGTGTCGTGGTTGCGTTGGGACAAGATAGCCCCCAGCGCCACATCCGACGCGTCCGCTTCCACCACGTAGGGGAGATCCGGATCGGGGTGAGCCAACACCGGCGCCTTACCAAAGGCGCTTTTCAGGGCCTCAAAGGCTTTGTTCGCTTCAGGGGACCAGACAAACTCCTTGGACTTCCTCAGTAGCTGTGTGATTGGGGCCACCACTCTTGAAAATCCATCTATAAACCGCCTGTAAAAGTTGGCGAAGCCAATGAAACTTTGGACGTCCTTCACGCTTTGGGGCACCGGCCATTCTTTCACCGCCTTGATCTTTCGTTCTGCCATCTCCTGTCCCTCTGGACTCAGCATCACTCCGAGAAATTCCACGGATGTGACGTGGAAGTCACACTCGCTGAGTTTACAAAACAGCATGTTTTCCCTCAGCTTTTGGAGCACAGCTTTGACGTGGTGTACGTGCTCCTCCACACTGGACGAATAGATGAGGATGTCGTCGATATATACGACCACGTAGATATCCAACTCCTCTCTGAATACCTCATTCAAAAAGTACTGAAAGGCTGCCGGGGCGTTGCACAGACCGAACGGCATGACGAGGTACTCAAAAAGGCCGAACCTGGTCTTAAAGGCGGTCTTCCACTCGTCTCCGTCCCTCATGCGCACCAGATGGTATGCCCCTTTCAAATCCAACTTGGTGTAGATACGAGCTTTCTTGACCTGTTCCAGAAGTACACTGATGAGAGGCAAGGGGTACCGATTTTTTATGGTTATCGCATTCAATGCCCTAAAGTCCACACAGGCTCTCAGCTCCCCATTAGCCTTCGGGATGAAGAAGAGTGGCGAGGCGGCCGGAGACTTGGACGGGCGGATGAATCCTAGCTTGAGGAGTTTATCCAGGTACCCCCGGAGATGCACGTTTTCAGGCTCCGTCAGGGCATACAGCCTGCCGCTGGGAACGCTGGCCCCTGGCACCAGGTCGATCTGGCAGTCAAACTGTCTATGTGGTGGTAGCACTTCCGCCTTCACCTCATCAAATACATCCTCAAAACTGTGATAAGCCTGGGGGAGAGCCACATCTTTTTCTGCCGCTGTAGCCACCGTCTGACTCCCGCTCTCATCTGCGTCAAGGGATTCCGTTCTTATTCCACAATGCAGGATGCAATACGGTGACGTCATTTCGATGCGATGTGTTGGCCAATCCACAAAGGGGTTGTGTTTCTGTAGCCACGGCAATCCCAATATGACGCCATATTGGGGCGCTCGGATGATGTTAAAATCGATTTGTTCCAAATGGTTCCTCCCATATCTCATCGGAAGGACCCCCGTGTGCTGTCCGATGGGCCCCGTCACCAATCGCCTTCCGTCTACCGCATAGACGTCTTCGGGTACTGCTTTGGGAAGAAGCACTAGCCCTAGCCTGCATGCCTCGTTGTGGTCCATAAACATGCCAGTGGCCCCTGAATCCACCATGGCCACAACAGGTATCCACTGGTCATGCACTCCCACGTGCACCGTGATAAACAGGTGTCGTTGTCCCTTAGTGACCGAGTTGGAAAGTGAAGGGATGGATGAGTGACTCCGAGATGCCCCTTCTCTGGTCTTGGAGTCCTCTAGTTTTCCGCCGGTATGTCCACCACGGCTGTTACCGACCGGTTGGCCCGATAACGTGACGTCTTCGGTTTGGCAGGGCATTCACGTACGTAGTGGCCTTTTTTGCCACAATATAGGCACAATCCTTGTTTACGGCGTGGCTCTTTCTCCGTGGCTGTGAGGCTCGCTCGTATTGCGCTGATGTCCATGGGTTCTCCCTTGGATGCGGTGGAAGTTTCAGGACTTCCCACCGTCACATAGGATGGAAGGGATTTTCCTTTTCTCCCATGATCCCCCTTTCTTTCACTTAGCCTATGTTCCAGCCGTAATACCAGGTTGATAAGGCCCTCACATGTCTTGGGTTGAGGGTCAATATGAGCCACGGCGTCCTTGAGCTCATCGCACAGCCCTTGATGGAAGAGCGCCGTCTGTTTAGCAACAGGCCACTTGGTTTCCGCAACCAGCCTTCGGAACGCGTTGAGATACTGCACCAGGTCGTTGGATCCCTGTCTCAACTCAAGCATTTCACGGTCCGCCGTGTACGAGTCAGCCCTTCTGTCGAATACCTTCAGGAATTCCTCGCGAAAAGCACCCCAATCACATAAGAGGGGGTCGTCCCTGCTCACCAGAGGTACGGCCCATTGTGCCGCGTTTCCAGCCAAATAGGATATAAGGAAAGCCACACGAGCCTGACTCGTGGGGAACGCCTTTGGTTTGCACGATAAATGTAGCGCCACTTGTGTGAGGAATACCTGCACTGTGTTAGGATCCCCACTGTACCTCTCTGGTGTTGCCAAGGGGATGGCTACCGGCATTTCCACTACTACCGCAGGGGTCTGGTTCGTGAGGGAGGTGCTGGGCGTGAGCGGGTCCAATTGGATAGCATCCAGTCTGGCTTTTACATCGGCTGTTTCTTGCCTAGAGGCAGCCACTTCAACTTGCATGGCCGCTAAAGCAGCCAGCACATCATCAAGTGTTGCCATGTCTGTTATCGACCGGGAGACAGTTAGTGTTATTAAGGTCGGATATTTTGTAACGCCCTGAACGTCTCAGGATCGTTTAACAGACACGACAATGAGGACGCAACCACTTGTGAAGGGTTAGTTCTTTTAATGAAGGCAAATAAAATACAAAGAACAAACAAAAGTTATAGTCACTGGAATCCTCCAGGCTAAGTACGTTACCAGCCCACAGCACGGATGGTCCTAACCGTCCTCTGCATATACGCCGATCCCGGCGTATGCCAACAGAGGGCAGAAATGAAATGGCCGACAATGCCAATCGGTAGGCTGTGAGGGGCACGAAGAGTGTTGGGGAGAATCGAGGAGTCAGGGAAACACCCAGCCGGGGTCTCTACCTGAAGGGAGCAGCCGCTCAACCTCTTCCTCAGACTGCACCGGGACGCGGAGTCACCTCCTGGTGATGCGTCACCGATACCCCAATCACAAGCAAGAAGACTGAACCGAGAGCAGCCGCTCGATCGATCCTGTGGACTTCCGAGTCTGTAACGCGGCAAACACCTCCTGGTGTGCGTTACAGCTGGCAGTCCCTGTGTCTCTGGTCGGGCTGGGAGTTACGACTCCAACCAGCAAAAGCGCCACTGCACTTGGACTCAGCCGAGTCAAAAAGCGAAGCTCAATGGTTGACCGGTAGAGCTTCCGGGTCCTTCACAGGTGACGATGGGGCAAGACACGGCCCAGGGAGTAACGACTCGACCTACCTCCGTTCTTGCCTTACTGGAGCACCACTCCGGAACACTGCTCTTCACGAAGCAGGTACGTCGGTGTAAACACAATATCCGACAGCCTTGTACCTCCCGGTTCCTCCCTTTATAGGGCGTGTTTTCCTTGAGTTATGTAACAGCTCTCCTGTTTACATAAGGGCGTGTTTCCCTTGAGTTATGTAACAGCTCTCCTGTTTACATAAGGGCGTGTTTCCCTTGAGTTATGTAACAGCTCTCCTGTTTACATAAGGGCGTGTTTCCCTTGAGTTATGTAACAGCTCTCCTGTTTACATAAGGGCGTGTTTCCCTTGTATGACAGGAATTCTTGACAGTTTCTTGCGCCGACAAAACTAAGCCTTACAAACAAAACCAACAGGAGCAATTTCACCTCCTGCATGTCTAACGAGGCCAACTGGATGGGAGAGAACTGAATTAAACTCAAAACTGACAAAACTAATCCTGATCTCAGCAAACAAGAGCTCGCCTTAGGACTCTTCCTGGTGGCCATCCGAATTAGGTCCCATCGCCACAGACCATGTCAAAACCTCTGCATCACCCTAGACAACAAACTCACAATGAATAAACAGGTTATGCTATGATTGCATCCTGCTGCCTTATCCTTAGAATGTTTCACAAGACTTTCAAATGGCTCCTCATGCACACAAGACACACGGTCACCCAGGTACTGATAACCAGTAAACGGGACAATGGCAATGCACTCTACGTCAGCATTTCCAACCAACTCACGCAAAGATTCCAGACCACCTAAAAAAATGCCGCCAGATTCATCCTCAGTGTCCCCAGAAGCACTCACAGCACTTCTCACTTCACTTAACTACACTTTCTACCCACCCCGAAACATTACCAATTCAAGCTATTCATCTATGCCTACAAAGCCCTCTACAACACCGGACCAGCTTACCTCAACGACTGACTTCAACTCTACCAACCTTCCAAACACCTAAGTTCTTGCCTAGCTCTCCCTCCCACGGGTCCCCCACATTTGCAAAAGCAAGTCAGGAGGGTGCACCGACTCCTTCATTGGCGCCAAGAGCTGGAATGAACTTCCTCAACACATCAGAACAGCTACCTCACTCCTCAATTTCCACTAGAAACTGAAGGCCTGGCTGTTCAACTAGGATCGCTTCACGGCCTACAGTCTTGCTCCAGCATGTGGATACCCCGACGGGTGAGAAGTTGCACCATACAAATCAACATAACATTATTAGTAACCTCTACTTGAAGCCACTTTAAGGAACTCCTAGAAAATCACATTATTGAAATGCAGCATAAAGCCAACACACTCAATTGTACATGAAAGTCTCAACAATGCAGCAATATCAATCTCTGGGTGCACAACCCTCCCCAACACCGCCAATACTGTGATCACCTACAGCACTGAAAAACCCCCAAAATGCTGATTTTGAGAAAGGCTCTCCAAAATCAACTTGGGCAGCCTTTCACCTCAAGTCTTGGATAATGTTTATTTACTTCAACATACAATCGACAGCAAGTACTCCTTCAGAACATACATATGGTTAAGAAACACCATCAGTCAGGTACCAGCTCCCTTATTACAAACACCAAAACTCTTCCTTCCCTAAACAGACTAAAAACAACTTTTTCTTTACAGGAACTGGGTCCTCTTACACCTGGGTGGTGGTAATGCCATGCTTATCAGTACCCCATACTCTCCATCTAACTCTACAGAAAAGCATACACCATGCACTTACACGTGTAATCGTGTAAGGATTTGTTTCACTCACTCTCGCAGCTTGCATCTCCCCTCACCCATCTGGATGAAAAGAAATTTAGCATCTCTGGTGCCTAGCGCAACACGTGTGGCCCTAATATCAGTGGACTAGAAACCAAGATGTACCAAGAGAAGACCCAAAATATAGGGTTCTCAAGCAACACACCTAAGACCTGGAAGAACATAGCACCATAGATCAGACTCGCTCTTATCAGAAAGAAGCTGAAACCCATCACACAGCTTATATAAAATCAACAGAACCCCTGGAAACCTCGCCTGTAAAGAGCCTAGAGAGAGACTACCATTCTGCTGGAATTGTTTATTTTTCAGTCTGTACAAGGCCCCACTACTCACATGCTAGCTCTAGGCTATGTAAAGAATATATATATATATATATATATATATATATATATATTCACTTAAAAAACCATAGGTTTCACACATGTTATAGTTAGCTGGACATTTCACTCGTAAAAAACCAATGAAATTCCCCCGTTATAGTTAGTTCAGGTAACTATAACTCACGCAACCGCAATCCACTGCTGATGACGTCACATATTACATCACTGATGAAATCATCCAGTGAATATGTGTCTCTCTGAAAATTAAATGTTTTATATATGTATATCTAAAGGTTAATGGAAGAATAAACCAGTATATGTGTCTAAATGGATGTTTTTATTTGTAAAATTAATTGTATAACTGACTTATTAACAGTATCTTAGTGAATACAGTGATGTAATATGTGACGTCATCAGCAGTGGATTGCGGTCGCGTGAGTTATAGTTACCTGAACTAACTATAACGGGGGAATTTCATTGTTTTTTTTACGAGTGAAATGTCCAGCTAACTATAACATGTGTGAAACCTATGGTTTTTTAAGTGAATATATATATATATATTCAGTGAAAAAACCATAGGTTTCACACATGTTATAGTTAGCTGGACATTTTACTCGTAAAAAACCAATGAAATTGCCCCGTTATAGTTAGTTCAGCTAACTATAACTCGCGCGCCCGCAATGCACTGCTGATGACGTCACATATTACATCACTCATGACATGGTCAGTGACATCACTCATGACATCACTGATGACATCTCAAATGACATCACTGATGACATCACTGATGACATCATCTAGTGAATGTGTGTTATTCTGAAAATTAAATATGTTTTATATATGTATATCTCATGGTCGATGGAAGAATAAATGGGTATATAAGTGTCTAAATGGATGATTTGTTTTTGAAAAATTGATTGTGTAACTGACTGATTAAGTGTATCATAGTGAATACATGGCTTAGTGAATAATGTTTAAATATGTAAATATCTGTATCAGTCTCTCACTTTGTGTATAAGTGGCTGCATGGGTTGGTGAGTAGCTACATGGGTGCCTATTTAGGTTATTAGTTGTTTTTTTGAGTATCAGTCTGAGTGTCTGCATGGTTCGGTGGGGGGTATTACGTAGTGCATCGGTGCATTAATGAGTGACTCACTGTTTGTATGTGTTGAACACAGCATGTGTGCAGGACTGTATGGGTGGATGAGTGTGTGTATGGGTGTGTTAGTGAGTGAATGACTGTCTCAATAGTGTCTTCAGGAGTAACTACATACGTTTTAAACTAGTATATGTGACTATTGGTGTATATATGTGAGTATATGTGAAAGTGAGAGATTGAAAGAGTTCCTGTATGAATAAGTATGTGTTTCTATAAGTGATTGTTTAAAAGACTAAGTATGTGTAAGTTTCCGTAGAAGTAAGTGTGGTGGTGTGTGTATAACTGTATATGCAAGTAAATGTATGTTTGATTCTTTATTAGCATGAGTGACTATGTGTGTGAGTAACTCTATGGATGAGTGGCATTGTGTAACAGGATGTATAGATGTATGAGTACATATGATGAGTGAGTACATGTATGAGTGACTGTATAGGACTGTTGGTGAATGAGTGGATGTGTATGTGGATCTTAGAATTACTGAAGAGGTTGTTGTAACTGGTATTGGTATGTCCATTGTTTTGAAATTTTTAGTCTCTATTTTTGAATGTGTGTATCAAAGCTTATATTAAGGTGAGAGGAGGTCTGCCACTCTATCACAAGGATGATGTCATCAGTGATGTCATCAGTGATGTCATTTGAGATGTCATCAGTGATGTCATGAGTGATGTCACTGACCATGTCATGAGTGATGTAATATGTGACGTCATCAGCAGTGCATTGCGGGCGCGCGAGTTATAGTTAGCTGAACTAACTATAACGGGGCAATTTCATTGGTTTTTTACGAGTAAAATGTCCAGCTAACTATAACATGTGTGAAACCTATGGTTTTTTCACTGAATTTCTAAGGTTTTTTAAATGCTAATTCCTAACTATAACGTGTGTGAAACCTATGGTTTTTTCAGTGAATTTCTAAGGTTTTTTAAATGCTAATTCCTAACTATAACGTGTGTGAAACCCATGGTTTTTTCATTGAATTTGCAAGGTTTTTTAAATGCTAATTCCTAACTATAACGTGTGTGAAACCCATGGTTTTTTCAGTGAATTTGCAAGGTTTTTTAAATGCTATTTTTTTTTTATATTCTTCATTTTTTTCAAACATTTTTATTTAAATTTTCTTATCTTTTATAAAGACTATGCTTTAATTTTTAAAATCCTTAAATATTTTTTTTATATATATTTTTTAAAATAAACATGTAAAATTTATTTCCAGATTTTTTTTTTTTTTTTTTTATAGTACGCGTACCGTAAGCTCACGGTAAGCGTACGGTTTACGCAACGTCCGTAATCTATCTACGCTGCTTGCGTATAGTTACGCACTTTGCGTAGCCGCGCGTACTGCGCGTGGGACGCGTGCGCGCTTACGCAACACGCGCACGTTACGCGGAAGTGCCGGGAAATGACTGTTATGCGCATGTGCGCAAGCGCGTGTCTTTTTTACGCGCACGCGTACTTTTTGCCGTAAGCGCACCGTAAGCGTACCGTAAGCGTACGGTAGGTCATGTGATCTTGAAACACAACTTTTGATTGGTTGAAACTACTTTCAGTTCTAGAACTCTCCTACACCACACCCATTCCCCTCATTTCTGCTTGTGATCCCTTGGGAGAAGGAGCTGGTTTGTCTTTGGGATACGATGGCAGAACAGCAGAGCTCTTCTGAGAGTGAGGCTAGCACCAGCAGCACTGTCTTGAGGCAGAGAGCGAGGAAAGTAAAACCTTCTTATGTTTGGGATTATTTTACTTTTCCAGAAGGCCAGCAAAAGGTGAATGCACCCTTAGTTACTTGCAAGCTGTGTCAGCGTGTACTTTCTAGAGGTAATCCTGACAGGAAGTATTCCTTTGGGAATCACACCATGATGAGGCACCTCAAGGATGTACACAAAAGGACACATGCTCAACTTTTTGGAGGTAACTCTTCAGAAAGACGAGCCAGTACATCCACAGCAGCTCAGCCTGGACCATCACCTGCAGAGCTTACTCCTTCTTCTGCAGCTCAGGTGAGCCCTTCATCTGTGGGGGGAGAATCTCCTTTTGCTGGCCCTCTGGAAATGAACCCTCGATTTCGGAAGGTTGATATTCATTGCACATTTTGTAAAGCTCTAATTTGTTATAGGGAGACCAGTGTTTCCCTAGTGAATAACAAAATAGATCAGCACATTTGTAGCTTTGAATGATTTTCCCATGGTTCCTTTCCTCTGTCCCTGCATGAACACAACGGTTCTTTTAAGAGCCAACCTTATCTTTCATCTTTTTTTTACATTTTTTTTAAAAAACTTTTTTTTTTTACCGTACGCGTACGGTAAGCGTACCTTTTTTTTTATTTTTTAAAAAAAACACTAAAAATCATTTTTCACATTACAAGGTCCTTGAAAGACTACAATTATTACTATTGACTTACCATACTCACTGAAAAAAATATTTATTCATTTGTTTTTTTAAAAAATAGTTTTTAAAATGGTTGTAGTTTACGAAAATTTTCTATATCGATCTGAAAAAAAAGAAAAAAGTATTAATATTTTTAAAACATTTTATAATACAGTACACATATTTACATTTTTTCCCAAAAAATATTTTTGCCTTATTTTTGCTGTTTTCAGAATATATTGCATTTCACTATAAATTGTGAAAGCAATTGCATTCATCATTTTACAGCGGGCAAAAAAAAATAACAATCTCAAAGATTGTATTAAAAAAGCCCAGAATCTCTTCTCACTTAAACTTATCATTACAGAAATGCATATTATTCTTAAAAAATGTCATCTAAAAACAATACTTTTTTCTTTAAAATACCGTCTGATATTTTTGTTTCAGAAGTACATTCACAATAATATATCTCAAATAACTCCAAAATACATCTGATTTTATTTCCTTTAGGCCAAATAGTATTTTTTATTCTTTCCCTGGAATAAATTTCCAAGGGAAAACCATTAAAATTCTAAAGTTTAATCTGTCCAGATCTCACCGATTCTCTGTAACATTTTGGTTCACGAAAATTTTTCGAATAATTTATTTAGTCCACAATAGAATTGCTTACTTTTCCACATGGCCAAATAGTAATTTTTGAAATTATTTTTGAAAAAATTTCCAGTGGCAGTCCAATAACATTCCAAAATTTAAAATGTGCAGAAGTTACCGATAATCTCTAAATTATTGGTTTTTCAAAATTGCATTAAAAATTTAAAAAGTCCACATTACAATTGGTTATCTTTCCTTTAGGCCAAATGATAATTTTAAAAATCTTTTTTCTACAAAATTGCAATGGTAATCCTGTAAAATGGTAAAATTATTTTGTCCAGATCTTGCCAAGTCTCTCTAAAATTTAGGTTTCAGGAAGATTAGATAGGAATTTGCTAAATCAAAAGGCAAACGTTGTTTGAAAATCAATTGGGAATCATTACACAGTGTCCATCCTTTTTCACATTTTAGATAAACTGTGTAATGTCCAGAAGTAACAGTAGGTCCATCATGGAAAATTATTGCAACAGTTACAAAAGTTTTTCCTGAAATTGATAATTGCTGTCCTGTAAACTTCTTTATTAAAGTATCCAATTTTGATCCATCAGCTCTACATCGTTGCATCATTAAAATTACATACTGTCCGTATTCCCTTAAAATTAATGTTGATAACATGTCAGAATTACACTCACCACATTTCATGCTATGATTAGCATCTTTAACTAAGTTTGCAAAAGTGACTGTTTTACTCTCTGGCAATGTCAAATAAATAAACCTTTCATTATCAACAATAGAACCACTTATATTATAACAATTATCACAACTATGTTCCCATTTATAAGAGAGACCAAAAAAAATGTCAATGGGAACTCCTTCTTCTTCCACTACCTGAAGAAAATACATCAAAAATTCGTGAGCATCTTGCTGTTCATTTTGAGAAAACTGTGTTCGTCCTGAACATACATCTAAAAGTTTTCTAATATCAGTAGCACTTTCTATTTGAGTTTTATCTTTACTCAGCTTTTGAAAAAGGAGACTGAGCTCTGAACAGAATCTTTTTCCCTGATTTATTATTATCTGCTCTTGCAAACTTTCCAGATAAAAAGCAACATTCAGCACTACATTTGCGTAGCAGTTGACACCAGAGCTATTTTCAAAATGACATCCTACAACCTGTTCTTCATTTTCCTTATTCTTTTTGCTTGCAATTACATCACTCCTCTTTTTTTTCCTCTTCTCTACATCTTCATTACAGATATTCTCATTTCTCCTTTTACGAGAAACTACACGTTTCTCCAACACAGGATACTGACCTAAATGAGGAGCATAGCTTCTTCTTAATCTATTATACTCCTTTACACAGTTTGTATCAGCACTAACTTTTGAGTCATCGAAGTCTATCATGAATAAACCTGATAATGTTTTGACTCGTGACAAAGCAACATATGCCATACCTTCTTTGAACACACTAGATCCAATGTTCACAAATGCACAATCTACAGTCAATCCTTGAGACTTGTGAATAGTTACAGCATATGCTAGAGAAAACGGAAACTGCTTCCTACGTACATATAAGTCTTTCACAAGCATGAAACGAACTGAACAACGACAAATGTCTTTAACTTCCTCTATCTGATCAAATTTTATTTTTAACCATTCAATTCCATCTTTTTTCTGATAATTAATAAAACCCACAACTCTTCCCATCGCTCCATTTACTAAGCCTTTTTCAACATCCAAATTTCTCCTTAAAAACACTCTACAGTTCATGCAAACATATAGATTTTTTTCTAATCCTGCTGTTTTGGAGATGTTCTTCTCTAGTGAGTCCAATTTATTTTTCAGTTTGCCTGTTACTGTGACAGTAATTCTTCCATCCTCAATTTTGTCCACTGCTTCCAATTTCATGATCTCTTCCTTTTCCAATTTCAAAAGCTCCTCATTGAATATTGAGCATTCACGTAGAGTTGGCATTAAGCAGATGACACTTTTGTTTTCTGCAATGTTCTTGTATATCTTCTCTGCAACTATTTCTTCCTTTGGAAATAAATTATGTAGCAGCCGAGTCTGTAATGCTTTTTTGCCAGCTTCTGTGAGTAGTCCAATCCTGATATCTTTCAGAATACTTCCATATTCTTCATCGTTTGCTTGCCTCATATTAGTTGTAAGTTCCTTGTACTCAAAGAAGGACCAAATATTTGTATTACCGATGCTTCCCAATGACTTCTTCGTGTCTTCATGTGTCACAGTATTAAACACTGGTTGTCCTTTAACCGGAGTAAGTTGCAAAAGATCCCCAAAAACGATGACGTGTTTTCCACCAAATAACACGTCATAGTCTGTCTTCAAAATTTGCTGCATTCTTAAATGCACAAAGGCAAGCATTAAGTTTGATACCATGCTCACCTCATCAATAATGAGAACTTGCATCTTCTTCAATACTCTTGAAACTTCCAAGCATGCTTCTCCAGTTAGCTTGTTGAATTGTATTTTGTTCTCATGCTCCACTGGTAACATTAGCAAACGATGTAAGGTGATTCCTTTTATGTTATATGCTGCTAACCCAGTTGGAGCAGTAACCACACAAGACAAAGTAGAATCTGTTTTTTGCTTTAGGTAGCTTCTGATGACTTTAATTAGGAAACTTTTTCCAGTGCCAGCTTGTCCGCTTACATACATCCTGATTGGATGAAATGATGTGCATGAGCACTCTTTTTTTTCATGTAGAAATCCGTGTTCAATTTTGTTTTTGATCTCTTCATAAATTTGTTGCTGCTCTTGATTCAGTTGTCTTTCCAAATTTTCTAAGTCTATAAATTCTTCTTGAGCTTGATTCATAGCCGTTTCCACTTCATTCATGGCTATTGATGCTTCATTTTCAACGATTGGTTGTCCTAGGGGATCTTGACTGTATGTTCCTGAACTTTGGCTGTCCTGAGAACTGTCTCTAGCAATTTCTGCTGCAATTGTAGTTTCCTGTTCAATTTCTTCATTTAACATTTGCAGATAAGTTGAGAATGTACTGCATTGTATGCTGTCTTTGCAAGCATTAAAAGAATCTTCATAGCTCTGGAATTCTCCCAGTAGTTCATCCTCTGAACGCCATGGTTTAAACAACTGTAAAAGAGCCAAGTAGTAAAATTCTTTCTTGTCGGTAGTGTCGCAACTCAGCTTCCGGTGATTTATCAAACTTCCTTTGGTTTGCTTCACCAAACATCCTTCTTCACCAACGACTTTATATTTTCCATTATTGATGTCTTCTGCAGCTTTCCGTGAATAAATGTAGTTCTGCAGCACTTCATAGAGACACATGTTCTCCAGATGATGACTTCTCTTGGGATAATATGTGTCCAACATGTTTGTTTTCAATATATCTGTACTTTCAGGTTCGTACTGTGCCAAATATTCAATTTCTCCAACAGATTTCAGTACCCGATTTCTCATTGCTGCAAGGCCTAAACTTGCCCAAATTATTCTTCTTGACTTCGAGTAGAGACTTGCAGAAGATAATCTATCTGAACATTCGTAGGATCCAATTTCTCGATGCGATAACATCTTCAAACTGAAACTGTACAGCTTCTTACTGACAGTCTTCTCGTGAGAAATCTCTTCCCACATTTCCTTCAATTCTGTTTTTTCTGATTTCGTAATGTAAGACGTTACATATCGAGCAACAGCAATGGAATTGTCAGCAACATACTGTATATCCATGTTAGCGTTCCACATGGATAAAATGACTGGGTTGTAGTCATTTATATTTTTTGATTCTTCTTTTCTTTTAAGGTTGTAGGTATTCTTAGGTGATTTTCTTGTGATAGTATGTCTCACAGCTGACATAAAACTGTTGACTCTTCCATTTGTAAGAACAGGTCTAGGAAATCCAAATCGACATTTAGTGTAGTATTTTTCTTTGCTCTTGTATTTCCGTCGACAGTATTTTCCACACCGATGACTTTGGAAACGTAGAACTTGCTCCTTTAACTTGTACTCTTCTGTGCTTTTAGGTATAGCACATGTTGCATATTCTTCAATGTAAGATAACACTGCTTCATCAGTATCTGTTCCAAACTTTGGGGCATCCTTGATCCACAGCAGCATATGAATATGAGGAGCACCTCTTGCCTGGTACTCTTTTCTCCAAAAGAAATCCACTACTTCTCCAAGGGGTGGATTTTTTTTATTGCAGATGAAGGACATCATAGCCTCAAATCTATGATTGAAATATCTGCAAACATTAACCGGATCCAATGAGCACAGTTCTCCTGCTGTCTTGTATTCGATGTTTTCAATGTTTGAATTGGCCTCTCGTAGAAAATCCAGTAAATCATCCCAAGCGTACTCGGCGCAGCTTAGGGTAAGGAACCATGTTGGTGTTCCTAAATTGCGTAACATGCATTTTAGTTCACCATGGCGTCGGTACCAATATTCATTTGTCCCACGCTGACAAGCCATCAGATTGATCAGTTGTGTTTCCAAATGATCATCTCGGTGCTGCACTTTCTCCATAAAATCCTTAGCAGACACATTTTGTAAATGTACTCCACTTTTTAAAATGTGATTTACTGCATAAGACAGTGCAGACAAGTCGCTTTCAAATAAAAGATGGAACAAATAAGGGATACTTTGTCGAAATCTGGGATCTTCAGCATATAGTCTTGTAGTCCGATACTCAGAAGCTGGAATCTGTTCCGGACGTTCATCGTATCGTCCTCCTTTTCCTTTAGGAAACAGCTGGGGAAAACATCGAGCTTCCAAGCTCTCCTCCCATACACTCACGGGATTTCCTTTTGCTTTCTTCATCTGAAAGAGATCAATATTGTCTCCCATAACTTCTTTCGAATGGAGAGGATGTATGCTAAAATGTTCATAAATTTCTTCTTCCTTTGACTTGTCCACTTTTTCAATTTGTCCACTTGGTGTTTCTGTATCTCCTTGTAAATCTTCTTCTTCTTCTTCTTCTACTATATAAATTGATTCATACCATTTGTTATTTTTTTTCAAATACAAATTTGCTCTTTGTACTTTCCGCACATCTACCAGCTCCTGCCAAATCTTCTTATTCTTTGTAGGTACACCATTAACCAGAATAATTAATGGTTCAGTTTCCAAAGTATCCGCATCAATAGTTTCCATATTTTTTTTCAAATCCAAGGGCAAATACACCACTCTACCTTTTAAACCTCTCACTAAATCTGAAGGAGGTAATTTACCAGTTTTGGGCTCCATACGTACTATGGTCTGGAACGGATGAACACATTGAATGAGTATAGACTCATATGTATTTAATTCAGAAAGTTCAGCAGGAATAGCATCCAATTCTAAATTATTATGTACAGCTCTGGTCGGCATTCTATTTTCCTCTAACTTGTTGTAGCAGTATTTACAAATACGCTGATCTTCACCCAATTCAAAACAATTTTCAAGAAATATATATGTTGCAAAATCCATCCACTTATAATTATCTTCATTTTCACTCTTTCTGTAGAGATCAACATTCCTAGTTTGTTTTCTATAATGAGTTCTGCGGCAACAAATACAAGTAACATTTGGTCTTTCATTAGAGACTATTGCAAATTTTGTTATGTGATCATTAAATGTCTTACTTACACAAGGTTCTACATTCTCTTCCACTTCTGCCTCATTTACTGTGTCCTTCTCTGCACTGTTTTGTTCAGGACCAAAGTAACAAAACTGAATTTCATCAACAACCTTCTCTACATCTGATACCGTTCCTCGGAACAGAGCCCTATTCAATTCATTTAACTTTATTGCTGGACTTTTGGCAAAATACAACCGTCTCACAAACTTTCTCATTTCAGTATGATGAACAGCCAGCATCCTAAAATGATGGAAAACACTATTGCACACTTTTCTAGATAGACAAGCAAGAGAATGACCCTGCAAACCAGTATTCTCTCTCACTCTGCATGGATCCAGACTTTGAAGCACCTTAATCTTTTGTTTTACACTTTTTTTACTATATTCTCTTAGAAACTCTCGAAATCTGTCAATAGATTCCTGACGCACAGTGCAAATACTACTACAATTCCAAGTGTACACTGGGGCTTTAGGACGTCTCCCCATTGCCTCATCTGCCATCACTTGTACCTCATCTCTTGGAACCATTATCTCCTTCTCCATTATGCAACCATTTTTTACTTCGTATGAACGACCTCTGGTGTCAACTGCATGCAGCAAACTATTACTTTGAAAATAGCTCTCTTCATTAAAAAAAGGTTCACTACTTGAGCTATGCATCCACTTTCCTAAAAACACTTTACAAAAATTTGTTCTGTTCACTACTCTTTTGCTTTTGCTTTGTGATTTCAGTACATTAACCATTTTATCTAATGTACGCATCCTATTCAAAATTAATATGAATAGTTTCCTTTTTAATTCTAATGCCTTTGCTGCAATGGCTTCACTTTCTTTTTTTCTCTTATAATATTTAGCCTTTTGCTTATATTTCTTTATATCCTTTATCAAATTGGACATAACTCTTCTCTGAAACATTTTTCTACGTATCTCTTTAAATGCTGTTTTTCTGTTTATGTTAAACTTTTCAATTGCAGAAGGTATATTTGCATTAACTAAATCCTCAATTTTTTGCTGTTCTGTAGGTTTTGTTACATTTTTCCGAGAACAGACATTTTGTACATTTTTGTTTGTTTTCAATATTTTGTTTAGGAATTGTCTTTTTTGCTTACCAGAAGATTTTTTCTTTTTCCCAACATCAGCATCTTCTACTAACTTTGGTCCTCCAGTTGTCCTCAAATATAGTTTTTTTTTTAGCGTTTTTTGAACTCGAGATTTTGTAGGCATCTTAAATTTTGTTCACTGTTCTTCAGCAATACCTGCAAAAAAACTAAAAAAAAAATTCTTTATTGAATTTAAATATATTACTACATTTCTTTTCACAATAGTCACAAAACGAAATTTCTTTGCCAATTTGAATGCACACAAACTCCTCTTTTTTTTTGGGCAAGTGAAAATCTGTATAACAAACTGTCACATTATGAAACCAAGCTGTTTTTTTTTCAGACCACCACCGTGTATATTCTCTGTGACTGCCTACACTCCAGCAGGGGCAACCAGCCTTAGTGATGCTGAATGTATTTGCATTACAGACTTAAACCTGAAAACCCCACTCGCTTCTAATTACTGTGCATGACTATACATGGCAAGCACATGGGTGTGTGCTAAACCTCTGCTTCTTCCCCCAAAAATTCGCTCCTCTTTTCCATCTACTGCAACTGTGAAATCACCAGAGCAAGACGCAATACATTTCTGCCTATAATTCTTCTATGCACACACAGTCATGTTTTCACATTAGTGCCAAAACGAAATTTCTTTGCCAATTTGAAAGCACACTTACTGCTCTTTTTTTTTCGGGCCAAGTGAAAATCTCTTTTACAGACTGACACATTCTGAAACCTTTTTTTTTAAATTTATTTAAATGCACATGTCCAAGCTGTTTTTTTTTCAGACCACCACCGTGTGTATTCTCTGTGACTGCCTACACTCCAGCAGGGGCAACCAGCCTTAGTGATGCTGAATGTATTTGCATTACAGACTTAAACCTGAAAACCCCACTCGCTTCTAATTACTGTGCATGACTATACATGGCAAGCACATGGGTGTGTGCTAAACCTCTGCTTCTTCCCCCAAAAATTCGCTCCTCTTTTCCATCTACTGCAACTGTGAAATCACCAGAGCAAGACGCAATACATTTCTGCCTATAATTCTTCTATGCACACAGAGTCATGTTTTCACATTAGTGCCAAAACGAAATTTCTTTGCCAATTTGAAAGCACACTTACTGCTCTTTTTTTTTCGGGCCAAGTGAAAATCTCTTTTTACACTTTGAAATCACTTTTACAGACTGACACATTCTGAAACCTTTTTTTTTAAATTTATTTAAATGCACATGTCCAAGCAGTTTTTTTTTCAGACCACCACCGTGTGTATTCTCTGTGACTGCCTACACTCCAGCAGGGGCAACCAGCCTTAGTGATGCTGAATGTATTTGCATTACAGACTTAAACCTGAAAACCCCACTCGCTTCTAATTACTGTGCATGACTATACATGGCAAGCACATGGGTGTGTGCTAAACCTCTGCTTCTTCCCCCAAAAATTCGCTCCTCTTTTCCATCTACTGCAACTGTGAAATCACCAGAGCAAGACGCAATACATTTCTGCCTATAATTCTTCTATGCACACAGAGTCATGTTTTCACATTAGTGCCAAAACGAAATTTCTTTGCCAATTTGAAAGCACACTTACTGCTCTTTTTTTTTCGGGCCAAGTGAAAATCTCTTTTTACACTTTGAAATCACTTTTACAGACTGACACATTCTGAAACCTTTTTTTTAAAATTTATTTAAATGCACATGTCCAAGCTGTTTTTTTTTCAGACCACCACCGTGTGCATTCTCTGTGACTGCCTACACTCCAGCAGGGGCAAACAGCCTTAGTGATGCTGAATGTATTTGCATTACAGACTTAAACCTGAAAACCCCACTCGCTTCTAATTACTGTGCATGACTATACATGGCAAGCACATGGGTGTGTGCTAAACCTCTGCTTCTTCCCCCAAAAATTCGCTCCTCTTTTCCATCTACTGCAACTGTGAAATCACCAGAGCAAGACGCAATACATTTCTGCCTATAATTCTTCTATGCACACAGAGTCATGTTTTCACATTAGTGCCAAAACGAAATTTCTTTGCCAATTTGAAAGCACACTTACTGCTCTTTTTTTTTCGGGCCAAGTGAAAATCTCTTTTTACACTTTGAAATCACTTTTACAGACTGACACATTCTGAAACCTTTTTTTTTAAATTTATTTAAATGCACATGTCCAAGCTGTTTTTTTTTCAGACCACCACCGTGTGCATTCTCTGTGACTGCCTACACTCCAGCAGGGGCAAACAGCCTTAGTGATGCTGAATGTATTTGCATTACAGACTTAAACCTGAAAACCCCACTCGCTTCTAATTACTGTGCATGACTATACATGGCAAGCACATGGGTGTGTGCTAAACCTCTGCTTCTTCCCCCAAAAATTCGCTCCTCTTTTCCATCTACTGCAACTGTGAAATCACCAGAGCAAGACGCAATACATTTCTGCCTATAATTCTTCTATGCACACAGAGTCATGTTTTCACATTAGTCCCAAAACGAAATTTCTTTGCCAATTTGAAAGCACACTTACTGCTCTTTTTTTTTCGGGGGCAAGTGTATATCTCTTTTTTCAATTTGAAATCACTTTTACAGACTGACACATTCTGAAACCTTTTTTTTTAAATTTATTTAAATGCACATGTCCAAGCTGTTTTTTTTTCAGACCACCACCGTGTGTATTCTCTGTGACTGCCTACACTCCAGCAGGGGCAACCAGCCTTAGTGATGCTGAATGTATTTGCATTACAGACTTAAACCTGAAAACCCCACTCGCTTCTAATTACTGTGCATGACTATACATGGCAAGCACATGGGTGTGTGCTAAACCTCTGCTTCTTCCCCCAAAAATTCGCTCCTCTTTTCCATCTACTGCAACTGTGAAATCACCAGAGCAAGACGCAATACATTTCTGCCTATAATTCTTCTATGCACACAGAGTCATGTTTTCACATTAGTGCCAAAACGAAATTTCTTTGCCAATTTGAAAGCACACTTACTGCTCTTTTTTTTTCCGGCCAAGTGAAAATCTCTTTTTACACTTTGAAATCACTTTTACAGACTGACACATTCTGAAACCTTTTTTTTAAATTTATTTAAATGCACATGTCCAAGCTGTTTTTTTTTCAGACCACCACCGTGTGTATTCTCTGTGACTGCCTACACTCCAGCAGGGGCAACCAGCCTTAGTGATGCTGAATGTATTTGCATTACAGACTTAAACCTGAAAACCCCACTCGCTTCTAATTACTGTGCATGACTATACATGGCAAGCACATGGGTGTGTGCTAAACCTCTGCTTCTTCCCCCAAAAATTCGCTCCTCTTTTCCATCTACTGCAACTGTGAAATCAGCAGAGCAAGACGCAATACATTTCTGCCTATAATTCTTCTATGCACACAGAGTCATGTTTTCACATTAGTGCCAAAACGAAATTTCTTTGCCAATTTGAAAGCACACTTACTGCTCTTTTTTTTTCGGGCCAAGTGAAAATCTCTTTTTACACTTTGAAATCACTTTTACAGACTGACACATTCTGAAACCTTTTTTTTAAATTTATTTAAATGCACATGTCCAAGCTGTTTTTTTTTCAGACCACCACCGTGTGTATTCTCTGTGACTGCCTACACTCCAGCAGGGGCAACCAGCCTTAGTGATGCTGAATGTATTTGCATTACAGACTTAAACCTGAAAACCCCACTCGCTTCTAATTACTGTGCATGACTATACATGGCAAGCACATGGGTGTGTGCTAAACCTCTGCTTCTTCCCCCAAAAATTCGCTCCACTTTTCCATCTACTGCAACTGTGAAATCACCAGAGCAAGACGCAATACATTTCTGCCTATAATTCTTCTATGCACACAGAGTCATGTTTTCACATTAGTGCCAAAACGAAATTTCTTTGCCAATTTGAAAGCACACTTACTGCTCTTTTTTTTTCGGGCCAAGTGAAAATCTCTTTTTACACTTTGAAATCACTTTTACAGACTGACACATTCTGAAACCTTTTTTTTTAAATTTATTTAAATGCACATGTCCAAGCTGTTTTTTTTTCAGACCACCACCGTGTGTATTCTCTGTGACTGCCTACACTCCAGCAGGGGCAACCAGCCTTAGTGATGCTGAATGTATTTGCATTACAGACTTAAACCTGAAAACCCCACTCGCTTCTAATTACTGTGCATGACTATACATGGCAAGCACATGGGTGTGTGCTAAACCTCTGCTTCTTCCCCCAAAAATTCGCTCCTCTTTTCCATCTACTGCAACTGTGAAATCACCAGAGCAAGACGCAATACATTTCTGCCTATAATTCTTCTATGCACACAGAGTCATGTTTTCACATTAGTGCCAAAACGAAATTTCTTTGCCAATTTGAAAGCACACTTACTGCTCTTTTTTTTTCGGGCCAAGTGAAAATCTCTTTTTACACTTTGAAATCACTTTTACAGACTGACACATTCTGAAACCTTTTTTTTTAAATTTATTTAAATGCACATGTCCAAGCTGTTTTTTTTTCAGACCACCACCGTGTGTATTCTCTGTGACTGCCTACACTCCAGCAGGGGCAACCAGCCTTAGTGATGCTGAATGTATTTGCATTACAGACTTAAACCTGAAAACCCCACTCGCTTCTAATTACTGTGCATGACTATACATGGCAAGCACATGGGTGTGTGCTAAACCTCTGCTTCTTCCCCCAAAAATTCGCTCCTCTTTTCCATCTACTGCAACTGTGAAATCACCAGAGCAAGACGCAATACATTTCTGCCTATAATTCTTCTATGCACACACAGTCATGTTTTCACATTAGTGCCAAAACGAAATTTCTTTGCCAATTTGAAAGCACACTTACTGCTCTTTTTTTTTCGGGCCAAGTGAAAATCTCTTTTACAGACTGACACATTATGAATCCACCATGTGTAACTACAACAAAAACAATTCCCATTTCTATTATTCATTTCTTAAGTTACCACATACATCCCCTCTCAAACTGTAAACTCACCTTTAAAATTAGTTAGTTGTGAAAGAAATGTGTCACTCAAACAGCAGATTATCAGAGCCAGGATCTCTGTTCTGTACACCTCTCTCCTCTCAGCAGAACCAGATAATGGCAAACTTTCCCTCTATTTTTCCACACATATACATGTAAGTTTCAAATCTCAGTGCTTCCCCCTTTTTTTCAAATGTAATGACACATTTCTATTGGTTGAAAACCAACCCTTTTCCAAAAGTACCCTGCCCCCAACTTGACTTCTGCCTAGTACCCTTCCCCCAACTTGACTTCTGCCTGCTACCATAGCAACAGCTCATGGAACACTGCTGTGTGCAGTTAGGTCAGAAGTTCGACACACAATGTTTCAATTCCACAGAGCAAGAGTGCTTGACTTTTCAAACCTAACTGCAAATCCATAGTACTGTTCTTTGGTTACACATTTTTTTGTACCAATACAAAACATGCTTCTATTAATTTTCACATACAGCCTAGTTTTTTTTCTAGAATGGTATGAAACAGCCAATCAGTTCTTTTTGTTTTGTAAAAAATATGTATGCCTCCATTTCCAAACTGTCTTTCTTTTCATATTGCCATTCTACTGAAAGACACCTCCTGAGTGCATCCAGTTCTCCTTTGAAGATGTTCACAGTGTGGATTGTAGGGCACAGCTATGTCTTCTGGAGTGAAAAGTTTGCAGAGAAAACAGATATGGTGAGAGACCTTGCTTTGCCAAATGTAGACATTAAATGGATTGGTCAGAGAGGGTTAAAGTGGCACCAATTGATGCCATTGGTGAAATCCTTCATGCAAATCCAACACCCTGACCTCATAATAGTGCACTGTGGTGGCAATGACCTAGGCACTTTGACTGGGGTAGGTCTGGAAATGCTTATGAAGGACACCTTTGCACAACTGTTTACACTTTTCCCTAAAACTGCCTTTGTGTTTTCCAACATATGCCAAAGGCAAAAATGGAACTGGTCCAATCATTTCTGTCCACAGATTGACAAAGCAAGAAAGCACGTCAACAAATCTGTTTCTGCTTTCCTCCGTGACTATGGTATGGGTGCCATTTACCACAACAACTTGCGTTACGACATGCAAGACATTTATAGAGGAGATGGTGTGCACTTCAATGATGAAGGGAACAGAGTCTTCCTCTTGAACCTTAGACTCTGCATCGGTACTTACTTGTAGGTACCACTAAAAAAATGACTCCATAAACACAACAGCTCTTTTTAGAGCTCCCTAATTTCTAAACTCTTAAATCTGATTTTCATTTATTTATTTTTATTTTTTTTACCGTACGCTTACCGTGAGCTTACCGTACGCGTACCCCGTGATTTTTTTTAAAATCAATAAATGTTTTTTTTGTACTTTTCTGTCCTTCTTTGACCCCCTTACAATTGTTAGGGGGTCTGTAACTCTCCTCATTGCCCCCTTTCCTTGTTTTCACTCTTTTTTTTCAGAGTGAAATACACAAAATGGCGGCCGCCGCTTCCTGGTTTCGGCCGATTCGAATGTTTACTAAGATCTAAGAGCCAATCAGAATCGCGCTCGCGCACGCCACCGTACGCTTACCGTAAGCGTACGGTAAGCGTACCGTAAGCTGGCTCAGATATATATATTGATTTAAAGGCTATTTTCTCAAAATCAACTGAACTGATTTACACCAAACCTACAAAAGGCACTTCCTTGACCTACGGACTACCTCTCTGCCAAATTTCTAGTAATTCTGTTCAGCCGTTCGGGCTGTAGCCCTGTCTAAAGGTCCTATGGAAAAATGCATGGGAAAAACGCGTTTTGGGACCCCCCTTTTATCTCAGCCCCCGCTTGACGGATCCCCCCGAGACTTTCAGGGTAGGAGCGGAGCGTAGCGCCCCACCTATTTTGAGAAATTCGCGAGGATTCGTCGACCGGCGCCAAAGTTATTCAAAATAGAATGTTGAGGTTTTCCTATGGAAACGTGGTCCTAACTATAACTACCTACTGGCGACCGCCAGTAGGTAATATATATATATATATATATATATTCACTGAAAAAACCATAGGTTTCAGGCGCGTTATAGTTAGCTGGACTTTTCTCTCATACAAAACCATTGAAATTCCCCCGTTATAGTTAGTTCAGCTAACTATAACTCGCGCGCCCGCAATGCACTGCTGATGACGTCACATATTACATCACTCATGACATGGTCAGTGACATCACTCATGACATCACTGATGATATCTCAAATGACATCACTGATGACATCATCCAGTGAATGTGTGTTTTTCTGAAAATTACATGTTTTATATATGTATATCTCAAGGTCGATGGAAGAATAAATGGGTATATAAGTGTCTAAATGGATGATTTGTTTTTGAAAAATTGATTGTATAACTGACTGATTAAGTGTATCTTAGTGAATACATGGCTTAGTGAGTAATGTTTAAATATGTAAATATCTGTATCAGTCTCTCACTTTGTGTAGAAGTGGCTGCATGGGTTGGTGAGTAGCTACACGAGTGTCTATATAGGTTATTGGTTGGTTTTTTGAGTATCAGTATGAGTGTCTGGGTGTCTGTATGCTCCGGTGGGGGGTATTACGTAGTGCATAGGTGCATGAATGACTCACTGTTTGTATGTGTTGAAGACAGCATGTGTGCAGGACTGTATGGGTGGATGAGTGTGTGCATGGGTGTGTTAGTGAGTGAATGACTGTCTCAATAGTGTCTTTATGAGTAACTACATATGTTTTAAACTAGCATATTGGACTATTGGTGTATATAAGTGAGTATATGTGAGAGTGAGAGATTGGAAGAGTTCCTGTATGAATAAGTATGTGTTTCTATAAGTGATTGTTTAAAAGACTAAGTATGTGTAAGTTTCTGTAGAAGTAAGTGTGGTGGTGTGTGTATAACTGTATATGCAAGTAAATGGATGTTTGATTCTTTATTAGCATGAGTGACTATGTGTGTGAGTAACTATGTGTGAGTGGCGTTGTGTAACAGGATGCATAGGTGTATGAGTACATATGATGAATGAGTACATGTATGAGTGACTGTATAGGACTGTTGGTGAATGAGTGGATGTGTATGTGGATCTTAGAATTACTGAATAGGTTGTTGTTACTGGTATTGGTATGTCCATTGTTTTGAAAATTTTAGTTTCTATTTTTGAATGTGTGTATATCAAAGGTTATATTAGAGAGAGAGGAGGTCTGCCACTCTATCACAAGGATGATGTCATCAGTGATGTCATTTGAGATGTCATCAGTGATGTCATTAGTGTTGTCACTGACCATTTCATGAGTGATGTAATATGTGACGTCATCAGCAGTGCATTGCGGGCGAGTGATAGTTAGCTGAACTAACTATAACGGGGGAATTTTAATGGTTTTGTAGGAGTGAAAAGTCCAGCTAACTATAACGCCCCTGAAACCTGTGGTTTTTTCAGTGAATTTTTAAGGTTTTTTAAATGCTAATTCCTAACTAGAACATGCCTGAAACCTATGGTTTTTTCTGTGAATTTCAAAGGTATTTTAAATGCTAATTTCTAACTATGCCTACAGAGATAGGACATGTGAAGAAAGAAGAAAAAACACACAAAGAAAAAAAAGAAATGCAGAAAGAAGAAACAGAAGTCCTCAAAGACGAAGAAAAGTGCAAGAAGAAGGATAACGTGCAGAAAGAACAAACAGAAGAGCAGAAAGAAGCCTTGGTGCAAAATCATCCTGTACCCTCAACTTCTTCTACGGATACTGGTGGTAACTGAGTCTGACTAACCAGTCCTAGTGCCAGTGCTATGTTAAAAGACACTCGGAATACAGTGAAAACACCTACATACACTAGGGAACACTATGCGTTGGGGTCCCCCTGTGATCAGCATGACCTCCTCTGTAAGCCCCTAGTATATAATAGGGCAGGGGATTAAAACTACCTCTTAAAACGCGCCACAGGGCGTGTTTGCACACGTCACCTCAGGCCCCGCCCCCTCCTTTCCCCACTGTGTAAACACGCCCTGTGGCCGTTTTAAGTTGGGAGATTAAGTCCCCTTGAATCCTGAGGGTCCCTAGGGGCAAAATAGCCCACTAGGTACTTCCAGTAAGCGCCATTGCAGAGAGGTGTAAAAAGGGGCACGGCCTGCACCACCTCTCTGTGGCGCTTACTGGAAGCACCTGGTGGGCTAGTTAGCCCCCAGGGTCCCTCAGGATTGAAAGGGAATTATTTCCCCAACTTAAAAGGCGCCACAGGGCGTGTTTGCACACGTCACCTCAGGCCCCGTCCCCTCCCTTCACCACTGTGTAAACGCGCCCTGTAGCCGTTCTAAATTGAGAGATTAAGTCCCCTTGAATCCTAAGGGTCCCTAGGGTCAAACTAGCCCACTACGTACCTCCAGTAAGCGCCACAGAGCTGCGTTGCATAGAGGTGTAAAAAGGGGCGTGGCCTCAAAACACCTGTCTGCAACGCAGCTCCCTGGCGCATACTGGAGATACCTGCTGGGCTAGTTGGCCCTCAGGGACCCTCAGTATTGAAGGGGAATTAATTCCCCAACTTACAACTGGCCAGGGGGCGCGTTTGCAGAGTGCTGCAAGGAGGGGGCGTGGCCTCCAGCGCGATGCCGGTCTTTTATTTATTTTATTAAGAAGGAGGGCTGTGTGGCCCCCCTTCTTTTTCTAATTTATTGGCTCTGGGGACCCCATCACCCAGGGCCTGCACCCCCATTTTTTTGTTGAAAAAAAGAAATTTGGAAGGAGGCCGCGTGGCCCCTCTCGCAAGGCCTTAATCGGCCCCGGGGACCCCAACCCCCGGGTCATGGCCTTTTTTTTTTTTTTTTTAATTCTTTAGGAGGGGGGCTGCGTTGCCCCCTCCTCAGGCCACTTATGGCCCCATGGACCCCATCCCCCGGGGCCGGCCTTTGTTTTTTATTATTTTTAAAAACATATATATTTATAGAAACACCTAGGAAATGCTGGACAAACAGTATGTACCTATCACCATTACGATTTGCGTGATATTTATTAAAAGGTGACTATGCATACAATGAATCCACACGGAATGTATTTACACCGCTAGTGAAGCTCTGACGTGTCTGACGCCCTACCATGCCTAATCCCGGAGCCCCTGCCGGTGGATACTCTCCAAGTAGACACCCTTGTCGTTTATTTTTACAAACATGGGTAGCTATTGATGGGCACATTTAATACACACGCACACCAAGCCATTCAAAGGGAATTCGACAAAACTATGCAAGAAACCCCCCTCACGTTTAATAAAACACACATCCACCGTCGGATGTGTAATACTTTTTATTTTACTCTCTGGAAAGGAGACAAACCTCACTTGAGAGTCACAGCGTGCTCCTGGCTGAGCCCAATGCTGTGTTACACCCACCAGTGCCCGCAGAGTGCCACTCACATCTGTGTTGTATTCCACCAGCTTGTGCGTATGCTATGACACTCTCTAGCCCATGTGCAGTGTAACACCACCCCGTGAATATGTCATGCCACACTTGCCTTCGCACGGGTTATATTGCCCCATCTAACGTGCCTCCCTCGATGCCTATGTTATAACGCACAGCACTATGCCATACATATTACAATCTGGGATCCATATCTTTGTCACTGTGCATATGCAACGTTACACTCCACAGCACATATTTTATATTACAACTTTAGAGACTAGTTAAGTAACACAACACTGCCCTGTGCATATTACACTCAAAGGCGCATATCGCATAGCACGCGCTAGTGCCTGTGTTATCTCCCACTCTCCAATGAATCTGTCATTGCGCACAATGTATTGCATATTATATTTCACGCCCCGGTTCATCTTATATCACACTTTTTGGTGCATAGTTTATACCATATACTATATCTAGTTTTCATTTTCAATCGTGCTCTCAGGACTATGTTCTATATAACACTGCGTCCACCTACCCTTTTCACGGGCATTACATTTTGCGATGGGGGGTGGAGGGTCAGGGGGTGTTTCTGCCAATTGAGCCCGGAGTCACAGTCACAAACGTCCTCTTCTTCCTGAATAAAAGTGAGATTATGCTGCATACTTGTTCATATTTTAAGTAGTTCGCACAGACACACATTTAAAAAACAATAAAGTTCCTAATACTCACCTTCTCTGAACAGTTAGCTTGCTGCCCCATCCACCTCCTCCCTATCCTCTGTTGTCTGAATCCATGGACTAGCCTCCTCCCTCCTGCCATGCAAGGTCTGATGTTCTGCCACTGCCCTCCATTTAGCATGATGTACCAGTCCACTCCTCCTGCCCTCCATTGCCCAATTCTATGGTCCATCATTGACGACCTGCTTAGCCTCTGTGCTTAGCTTGCTGCCCCTATTCTCCTCCCCCCTGCTCTCCGATGTCTTTGTGCATGCTCCATCCTTTTTGCCCACCATGTTCCATGGACCTGCCACTCCTATCTACTCAGTGTTCTGTTGAGCTGCCACTCCCCTCCCACCTGCCTAGCATTGTCAGATGACTGTAACCTGTCCCTGCCACCTCCACCCTGCCTGTCCACATGCCATGCCCCTATCCCCTTCCTCCTGTCCTCCATGGTCCATTTTACTGCCACACCCTTCTACCCTCCCTGGTCTGTTGTGCTGCAACTGCTCCTCCTGCCTGCCCCGCGCGGTCTGTTGTGAGGGCCCCTTCCCCTGAACTCTCTTGGCTGTGCCCAGGTCCTGACCCCCACTTCTATCCTCCATGGTCCTTTGTGCATGCCCCTGAACCCTCCTTCTTGCCCATCATAGCCATTGTGCTGCCACTAACCCTCCCGCTTGCCATGCATGGTCTTTTGTGCTGCCATGGCCCCTCCCACCTTCCCTGTGTGGTCAGCTAGCTGCCCCTGACCCCCTCCCACCTTTCCTCCATGGTTTGTGTGTATGCCATCATAGTCTCACTGTTGCTCTCCATGGTGTGTCTTGTTTCTAGTGCCCATCCTGCCTGACCTCCATGGTAATCTTGCTGCTCCTGCCCTGCCCCCTTGCCCCCAGCCCTCTGTTTCCATGTGCAGACCCCTATTCCCTCCCTCCTGGCTTGTCTGCTCCATTGTAATGCCCCTGATCCGTCCCTCCTGCCCTTTATGGTCTGTTATGCTGCAGCTTTCTCTCCTGTCTGTCCATTATGGTCAGCTAGCTACCATTGCCTCTTTCCTCTCTGTTCTCTGTTGTCCATGTGCATGATCCTGTCCCCTCCCTATTGCTTTCTATGAATTGTTGTGCTGCACTCCCGTCCCGCATGCCCTGTGTGGTGTATTGTGCTGCTGCACACCCTGATGCCTGCCCTGTAGGGTCAGTTTGGTGCACCTCTCCATGTCCCTCCTGTCCTCTGTTATCCGATTCCATGTCCCTACCCCAATTCCTCCTGCCTACCATGATCCAATGTACCATACTTGCAAACATTTTGAACTTGGCAAGAGAGATTTTGAAAAAAAACTGGGGTATTGATTTTCCCCTTTGAGTTGCATTGAAAAAGAGGAGATTGTAGAAAGGAGACAGATCAAGTAAAGCCCATTTGAGCTTAAAAACATTGGTTGTTTCCTGGCTGAAACAGGTCTGTTGGCATGTATGGTTGTACTACCACTGCCTCTTCTGCCCACAATGGTCTATTATACTGCCACAGCCTCTCTTGCCAGTCCTGTATTGTTGATTTGTTGCCCCTGCCCCCCTTTCCACTGCCCTCCATAGTCTGTCACGGCCCTTCCTGCCTGCCCAGTGTGGTCAAATTGTTGCCTCTGCACTCTCCTACCTGCCTTCAATTTTCACAGTCCGTGCCCCTGGCCTCTGCCTCTCAAGAGTATCCCAATGAACAACTAGATTGCTAACATTCTATATTTATTACTAAAGTGTGGAACGCCTGACGTCA
The DNA here is from genome assembly GCF_964204655.1 of Triturus cristatus. Classification (NCBI taxonomy): domain Eukaryota; kingdom Metazoa; phylum Chordata; class Amphibia; order Caudata; family Salamandridae; genus Triturus; species Triturus cristatus. The sequence goes on from NC_140594.1 coordinate 814,671,228, forward strand.
TCTTGATGTAATCAAAACTAATACCTACAGCATTTCCTTTAGAAATTACATATATGAGAGGGTCTTATTTGCATCAAAATGATGGTTAGTGCTCTAAAAAACTAAAATGAGGACATATTTTCTGAGCTTTCAAATAGCGACAAAGAACTTTTAAATTATTTGTAATCTTTATGTTTTTTTATCCAGTTGACCACTTGATTAAATGTTGCACTTAGGGGAGAGGATGTGGTGTTACTTCCAGAGCTGCAGACTTTGCAACTGGGGAACCAGGTTGGAGTTTCTGCTTCAGCTCAACATTCTGTGATTGTGGTCAAATCACTTAATGTCCCCATGTCTACAACCAAAATGAATTTGATCTTGTGTGATGTAACCAATGCTCATGTAAAGCACTCCAACACCTGACAAGTCTGCACTATATAAAACTGCAAATACACAAAAAAATAAGTGTTTTGCACACTTCTGTCATCGGGCTACATCTGGGTGATATTTGTGCTGCATTTGGGCTCTTTTGTCTCTGGTGGCCATTTTGGGAGACTTATTTGTTATGAAGTTTCCTAATTTCCTCATTTACTACAGTCTCCTCAGTAGGAAATACTTTCAGTTTTTTACTTTGATTCCATCAAGAAGGCATTCAGATGTGTCACACATTTGCCATAAATTCAGAATGTTAGCACTCTAGTTGCTTATTAGATCACTGTAGTAAAGCTACTGCTCACCAGGGAAGTCTGCTGCTGGTATCGAAAGTGCTTGTTTCAGTCTGCATGTCAAATTTTTTAATGAAATAGAAGAGGATTTGAGAAGTCACTCAAAATGTGCCCTCATTTTTCTTTCTGCAGCACTAATCATTCTTTCTATGGCAAAATGAACCCCCTCATGTTCCTTTTTAAATTAAATGTTTTAAGAGTTACCACTTTATTCCAATCAAGATGGCTTCAGGTGTGCAATACGTTTGTCATAAGTAGGACTGTTAGCGCTCTAGTTGTTCTTTAGAACACTCTGGGAAGCTGCAATAGAACACAAAGGAATCAACTGTGACAGTCTCTGCCCTTGTTGGATGTACATGTTTTACTGAGAATGTCAGACTTCATTCTCGCATGACTGAGAAAGATCATGTGAATTTACAGAAAATATGCTCTCAGTTTAGCTTATAGATCACCTTCCAAACCTCTGTGGGAAAAGCATGAGAAAATAGTTCTCTCTCAAACATGATATCACAGCAGAAGGCTTTTTCACATGGTAAGATCACCTTAGAACACACCACAATTCCTAAAATGAGTATGGTACCATCAACAAATGATTTATAATGTAACTAAAGTCTTAAAACCTATTAACTGCAATGCTTTTTAATGAGGTGCTATCATGTATTTTGGTCCCAAGATGGCTGCCAACACTTCTTGGATGAAGTACTGACAGCCAATCAGACCTCACGATGAGATGTGTGGTTAGGCTCCGCCCAGATATATCTATCTTTTTAACTCTAATTTTCTCACGAACCACTGAACGGATTTACACCATTTAAGCAAAAGGCACGAGTCTGAACTGAGGACTACTTCTTTGCTAAATTTGGTGTAATTCGGTTCAGCAGTTCGGGCTCTAGCTGCGTCAACAGGTCCTATGGGAAAATGCATGGGGAAAACGCGTTTTGGGACCTCCCCCCCCCCCCCTTTTTTCTCGGCCCCCACTTGACGAATCACCGTGAAATTTTCAGGATAGGAACGGACCGGAGCTGGCCAAAAGTTTGGAAAATTTCGCGAAGATTCGTCAATCGGCGCCAATGTTATTCCAAATAGAATGTTGCGGATTTCCTATGGAAAATAGGTCCTAACTACAACTATATATATATATATATACACATATACATACACACACATATATATATATACATGATGGTCAAATAATTGTTTAACATGATAGGTTGCAATTCAGTTTCACATGGCTACTTTGTGGGTGGTTCTTACATTAACTGCTGAAGTGACTAAAAACGCACTGGCTTGTATGTGATTGGGTGAAAAACATTACCATAGAGTTCGAGAACTTGATGGAAATTGTTATACTGGAATAACTGCTTGCACAATAATAGCGTAGACTTTAAAAGTGGGCGTTCATCGTAGAGTTTAATGTATTCTGTGTAACCAGTTTATAACAGTAATGTGTTCTCTTAAGTGCTATTGGTTTTAAAGAACAAGTTACTTACCTTCGGTAACGATGTATCTGTAAGAAACATTAGTTAGTTAGATTCCTCACCTTAGAATATCCCCAGGCGTCAGACTGGATCCGGAAGATTTTTCGTCAGCAATACCCCTTGCGCGTCGCTAGGCGTCGTCTGCGGCTCCGCGTCCGTCGTCGGCGTCGTGCGCCGGGATGACGTCGGCGTCGTGCGCCGGGATGACGTCGTCGGAGTACTTAGACGCCGCCCTCGCGCGCTGACGTCAGTTCTTGTACATAGCCTTCCGCACCAGGAACGCAGAGCCATGCAAAGACCGACACTGGTGCAAAAATAAAATCTAGGGGCCTGAAAGGACAACCTTAACCCTAGATGTCAGTTCGCAGAACGGGGAGGATGGGTGGGTCGGTGAGGAATCTAACTAACTAATGTTTCTTACAGATACATCGTTACCGAAGGTAAGTAACTTGTTCATCTGAAAGAAACACGTTAGTTAGATTCCTCACCTTAGAATAGATACCCAAGCAATACCATCCCCGGTGGTGGGTCTGCGAACCAAGATCACACCAGAAAGTCCTGGAGGACAGAACGGCCAAAGAAGCCATCCCTCCGGACTTGGCTGTCAAGGCAATAATGCCTGGCAAACGTGTGTAGCGAAGCCCACGTCGCCGCCTGACAGATGTCCTGCAAAGGGACACCCCGTCCCAAAGCAGTAGTAGCCGCTGTGGCCCGAGTGGAATGGGCGCGCAGCCCAACAGGAGGGTCCTTTTTTGCCAAGGAATAACAAATTTTGATGCACAAAACGACCCACCGAGAGATGGTCCGTTTGTGCACCGCTTTACCCTTCTTAGCACCCACGTATCCAACGAAAAGTTGGTCGTCCACCTGTGGAAATATGGATTTTTCTGGTCAGTTATGTCCCCTATCTTGGACCCCAACGGTTCCATGTGCATGTCACAAGTACATATATGTTCCCTCCAGTTCCAGTTATGAAGACGCAAATACATGTGCGTCCACCGTCAACATGTCCTTTGACAGATCCGCCATGAATAGGCCGGATATTCCATTCCTAAATATGAAAGGCCACCGTCTTTATATGGTTCACTTATGCCACTTTACAGTCCAGGCAAGTAGGCCCTGATTCTGTCATCAAAACTCCTCTTGCCTTCTGCCTCTGAAAGCTCCAGTCCAGCCTGCATCTGTGACCATGAACTTTGTCTCATTCTCTGCGCGGCTCACGAAGCCTGACATCAGCCTACTCTCTGCCAAGAACTGTATTTCACCTTCGAATTATCTGCCTCCCCCTCAGCCGATGCATTCCTGCCTAGTAGTTTAAGTAAACATTCTTCCAGTCACCAAGCAAAAAGGCCCATCTTCTCTGTCCTCATGCAAGTAAATCATAGCCCTGTTACCATGGAATATTCCTACCCCCTCGCATTCAGTGTAGACACTTAGACGCTTGTACACGCGCGCACAGTCAGTATAGAATAGATTCTGTCCGAGAGTCCCTCTTTTATGGATAACATAGTTCTTTAAACATAGGATGTTAGATATGATTTGGGATTAGGTTGACTTGACCCCCCAGACTTCTCGTCTCCACATATAGAGCTAAATGTCAAGTCCCCGTCACCCCCTAGTTACACGTCAATTACACGTCATACTGCTGCGCGCGCATCTATGCCAAGTATTATCTTATAGATCCACCTATGTATTACATCATAACCAATCATGTTCCTTTTTACTCATTATTACACCCATTTTTCGGTTACGCAGACCAAACGTCAATGTCCTTATCAATTGTTACGCCTACTGTATTCACTTCATTATAATGTATGTACTATAAAAGTTACTTCTTGTCAATAAAGTATGTACTTCACTTCCTGAACCCCCGTGGTGATGGAACTTGAAGCATCCGATTATAATCGATCACCGGAATAAAGCCCATTCCGAAACTCTAATATCACGGATTCTGCCTCTCATTTTACTGAGCTATTTTATAATGTTTCTGTATCAAATTCAGTCCCGGTAAAGGAATTTTTATTTACCACATGATGGCGCCCGAACAGGGACACTTTCTCATCTCACGCGCCGGCGGTGAGTAGCAGGCCCGGTCTCCTGCCACAGCTGGACGGACAATAAACGCGTACCAACAGGATTTCCTGTATCTCCCTCCGGTCAAGCGGGGGCGACTGAGACTGCGATCAACACCCAGACGAGGCGGTGAGAAGTGCGAAGTATCCCGACCAGAGCCTAGCTGAGAGAGCAAGATCCGAGGTACACAGAGACCCACCAGTTCGAAGTCAAGCCCAGTTTCCGACGAGGCGAGTCGAGTCCAGTCCGGTTCAAGTTCAAGTTACCGAGGCCTTCCGTTTCCGAAGCTACCCGGTGAGTACCATTACTGGGGAGGCATCTCTGACGTGCACATAGGTTGTGCCGGTCAAGACGGGTTTGGGTACACAAATCCGGTCTGCACTGTTTTAGCAGTGTATCTGTACTGTTTAGCAGTATATCAAGTATTCCGAAGTATCTAGTAAGTGTCAAGAATCAAGCATGGTGATTTAGTTATGCAGACGATCATCATTGTTGTTTCAGTTAAAGGTTTAATGTTTTAATGTTTAATGTGTTAAACGTCCTGCATATTGTGGTATGAATGGTTGTCCATTATTGTGCTTTTGTATTTAGTATGTTCAAGATTAAGTATCAGATCAGATTGTCAATATGCCGCTCTTCTCGAAATTAAGACAGATCACTACTAGAAAGGGGGTACTTGAAGAAGCCGTCCCTATTCCTCCTAGGGATACTCCAGGGCACTTCATGTATCACAAACATGGCTTAGACGCTATATTATTTCTTGATTTATGGGTAGACTACACCAAGGGATTACCAGAAAGTCAGAGATGGCCCGCAGCGGGAACCTGGGATGCAGAGTGCATCATGAAAGTCGAGGAAGAGTTATGGAAAAGGAAAGTCAGACAGTCACAGAAAGACGCCGTTGAGCTATGGCGTAAAGAATCTCATAGACGTACAGAAAAAGCACGTAGACAGGAAGAGAAGAGTAAAGAGAGCTCAAACAAAATTCAAGAAAATCTATTAATTGAGGAAGGTATCCGAGTGAAATCAGAACAAGTAGACAGACAAAGAAATGCCCTTATGAATGGTATGTATCCCCTTCTGGCCGAAGGATTACCTAAGGCTACTCCAGAGATACCGAAAGACTTGCCACCCCCATTATTCCCAATCAAGGTACATCCTAAGGGGCATCCTAGAACCGCAGAGGATGTTTTTCTTTCCTCATATTTAGATGACGCAGCTCCCGAGTATGCTAATTCCGCCCCACGTAGACCGCATACCAGGGAGGTCCAACGCCAAGATCCAGCACCCGTATCCCTTCAGCAACAAATCGAGTCACAAGTTCCGGCAAGCCCATCTGTTTCTGCATCTGTTCCTACAGGTACTTCTAGAGCTGAGTCCACGCCTATAGTTGCTGTGTCACGTTCAACGAATCCTTTCACACCCGACGCCCCAGACGGGGCCACGGGAGGTGCTACCAATATTTTTTCTACGCCACCTAGAATAAATAAACTTATTTTCCAAGAGTCAGCGCATTCACGTACACCCAAATTCGTAAGTGATCGTACGCTTAAGGAACTTCTTATAGATTGTAGATATGACCCGGTGCTCGGTAAAGAGGACGAAATGATCTTGGCATCATTACGTATCAGACGAGCCGCAGGGTATTTAGCGAAGCTACCAGGAATGACTGCGTATCTAGATAGAATATATCATTTTGTTCAAACAGGGCGAGATCCAGAATGTATTAACAGAGCTATGGAATACCAGAAAGTAGAGATACAGGGGGAACTGTTGCGTTTCCTCATAAACTGTGTGATCAGAAATCAAGACCGACCGGGGGTAGATCCGGAAGCAATGAAAATTCTTACAAAATGGAGCCAGAATATATCAGAAGGGAGACACGATAAGCAAAATTGTATAATAGCCATGTGCCGAAAGATCCGTAAAGAAACAGAACGCCTACACGAAGAGAGATTAGAGACAGACGAGTTCGAGCAAAGCGAGGAAGAAGGGTTAGGACTGCCCGCCGGACAGTCAGACACCATAGCCTATGTAGGTAGAGGAAGATCTTGTAATAGGAATCAGACTAGATGTCATACTGACCCAATACGTCCAATATGTCCAGATAATGACAGGAATTTCCAAATACCTATAATTAACATAAGGTCTAACGAGCATTCGTTCCAAACCGCCGACAAACTACTCCGAGAACGAAGGGGTTATCATTTTCTCGATTCTATGGATGAACAAGATTTAGCCAGGGCAGCTGTCCATTGGGTGGACAGTCCCGGAAAATATAGTGACGAGACAGTAGTACGCACATTTTTGAATCTCACCCCAGATGAGCAGAGGTTAGCTGGGATTTATATGATTCAACAACTCATTATACTATATCAGAGTCAGCATTCGGACCCTGGTCCCTTACCTGACATATTGACTGAATTGCTTATGAATAAATGGAGAGGTCCAGGTACCAAATTAATTAAAGAAATTCTAGTATCTAGAAAGCAGTATATTCTTTTTGTATGCTCAGAGCATGTCTCATTGCCTGTCAAGGAAAGAACCACGTATCACCTGGATAGACAGAATCCCTTACGAGAAGTACACCCAATAAAAGGCGAGGACAATCAGTTTAAACGTGTATTTGTATATACGCCTATATCGAAAATAGAATTGTTAGAAATGAAGAAAGTAGTACCCAGTCATGACAAGGACCCAGCGGGTTTTCACCGAGAAATTAAAGACATGTTACTCATGGGAGAGTATACCTACCCCGACATCATGACAATATTAAAGGTGTTGATGCCTGCTGGCATTTATGAGAAACTCAAGGAAAAAGAGTGGGAGGTAGGTGATCAAAAGATAGAATGGTCAGCATTAGAAGCAGAAGAAAGGGCCCGAGGTCCAGGTTCGGGGCTTGGGGACAAAACTAAAGCACTACCAGGTCTACTAGTACAGGTACTGCCACGTTTATTAACTACGAAAAAGGAAGATTGGGGTACAATTTCAGCCTGTAAACAGAAGCAAGATGAAGACACTAGCGATTACTATGCCCGATTCGAGAAATGTTTTGGTATAAATAGTGGCATAAGAGCAAGTAGCGAATCATACCCGCATCTGTTTGTAACAAAATTAGTGGAAAATGCCCTGCCCCCAGTAAAGAATAGAGTATTAAAATTCGAGAGTACCTGGCAAGGTAACACTCCAACACAAATGTTACAAATGTTACAGTACCACCACAATAGAATTAAAGAGGAACAAGAACATGAACACAGACGCATGAAAGACACGAAAATGAAAATGCTAGTTTCCCAGACAGTTCCAGCTGAAGGACATAAAAAGGGTATGACACATTCCGATTCAGCAGGACCTGTAAAAGGGACATGCAATTATTGTAAAAAGCCAGGTCATTACGTACACGACTGTCCAGTTTTAAAACATAATATCGCCATAGGTAAAACACAAGAAAGATCACGGCCACTAAGACAAGATCAGAATGAACAAGGAGCTACGCAGCATGCCCAGGCCATACCAGCCGCACAACAGCCAATACAGTTTGTGCCAGCTGCACCACCGTTGCCTGCTGCTGCCACACAGACAACAACACGACAAATGTATCAGACTGCACAGTATGAATATCCGGAGTATCAACGTTACGCATGAACTAGCCTAGAGAGGGAAGTTGACTTACCCCTTATCGAGATTCCGGTAGATCAAGAAGGACCTTATGTACATAGTGAATTATTAGGTCAAGATAGAAAATTTTTACTCGATACAGGGGCAAGTCGAACAACTATAAAACGTAGTGAAGTCCCAGGGGCACCCCTCTCAGGCTCACAGAATATTTTCCTTGGTTTTTCAGGAAAACCTATTGTTAATGAAGTGTCACAGCCTCTTCCACTCACGATAGGACCTCTGACCCGAACTACAGATTTATTGCTTACTAAATCATGTCCAGAAAACTTGTTAGGAATAAAAACGTTGAAAGCCCTAGGAGCCATAATATGTTGTTCTCCGGAAGGAGTAAGGTTGTTTTTACGTGATTTTAAAGGTCACTATGTATCTAGAGACATGGATCCCCGACTGCAGACTTTACCTACACATCTATGGGCACAAGGCCCTACTGATGTTGGTTGCATGAATATTACACCATATCGAGTCACCCTAAAGGCAGGAGTGGTGCTACCACGAATGCGACAATACAAGCTACCACCAGATGCTGTAACGGCTTTACTACAAATCATTGACGAGCTTATTGCCCAAGGAGTAGTTGTAGAAACAGACTCCAATGTATGTAATTCACCGATAATTCCGATTCTTAAACGAACAGATCCTACAGCGCCGCCAGTATATCGATTGGTTATTGATCTGCGCGAGTTAAACAAATGCATTGTGCCACAATTTCCTGTGGTCCCAGATATCTCGTCATTATTGACAGCTATTGATTCCGAAGCAACATTCTTTACTGTAATCGATCTCAAAAATGCCTTTTTCAGCGTCCCAATAGATCCGGAAAGCCAATATTTGTTCGGATTTAGTTTAAATGGGCGTAGCTTTAAATTCACCCGCGCACCTCAAGGATTTACAGAAAGCCCCAGCATCTATAGCCAAGCACTGAAACGAGAACTTGACAGTATCCACATGCCAGTTAACACTGCTCTGCTTCAATACGTCGATCTGCTGATCACCGCCCGAAGCGAACTCAAATGTGAAAAAGCATCACTGACAGTTTTACAATTTCTAGCCGAAAAGGGGCACAAGGTGTCCCCTTCTAAGCTGCAATTCTGTGTCCAGCGAGTTGTTTATCTTGGACACTCGCTGGACAAGGAGGGAAGGCAGCTTACACCCGACCGCATTCAGTTGATAGCTAACATGTCAATACCCAAGACACAAAAGGAGGTGCGGGCTTTCATAGGCCTCACTTCATATTGTAGACAGTGGATCCCTCAGTATGCATTTCTAGCAAAACCACTCATTCAATTGACAACACAGGAGGCAGCCACACCGACTGTTCTCCCTTGGACTCAGGAACACACACAAGCTTTTGAAAGCTTAAAGAAAGCTTTATGTCAAGCACCCGTTTTAGCAACGCCATGTTACAGAAAACAGTTTACACTCTTTGTTACAGAACGCGAAGGTACTGCCTTGTCAGTACTCACACAGGAACAAGCAGGAGCACACAAACCATGTGCTTATTTTTCTAGTACATTAGATCCCGTAGCTCAGGCTTTTCCTGCATGCCTAAAATCAGTAGCAGCAACAGCTTTAGCAATCAGACAAAGCGATGCCATAGTGTTAGGACATCCATTGACAGTTCAAGTACCACACGCAGTAGAGGTTCTTGTAAATAGAACGCAAACACAACACTTGACTATAGCGCGACTTACAGGATACGAGCTTACATTGTTTCAGCCACATATAGAAATCAGACGCTGTAACACATTGAATCCTGCCACACTTTTACCAGTAGTCGGAACAGACCCACTAGCCCACGACTGTATTGAAGTTATTACTATAACGACAAAACCCAGACAGGACTTGACAGATGTCCCATTGTCAGATCCAGACCTGACCTTGTATGTAGATGGTTCATGCATGAGAACAAGTACAGGAGAGTTAGTAGCCGCCTACGCAGTCACAACAGATACTGAGGTCATTGAAACCAATCGTATAAATACTTTGTCAGCTCAAGCCGCAGAACTTATCGCTCTGACACAAGCCTGTATTCAAGCCATGAATAAAAAAGTCAACATATACACTGATTCACGTTATGCATTCGGAGTTGTACATGACTTCGGCGTGCTGTGGCGAGAGAGAGGTTATTTAACTTCCCACGGTGCCCACATTCAGCACGGACCCCTCATTCATGCGTTATTAGATGCAATACATCTACCCACTGAAATATCAATTATGAAATGTAAGGCCCATTAAAGGTTACTGATATCATTTCCCAAGGCAATGATCTAGCCGACAGAACAGCTAAACTGACTGCTCAAACTCAAACCCCCGATATGACAAAGACAATAGCCCCGACACCGACACATTGTATGACAGTTAAAGATCCTACTCTTGACGTAATTGACATACAGACACATGCTACACCAGACGAAATAAAGAAATGGACTGAATCAGGAGGGATCCAAACGGACCAAGGATGGATGATGAAGGAAAGGTCTGTGTGGTTCCTTCCTGATTCAATGGTCCAAGTTATAATTAACACTATACATAGTCCAGCACATCTAGGAGAAAAAGCTATGCTAGACAGCATTCAACACATTTGGTTCAATAAACATTTACGAGCAGCAGCGAAACAAAAGGTCCGTACCTGTATGATCTGTTGTCAGTTCAACCCAGGAAAAAGCGTTCCCGTAGAACAGGGTGGATTTCATACCCCTGATCACCCTTTTGAAGTGCTCCAGATGGATTATATCCAGATGGAACGATGTCGAGGATTCAAATATGTTCTCGTAGTTGTTTGTGCTCTGTCCCGTTGGACGGAGGCATACCCGGTTTCAGATTACACTGCCCCGACTACTGCCAAACAGTTGGTTCGAGAATTCTTCCCACGATACGGTTTACCACGTGTTGTCTACTCAGATAACGGCCAGCCGTTCTCATCCGAATTAATGAAACACGTTTCACTTCTGTTAGGATATCAGTGGAAATTCCACTGTGTCCGACACCCCGAGGCAGCAGGTCTCGTAGAAAGACATAACCAGATACTGAAAATCAGAATGTCCAAAATATGTAGAGAGAAAGGTGTCGACTGGGTAGTAGCGTTACCAGTTGCACTCTTTTACATGAGAATGGTAGCACACTCTCGAACAGGGCTATCCCCGTATGAGGTGATCTTCGGCAGACCACCAAATATGTGGGGGACGCCTATACCACGCAAAATAACTGATGTTGACTGTAATATGCTGACAGATTACTTGGCTTCCTTGATGTCTGCACTACAATCTTCTCGTTCACAGGTAGCTGCAGCCTTTCCCGACAACACTGAGGTGAAATCCCATGACGTTGTTCCGGGTAATCTTGTCTTTGTGAGGAATTTCGACCGAAAGACTCAGCTGGAGCCCAGGTGGAAAGCACCCAAGTTGGTCCTGTTGACCACAAGAACAGCCGTGAAGATCGAGGGCCGCAAGGGCTGGATTCATTCAAGCCATATCAAGAAATTTCATGGACTATCCTCGGATATAGACATTGTGCCCTGCACTCCCTCACAGACTGATACAAAACTCCCTTTTGTTGAACCTAATAAATCTGAAAATTACAAACTAAAGCTTAGGCCCAACCAGTCGAGCAATTTGATTGTTTAAGTCCTCTCCAAGGTGAAGCGGTTGAATTGTCTCTGACATGTATCCCTTGGACCTGAGTAGAGAAAATACCCGAAAAATGTTGAAACGACAGGCGTATTATAAATCACTGCGTAGCCACTGCATAGTGACATTATTAATTTTGTTTTTATTGAGTCTTTTAATAATCATTACAAGTATGTTGTTGCACATATATCACCCTATTTCTAGACATGTTTATAATGTTGCTGCTGAACATTCTTTTAGTGATTTACCTCCGCATGAATTGTCTTATAGACTTGCGCTGCGCAATAACACTTTCATTAGTATGTTACATCATTCCCATCAGACTAGTAATGCCACCAATTGTTGGGTGTGTGGCCGACTCCCTCCCTATCAGAATTATGAAGGAGTCCTGCCTTTCTTTCCACATCCATTTACACATAATGGCTCCTGTGGAGCATGGTTTAGCTTAATTAATTCCATAGACTCAGACACAGCAGTTTACCAAGATCATTGGGTATGGGGAAATCTGAACCTAGCTTTACTCAAGGTCTGTTACCCTGACAAGGAGGGTCGCCCCAAAAGAACAGGAACTGATCTAGAAAATGAAGTATATGGATTAGGTAATTTTACACCTAATCTCATGATTCTAAATGTCGTATCTGAAATTGAACTAGTCTTACCCACCATGTCAGTATTCCCAGTGAAGGGTGAATTATGTGTAAGAAAGGTTGGTTCCATGCATATGGGCCATAGTAAATGCACTACTATAGTAGAATTCAGTGATCAAGGAAAATCTTCATTTAGAGCTTCTCGCCACTCCTACTTTATATGTGGTCAGACTGCATATATGCGTCTACCTCTAGATTGGGATGGTACCTGCTACATTGCATTCCTTTTGCCACCTGTTTTCCTAGCTCCTCCTGATTATTACAGAAATATTCATTTAGTACACAACAGAGAACGGAGAGATCTCCCCATTGTCGATTACACTGAGACGGCATGGGACAAGTATGTAGATTTTAATAAAGGCATCTTTCCCTATATAGGTACTGTTACTAATAGTAAGCTGATACGTAGATTAACTAGAACCCTTGAAGCAGTAGTGAATGAGACTATTTCCGCCTTAGGCAATTTAACGGAAGAGCAGTCTGCTATGCGGATTGTTGTGCTTCAAAATCGTCTTGTCCTTGACGTCATCCTGGCTGATAGGGGCGGAGCTTGTAGGGTCATCGGATCAAGCTGCTGCGTATTCATACCAGAAAATTCGCCATCTGTATATAAAGCCATCACTCGCCTTCATAAGATTGTAAGCCAGATACACCAGAACCCAGGCACTTGGACTTGGTCCAGTTGGTTTTGGAATGCGGTATCAGCCTGGGGATGGAGAGTTTTATCCTTCCTAGGTATTGGCCTTCTCATACTATTCAGTTGCTGTCTATGTCTACAATGTGGACCAGCGATTTGTGGTCTGTGTGCCACATCGTGCATTCCACATCAAGATTTTCATTCAAGATCCCGGAAGAAGAAAGAAGAACAAATGATGCTATATGAACAGATCAATGGATTGATGAAGATTGATATCTCTTGAAGGGCAAGTAGGGGACAAGGAGGGAATGTGGAAATATGGATTTTTCTGGTCAGTTATGTCCCCTATCTTGGACCCCAACGGTTCCATGTGCATGTCACAAGTACATATATGTTCCCTCCAGTTCCAGTTATGAAGACGCAAATACATGTGCGTCCACCGTCAACATGTCCTTTGACAGATCCGCCATGAATAGGCCGGATATTCCATTCCTAAATATGAAAGGCCACCGGCTTTATATGGTTCACTTATGCCACTTTACAGTCCAGGCAAGTAGGCCCTGATTCTGTCATCAAAACTCCTCTTGCCTTCTGCCTCTGAAAGCTCCAGTCCAGCCTGCATCTGTGACCATGAACTTTGTCTCATTCTCTGCGCGGCTCACGAAGCCTGACATCAGCCTACTCTCTGCCAAGAACTGTATTTCACCTTCGAATTATCTGCCTCCCCCTCAGCCGATGCATTCCTGCCTAGTAGTTTAAGTAAACATTCTTCCAGTCACCAAGCAAAAAGGCCCATCTTCTCTGTCCTCATGCAAGTAAATCATAGCCCTGTTACCATGGAATATTCCTACCCCCTCGCATTCAGTGTAGACACTTAGACGCTTGTACACGCGCGCACAGTCAGTATAGAATAGATTCTGTCCGAGAGTCCCTCTTTTATGGATAACATAGTTCTTTAAACATAGGATGTTAGATATGATTTGGGATTAGGTTGACTTGACCCCCCAGACTTCTCGTCTCCACATATAGAGCTAAATGTCAAGTCCCCGTCACCCCCTAGTTACACGTCAATTACACGTCATACTGCTGCGCGCGCATCTATGCCAAGTATTATCTTATAGATCCACCTATGTATTACATCATAACCAATCATGTTCCTTTTTACTCATTATTACACCCATTTTTCGGTTACGCAGACCAAACGTCAATGTCCTTATCAATTGTTACGCCTACTGTATTCACTTCATTATAATGTATGTACTATAAAAGTTACTTCTTGTCAATAAAGTATGTACTTCACTTCCTGAACCCCCGTGGTGATGGAACTTGAAGCATCCGATTATAATCGATCACCGGAATAAAGCCCATTCCGAAACTCTAATATCACGGATTCTGCCTCTCATTTTACTGAGCTATTTTATAATGTTTCTGTATCAAATTCAGTCCTGGTAAAGGAATTTTTATTTACCACACACCCGGAACTGCTTTGTGCGGTCCAAATAAAAGGAGAGCGCACGTTTTGGGTCCAGACGGTGGAGCCTCTCTTCCTCTTTGGAAGGATGCGGAGGCGGAAAGAAGGTGGGCAAGGTGACAGACTGCCCAAGATGAAATGGAGTCACCACTTTCGGAAGAAAGGAGGGACGAGGCCGAAGGACAACCTTGTCCGGATGAACAGACAGAAAAGGAGGCTTTGAAGATAAAGCCTGGAGCTCACTCACCCGTCTAGCCGAGGTGATGGCTACCAGAAAAGCAGTCTTAAGAGTCAGAAGACGAAGAGGACAATTGTGAAGAGGCTCGAAGGGAGCGCACATCAGGAATGTCAAGACAAGATTCAAGTCCCACTGAGGCATTACAAAAGGGACAGGAGGGAACGTGTGAGTAATGCCTTTTAGAAAGCGTGTAACTACAGGGGACTTGAAAAGAGAAGGCTGATCAGGAAGCCGTAAGAAGGCAGAGATGGCAGCAAGATAACCTTTCAGGGTGCCCAGGGCAGAGCCCTGCCAGGCCAAAGAAAGAAGAAACAGTAGAACCTCAGAAAGAGGGGCGGAAAGGGGATCCACAGCCTTTGCTGTGCACCATGCCACAAATTTGTTCCACCGGCAGGCGTATACCGTCTTTGTGGAGGGACGCCTGGCTGCCAGAATGATATCACAGACTTCAGGAGGCAAGTCAAATGGCATCAACTGCCGCCGCTCAATCTCCACGCATGGAGGTGGAGGCTGGACAGGTTCGGGTGGAGGACCGTCCCCTGCTGCTGCGACAGAAGATCCTCCCGAAGGGGCAGACGTATCGGAGGATCGGTCAACATACTGAGTAGCTCGGGATACCAGTACCTTCGTGCCCAATCCGGAGCCACCAAGATGACTTGGGCCCGGTCGTGCCTGATCTTCTTCAGCACTTTGGGCAGAAGTGGTATAGGCGGAAAGGCGTACAACAGACCGCAACTCCACTCGTGACGAAAAGCGTCGCCGAGCGAGTGCCGCCTTGGAAATTCCAACGCGCAGAACTGCTGACATTGCACGTTCTCTTCGTGGCGAATAGATCTAACCAAGGCTCTCCCCACTGCTGAAAGAGACCTTGCGCCACTTCGGAGTTCAGACGCCATTCGTGATCCATCATGCACCGGTGGCTGAGTTCGTCTGCTCTGGCGTTCAGAGAGCCCGCCAGATGTTGAACCACTAGGGTGACGCCCTGGTGTTCCAGCCACGTCCAGAGGCGCAGAGCCTCTTGACAAAGGGTCCACGACCCCACCCCGCCCTGTTTGTTGCAATACCACATGGCGGTGGTGTTGTCCGTGAACACCTGCACGACACTGCCCCTGACAGAGGGAAGGAAGGCTTTCAGTGCAAGCCGGATCGCTCTCAACTCCAACAGGTTGATGTGGAGACGAGACTCCGCCGGAGACCAGAGGCCTCTGATCTCCGCCTCTCCCATATGGCCACCCCATCCCAGGAGGGACGCATCCGTCACTACGACATGCTCCGGTTGGGGAAGGGAGAGGCTTCTGCCCATGACCCAATCGCGGTCCGTGAGCCACCACTGCAACTGCTGTGCAGTGCCCTCCGAGATCAAGACATGGTCGGACAGGTTGCCGTGATGCTGGGCCCACTGAAACTTCAGGTCCCACTGCAGAGCCCGCATGCGCCGCCTGGCGTGATGCACTAGTAGGATGCAGGAGGCCATCAGCCCCAGAAGCCGCAACACTAGCCTGACCGAAACCCAGGATAGAGGCCGAAAGATGGGAATCAGGGCCTGTATATCCCGGACCCGCTGTCCCGGTGGATAGACCCGGAACTGCGCCGAATCGAGAACCGCTCCGATGAAAAGGAGCTTCTGAGAGGGATTCAGGTGTGACTTCGGCACGTTGATGGAAAACCCCAGCAAATGCAGGAGATCCGCCGTAGTCTGGAGGTGGGAGACGACTGCCTGGGGCGAGCCCGCCTTCAACAACCAGTCGTCGAGATAGGGGAAGACTGGAACCCCTGATCTGCGCAGATGAGCTGCGACCACCGCCATCACTTTCGTGAACACCCGAGGGGCACTGGTGAGGCCGAAGGGGAGCACGGTAAACTGAAAGTGCTCTTGGCCCACCGTGAACCGCAGGTAACGCCGGTGGGCCGGCAGGACGGGGATGTGGAAATATGCGTCCTGCAAGTCCAACGCTACCATCCAGTCTCCGGGGTCTAGGGCAGCTAGAACCTGAGCCAAAGTTAACATCTTGAACCTTTCCTTCCGGAGGAAGGCATTGACGTTCCGGAGGTCCAAGATAGGGCGCAGGCCCCCTTTGCCCTTCTTGGGAACCAGAAAGTAGTGGGAATAACAACCACGACCCACTTCTGGACTCGGAACGCGCTCGACGGCCCCCTTGGCCAAGAGGGCCGAAACTTCCTCATGGAGAAGATTCAAATGATCCCCCGAGATACGGTGGTGCTGCGGTGGCATGGCTGGAGGGGTCGTCTCGAAGGGGAGGGAGTAGCCCCTTCGGACGATTTGCAGCACCCACCTGTCCGAAGTGACGGTACGCCAGTGGAACAGGTGATGGCGAACCCTGCCGCCCACTGGCGTGGAATGGGCCTGAAAGCTCGGACTAGGAAGGCTTTGAGGCGGATGCTGCCGGGGTGGATGTGGGCTGACCTCGTCGTCCTCCAGAACCGCCTCGGCGGAAACCACGTCCGCGACCGCGCGCAGGTTGGTTCTGCGGCTGGTGGCTAGGCGCACGTGAGGAGGCACCCCTTCCTTGGCCACGAAAGGGGCGAAAAGCGGAAGATTGCGACCGCGGGGCCGAGAGGCCCAAGGACTTGGCCGTAGCCCGGGAGTCCTTAAAGCGGTTCAGCGCACTGTCCGCTTTCTCGCCAAACAGGCGAGTGCCATCAAACGGCATGTCCATGAGAGTGCTCTGGACATCGCCCGAAAATGACGTGGACCGCAGCCAGGCGTGACGTCTAAGCGCCACTGTGGTAGAAATGGCCCTACCCAGCGAGTCCGTGGTGTCAAGCCCACAACGTATAGCATGTCGCGGGGCATCCCTCCCATCGGCCAGAGCCTGGGTAAGTCGTGTCCGGACCTCCTCCGGACACAGGGGCAGTGCGTCCTCCACCGCATCCCACAGAGAGTGGGAATAACGGTCCAAGAGACAAGCGGTGTTCAAAGACCGCAGGCCCAAACTAAGGGAAGAGAACAGCTTCTTGCCAAACTGTTCTAGTCTCTTGGAATCCCGGTCCGGCGGGGCGGTCGGGAAAGAGGATTGGGAGGTGGAGGCCTGGATAACCAGGCTCTCAGGGGGAGGGTGTTGGGACAGGAAACTGGGGTCGCCCGGAGCAGGGCGGTGGCACCTGGCGACGTTCCGGTCCACAGGAGGAACTGTGGAGGGCTTGGACCAGGTGCCCTGCAGAACGTCAATGAGGGCCTCATTGAATTGCAGCAGAGGCTCAGTGGAGCTTGCTGCAGACTGAAGCACCTCAGTAAGGACGTTAGTCCTCACAGCCACGGCAGGCAGCTCGAGCCCAAGGGCTGCGGCCGCCTTGCGCAGCACCACAGAGAAAGCAGCGCACTCCTCCGAAGCCACAGTCGGAGGAGAGACGAATCCAGTGTCTGGAGAGGTATCCAGGCCACTGGCCTCCCCCAGTTCATCTGCCCAGTCCTGGGACAGTTGAGCCTGAACGGCCATAGGATCCTCAGATCCCTCCCAGTTGTCCCCATCATCCGACTCCTGGTATAGAGGAGAAAGTAACGGAACCGGGCGGTAGACATAATGTGTCTCTAGCGGCGTCGATCTCGGCGTCCATCGACGCCGGACCGGCGCCGGGCCCGGAGTGGGACTGAACCGGGGCTCGACGTCGAGCGGAGTCGACGTCGGCATCGGGGGTGGTACCGGTGTCGACGCCGGCGGAGGAGGCGTGACGAGGTCGACCGGCGTCGACGGGGACTCGAGAACGGGTCCCTCGGGCGCTTGCGGCGTCGAGGCCGGAGCCGTCAACGGCGCCGGGGCCGGAGCCACCGGCAGGCAAGGCAGCCCAGTCGGGTCCGCGGGGCCCGAAGGCGCACCAGCGGGCGCCGACGGCGGAGCCAGGTTCCTCATGGCCGAGAGGAAGGCACTGACTTCCGCCGGCGTCGCGTTAGTCCCAGGGACTGGAGGGTATGGGGACGGGCGCAGCGCCTGCGGCTCCGCCGGAGCCGCAGGGGTGGAACCACTCTGACCCTCGGCCGAGTCACGCGACCGGCGAGGGGAGTCCGAAGAGCGATGTCGCCTCTTGGACTTCTTGGAATGCTTCGACTTACCCGAAGACTTGGATCCCGACGACCGATGGCGACGTCGGCTGCGGCTCCGCGACCGATCCTTGGACCTCCTCCTGGACCGGGATAGAGAGGCGCGCGGAGCCGAGTGGCGAATCTCGAGAAGCTTACGGGACCGCTCCCGTCTAGCCTTCGAGGTCAGGGCCTTACAGTCCGAGCACGACTCCGCGTCGTGGTCGAGGCCCAAGCAGTACAGGCACCGGCGGTGATGGTCCGTAACCGACATCAATCGGTTACAGTCCGTACAGGCTTTAAACCCAGGCATCCTACCGGCACCGGTGTCGATTGACAGGATCAAAAAGGATCAAAAAGTTAGTCAAAAATTGACTAAAGGGGTAGCTCTCCCGGATCTGCGCTTACTGGTGCGGAAAAAAGAAGAACTGCCGTCAGGGCGCGAGGGCGGCGTCTAAGTACTCCGACGACGTCATCCCGGCGCACGACGCCGACGACGGACGCGGAGCCGCAGACGACGCCTAGCGACGCGCAAGGGGTATTGCTGACGAAAAATCTTCCGGATCCAGTCTGACGCCTGGGGATATTCTAAGGTGAGGAATCTAACTAACGTGTTTCTTTCAGATCATATAAGCACAATGTTTGAATGGTTTTGTTTGAAGACAAATGTTGTTAATTTACCCAGCAACTGTCTACACCTCTAATGCTGCTCTGGTAATCTTTATTTCTGTTGTATGTTTAAGTTGGGCAGCTTGATACTTCCGTTTCTTGTTTGACCAATCATTTCACTGACCGGAGACTCCGATTTAAAATTGGGCTCCCCAACTTCAGACAATTGATATTATTTTGAGATAACCTCAGGGGCAGTTTACATAATATAAGCTGACAATTCAAACATTGGCTATTCCAGCAATATGTTAAAGTGAAGCCTTAAGTTGTGACATATGTAGTTTTTCTTTAGAGTATTCAACCAGGGATACTTTCGAACTTGGAGTGCCACTGCAGTTCGAGGCCACTACCTCATTCTCATGACTTAACTTGATAAAAAGCTCCCTGTACTCGACTTTCGGGTTTCTTTACCGCTCGGGTTTTGTGTAAAATATATGTAATTTCCACACACAGGATGCTCTCTATTGAATATAGTAAACACATACTAGTTTATTATATATCTGTTTCTCTTAATTTGCCATCAACTGCATTCAGTTCAGGGGCCGTCTCCTAGCATCTTGACCTTTCCGTTCCCTGGCCTATAACATAGTGAATTCTACAGTTCTACGTTTTTTGGACCTGATCATATTTACTACTCTGTTGTTTTTCAGTGCTTACTAGCTCCAACGTTTGTTACATTCTTGGGATTCATCTGTTTAACCACTTAATCCTTTGTATCTGTGCTGTAATTCTAATCCACTACTTATGGCTTCATGCACATGGGTACTAGAAGTTCTTGTTCTTGTCACGAATTGCACATTTTGTCTGTACACTTAGGGTGTTTGACGTGATATACTGATCCTTCCTGGTGCCATTCTGACGATCAATTTGCACAGTGCACTGGTGTGGTAACTTTCTGGGTCTTCCCTTTTTGCAATATTGAACTTTACTCTCACCCGAGTCCCTACCACAACTACACAGTATGTTGTCTGATATTGTATTAAATAATTTTACAGCCCTGAAGAAGTTACCTGTGTGACCAAACGTGTATTGGCTGTTGTGACCATGTTGGCTGTTGTGACGACATGCATACTGTATCTTGCTGAACACTTGACATCAAAATAAAGTTCTAATTGAACTCAATATACAAGAATCCTTACTTTAATGGACATGACACATGTTTTACTTGGACTGCCTTATGAGCGCTTTCATCTATGCAGTAGATTTCTGGATCCGGGGCCTGAGACACCCTTGTAGTAGGGTGTTTGATAACTCGACAGCACCATCCACTAAAATCCTTATGGTTTTGTATACTTACCTACCCGACTGTGTTTAAGAACAAGTTATTTACCTTTGGTAACAATGTATCTGTAAGAGAGATATGTTAGTTAAAGATTCCTTACCTTCGAATTACCCAGAGGCGTCAGACTGGATCCAGATTTTTTTTTTCTTAGCAGTATCCCTGCACATTGGTGGGTGGCGTCTGCAGACTCCGCGTCCGTCGTAGGCATTGTGGTCGCCGGGATGATGTTGGGGTGCCTAATTAGATTCCGCCCTGCACACAGATGTCAGTTCTGACACGACTTTCCACACCAGAAGCGCAGAGCCATGAAAGACACTGACCACTGGTGACAATAACTAGGGCCCTGCAGGGGAGTCCCTATGCGTAGAGGTCAGTTCACAGCGCGGGGTGGATGGGTGGGGTGGTAAGGAATTGCGATTCTCCTATTACTATGACTAGAGAATCTGGATTTCATTAAAGACACGGAGGCTAACATTATGCATGTTACTTTTAATGCAGCTATCTTTCTTTCTCTTTCAGATAATCTCTCTTAACTTCAGTATATTCGACCTTTGGCTCTTCCATCATCCTTCCTTTCTTCGTTTGGTGATGGCCTTAAGGAATTGTTGGCTGTTTGGACTCTAATTCTTTGGATCTTATCCTGTTCTACACTGCATTTAAAAGAGGCAAATTGTTATGGTCGTATGCCTTTTATCTTATGTTCATGTTCTATTCTGGAACTTTTGTGATGGGTGGGGTGGTAAGGAATCTATAACATATGTCTCTTACAGATACATCGTTACTGAAGGGAAGTAACTTGTTCATCTGAAAGTGACTGTTAGTTATAGATTCCTTACCTTAGAATAGATACCCCAGCAATACCGTACCGGGTGAATGGTCTGCAAACTAAGTTCACACCAGAAAGCCCTGGAGGACTGAACAGGTAAAATAGCAGACCCTCCTGAATTGGCTATCCAGGCAGTAATGCCTGGTGAACGTGTCGAGAAGTGGTACTCCACGTGCCAAGGCAGTGGTTGCTGCTGTAGCTCTAGTGGAATGAGCAAGTAGCCCCAACGGAGGCTCCTTGTTCGCAAAAAGCATAGCAGATCTTTATGCAAAGGACAGCTCATCGAGAGATGGAATGCTTTTGAACAGCCCAACCTTTTTTGGCACCTACATAGCCAACAAAGAGTTGATCATCCACCTGGAAATCCTTTGTGCAATTAAGGTAGCAGGACAGCGCATGTTCAGGGTCCAGACGGAGGAGTCTCTCCTCCTCCTTGGAAGGGTGCGGAGGTGGGGAAAAAGGCTGGCAAAGTGTTTGTTTGTCCTATGTGAAAAGGTGTAACCACTTTAAGAAGGAACAAGGGCCTAGTTCTAAGCACCCGATTGTCCGGATGCAAAGAAGAGTAAGGGGGCTTGGGAGATAGAGCCTGAAGCTCACAACCCTACCCGAGGACTTCAAAGACTTTGAATGCAACGAGGTGTGGGGGCTCCACGAGCGGCCTCGAGACTTTCTTTTCAAACCAGACCGGGAGAAGCGCGGAGCCTCCAAAAGCTTTAGGGACTGCTCCTGCAAAGACTTTGGATTCATAGCTCGGCAGTCAGAGCACAACTTCGGGTCGGCGGTCGTGCTTCAGACACCAAAGGCACACGAGGTGAGGGTCTGTCACAGACATCAGCCTGTGACAGACTTCTCAAGGCTTGAACCCGGTCCGACGGTGGGACACCTTCGTGCACCAGAAGACTCAAAAAATAGTCGACAAAACGTCAAAAAAGTTTAGTCAAAAAGTGACTAAAGTGGCAGCCCTCAACAGATCTGAGCTAGGCTGGCATGGAAAAACGAAAGAACCAATGCCAGAGCGGTGTCTACGTAGGCACTGCAACCTCATCCCGGCGACCACAACGCCGATGACAGACATGGAGTCGGCTGATGCCACCCACCGACGCGCAGGGGTACTGCAAAGAAAAAATGTCTCCGAATCCAGTCTGACACCTGGGGGAAATTCTAAGGTAAGGTATCTATAACTAACAGTCGCTTTCAGATTAGGAGGTGTTGTTGGTAAATACCCCTACTACCTCATTGTACATATACTTAAATAAGTATTTGTGAAGTGAGCTACAATGCCTCAGCACGACCACACTGTGCTGCAGTCTACAATGCAAAAGTACCTCATGTGACACTTAATTGTTTCAATGTAACTATTCCCATATGCAACACCTGTTTTGGTCGCGATAAAATGGTTTGACTGTGCACCCTCTTGCAAAGTCACTATAAGCCACAAGCTACCAGAACATCCTAAAGGAAAGAGGCGCTACCGAGGTGGGTTTCTAAACTCTTCCGAGGGATGCAAAGTTGGGAAACAGAGAAAGTGACTGGAACCGAGGCACTGGGGAAGTTTCTTTAAGAAGTGTGATGTAGGTATCTGCAGTTGAGTAAAGCCAGAGATTAGAATAGGTAAACTGGGCATGAACAGAGGGCAATAAACACTGCAAAAACGCTCAGTCACAGTGGCGAAAGCTCACTCAAGAAAGAACTAAACAAAAAGCAAAAATCTCAGACTGCTGTGTGTTCGGAGGCAATTGCATTTGCACAGGCTCTTAAAACTGGGGGTTAAGAAAGACATCAAAAGTATGGGCATGTAAGAGTGGACAAATTGTACAACTGGTGATGGCTATCTCATGAGCATCACTTCATGAAGCAGGAGTGAAAAGTTCATCTGAAGAATTTTGAACATTCAAGAAATGTGCACTTGTCAATGTAGACCAGTTAAAATATATTTGTTGTATGATCAGTTTAACTTCTCCAATTGTTTTGCTGCATTTCTTTAAGGGTGTACTCATTTACAAACAACTTGGAGAAAACTCCCCAGTTATTGTAGAGCAATGTATTAGTAAATATCTAAATGTATAAACCGATACTAAAATGAAAATTCACATGTTAACAACTTGGTTTCAGATAAGAAAAAACAAATTAATAATTTCATAGGCATGAGACCTTAAACACTGCATGTTTTGTAGATGATTTACACTGATCAATAAAGTCCGATTCTACACATGAAAAAAAACAACCTGTTTATACTGTGCAAAATACCTGCCACTAGATATACTGTGACGAACATAAATACTTGTTACCTTTAAATCACATTTGAGTTTTACTACAATGTTAATGAACAAAACACGGCAATACTTAAAAGTTGTTATGACATGTTTCATGTTGCAGGTTTAGTAACTTTCTTCCAAGTAAGACGACAGAAAAAAAACACTAAAAATCTACACAACATTCAGTTAAAGGCAGTAGCACGGATTGCTTAATCAAATTCAAACATGCTCCACAAGAACTTTAAAAAGGGTAGAAATAATGGAACAAAACCAAGTCATGTGGTAAAATAAATAGAATTTAGTTGTCAGAATGGAATTGTTAGTCACCATTTTTTTATTTTTGCTTTTTCATGTCTAAGACAAAATACATTCAGCAATTCAAGTTTAATTTGTAAGTACTCCAGAAAACGGAGGGAAAGTACTGTAAACAATGTGCAGCTGCAGTGATCACTGCCAGCAATGACGCATCAGCACTGGACCTGATTTCATTTGCAGTAAATGTTCATTTACATTTCATTATGCAAAACACAATCTTTTGGACAGTTCCAGACTTGTATAGAATATGTGCTTCCCCATACCAAACAAAAGTTCATTGTTTTGTTCAAAACAAACACACTGAAAAACAGAAATGTGAAATAAATTGTTATGGGGAAATATATTGCACATATACCCAATATAAACCATACTGAAAAGCAGGAACTAAAATAACTGTACTTAGTAAACAGTTACATAAAATATGCCGTGAATGGTTTCATATATTAAAAACATTTGCAGAATTGTCTAATTGTGGTATTTCTCCCTGTTTGTGGAGAGATGTGATGACTGACGTGACTTTGTGAATATAAAAAGAGAAGGTTTATACAATTAATCGGAGGTAACCAATCAAATTAATGAATTAGTACAAGTACACTGCACTGTTCATCTTTACAAAAATAGCTTTAAGGGTAACACGTGTAATTAAAGATTGTGGAATAAGATGATGAATCAAAACTTTTTAAACATTAACCTTAAAAGATGACAATTATTTAATTTGATATTATAGTTAAATGAAAAACAAAATGAATATGCAAATATTTCACATTGCTATTTAAGAACATCCATTCTTGTAGTAGGTTTTGTAACAAATGAAGTAGATGGCTGTACTTTGCAAGTAGATAACCCTAAAAAAAAATCCTCGACAGTTAACAAAACACACATACAATTTTATTTGTTCTATTATTTATTTTACCACCTGTTAATTGTAGCAAAACATGAGCAGCTTTATTATGCACACATGTCTTTCTAGAGAATGGAGCATTTTAGGCATGTATAAATAGAAGAGCTATTTAGAATGGGAAAAAAATGTTTTTTCCAGAGATGAATAAATTGTTTTTTTTCTTTTTTAGAACAGAACTTTCAATAGCAATGGTTAAAAGGATTTCGGTCATTCACCCAACACAAAGTGGTTGATCAAGTTTCCCAGAAATATTTCATTCACAACATAATTTGTTAAAGTTACAAATACTGATATGCACAGAGCGCTACCTTCTAAGAAATATGTACAGTACTGCAGCATAATAAATGTGGTATCTGCAATAACTTATTAGTCAATTTGAATACACATGATAGAGCTACGTTCTTTTTGCCAATTCACAGGTTAAAAGGATGTTACAAAGCCATCCATTTTGACATATTACTTTGCTAATGTTATCCAAAATGTAGGCTTTGAAAAACATTTCTTCTGTGTAAAGCTAAGATCAGTGAAACACCACAACAGTGCAAGAGGCGCAGAGATGTTACATGACCACAAATTTGTTCTTGTGGGTAAAATGTCTTTAAGGCTATAAGAAAGGATTTGTTGATGAACCTCCTGCTGAAAATGGTCCAGTGGGAGCACCACCCTGTAAATGAATGAAAGAAAAAGTCAGAAAGACACATTAGACAAAACCACATGAATTTCAATTTCTATAAAACATACTCTAGCATATCAGGAATTATAAACTACTTTACACTGCAGACCCGAAAGCCTTAAGAGAACCGTGTGATCATCTAGAGGAGACACTGCCTTCATAGGGGGGAGGAGACATGGGGGTGGCAGGTTTGAACATCTTGTTCTGCCTCAACAGCCCCCCCCCCATCACGTGATCCCTGACGACATCGCAAACATTAACTTGACTGGAGCCACTTTCTATATCCTGGAAAGGGGGGTGTTTGAAAAGAAGTCAGAGAAGTATTCAATGAAATTGTTTGCATCTCACCATGTGATAGGGCTTTTTCATGGGTCGTCATGTGATGAGGTGTGAAAGCATGTGTCACAGGACAGTTTCAGGCCTGACACTGTTCAGCTTGGCCCTGCCTTGACAGGTATTCCCAGCACAATATTTTACAGCATTTCGGAATGTACCTGGTGTTTTTCCTGTGAGAACAGCGGGTCAGGGCTTTAGAGGCAAGTAGTGATCACATACTGCCCGATAGATTTCAGTTTGTAATTAGTAAACATGGTATCCAATAGATCTCCTTCAGACCGCAGAGGTGACGCTTCTAAAGTTGCGACTGATTTTATCGCTATTGATAATAAATGTTTACCAGGTCAAAAAAAATCTCCACTTAATGGTACTCATGCGTCTACTATTGAGGGACACACTTGAAAACTTGTTACAATTCCAAAATAAGCAATTATAGAATTAGTTTAATTTAAAATCAGTCAAAGTCATAAAATAGATACTGGGCTGGAAATAACATCATGGCAAAGACTATGTTTGGGGATGGTAGAGGAGAATTAGAATAGACTACTGAATTTAGAGCAAAGGAGCTAAATAACTTAATTTACTCTTGTTTGACTTTCTTTCTTTTCTATCTTTTTAAGGGCAGTTTAATAAAATCACTGACTAACCTAGCAGGTTTAACTTTTGTATATAGTGCATACATGCCGACATAAGTCATCAGAGTACACATTGCAATAGAGTACATACTTCATAATCCATGATTAATGCACAAATGCTGACAGAGCAATGTAATTACATATATCCATGAAAAGAGACTACGTGCCAGTAACAAGCATTAATTGTCCTCGACACTTACAACAAATGTGTAGGGTGTATGAACCTTTGCCTCTGTCTGAGCAGATTACTATAATTTGCTATGAGTGGCGCAAACGGCATTAATTGAAATCTTTAAAACAAATAGCAGCCACTGCTGCTTACCTCAAACTACAAAAGTAACCCCAACTCTTGTTAAAATAAATAAGGTAGCAAATAAATATTACGTGTTCAAGCATCATGCAAAGACACACACTTGCAACAATGTGAAGACCTTGATGATTTCATTTGGTATGGCGGTGGATTTCAAATGCTCTGTAAAAAGGCTTGACACTTTTACACTTGTCTTTACTTAAGTTTCACAATGTCAGGGATGATTTAAATAAAAACGCAGGCCGGTAATCTAAAACAAACCGCAAACATATATAAATATTAAAACAAAACACAAGGCGACCCTGGTGATAATGTCTATACACACAGTGAAAGTCAACAAAAAAGCAACACAAGGGAGCAGGTGTGCTATAACATTTTAGAAATAGGGGATGTACAATTCCATTGGCTGCAGACTATTACACAATGCGGGAAAAAATGAAATTTTGGCGCTACCTTGTTCCAAACATGCCACAAGTCGATTTCACTCCACTCTCTAGGTGTCCGATCGAGGTGGAACTGTGACAATCATGTCCTTTCACTAGAAGTCGGTCCTCTCCACTGACACACCATCTGAATGGGAGTTGATCACTAGTGTCCCTCAGATGGTGCTACACCACCTACTAAAGTCACCCATATAATATTTCGGGGCAATACTTGAGCAGGTTAATGTGCATGGGTCTACATTTTCTAACTTGCCATGGGGCAGTAAGGTGAAGTAATTTCCCATTTGACCACAGAAGACTTCACTGCGTTAGGTGCTTTCCTACCGTTGTATCTTATCCTCTAATTCTGAGCCAAGGGCTAGAAAGATGCAGGGATGAGACTTAAAGAAAAGAAGGCTCTGTGGGCAAGCCAACAGTCCAAGGGTCTGGCATGGCTTTAGGAGTCCAGAAAATTATACAACAACAAACGTAAAATATGATAACGTTTATTTTTTTTAAAAGTGTTTCCTTAATATGTGTTTAGCACTGCACTAAGAAATACTTATTAAAAGTGACAGTTTTTTAACATGAACTTAGAATCATTAATGCACCTGCCGCCACCCTGGCGACACAGCCATTAATGAACTAAGAGGTAAGGCAGTTGTCATGTGAACTCTGTATGTGGCCCAAAATCTTATAGACCGCACTTTAAATGGAAACATTGAAGGGCGATGCTTACCATCCACAGTATTTGAAGGTGCTTTCATATGCAATAGTGAATAAAAAAAGAGGATAAGTAAAATAAAATATTTGCCCAAGATCACACAATTGGGTTAAAGAAGAAAGCTGCGATTAATCTTCTTTGCTTGTTTCACTTTGCACAAGTCAGCCACTAAATCGATTTCTCTCTCCTTTTAATGGCAAATGTTAATTCTTTGTTCTTACCATTTTGTGCTTGAGGGTTGCCCAACAGTGGCAGGCAGAAGCCACATGAGCGCTCTGAATGCCAGGCTTGAGGGTTCAACAGGTCCTTGAGCTGAGCCAGGTATTAGGCCTGAGCTCTGCTTGAGCTTTCAGTGGCTCTCCACCATTATGAGGACAATTGAGTTGGTGGTCACATGGGATATATGCTCAAGAGTTAGCTCAACCGAAAGGCCTGTTGGAGCTCAGGGCACACTGACACTGAGATCCGATGGCAAGGTACGCAGTACATTTTCTGCAAAGTATGCTTCCAGAGCAAAATGGCCCAGCTATGGGACCCTCGCCTTATCGGCATCAGGTAACACACGTATACCGTTATGATGGGAGGAGGGAGTAAAGATCTGAAGTTCCTCACATGGAACATGAATGGACTGGGCAACAAGTTGAAGGAGGCATAGTTCTCCAGTACTTAAACCGCCAACCACCCAACGTAGTGTTCCAACAGGAGACTCACCTAAATGGCAATACATGCAAAGCCCTTAATAGAGGAGGTTTCTAACTTATCGCACATGCAGGATTCACCACTAGTTCCCGGGGGACGGGCATTCTTCTCTGCAAAAACTGCCCTACATGGTCAGTAACACATGGACAGATGGGCAAGGTAGGTTTACAGCGGCTGCAGGCACGTGGGAAGGGAATTCCCCTTAATGTAGTATCAGTATATGTTCCTCTGGCACTGCAACAACCCACGTTAATTGACCTTAGCAAATTCATCATTGACCTTCCTATGGGGACAATAGTTATTGGAGGGGACTTCAATTCAGCAATGGACGGGTTGCTAGACCGGCGACCCCCCCCCCCCCTGCAGGGACCTAGCTACGGGGTCCAAAGTTGCTGATTTTCTCTGGGTGCTCGGCCTGGTGAATATCTGGAGGCAGTTTAACCCTAACACTACTCAAGTTACCTTGAGTTTGGGGGCCCACGATAGCCAATCCTGTATAGATTACCTATTCACCCACACCGAGGATCTTGCAGATTTCACTTACACTTGATGTTTGGTGAGGGGAATCTCAGACCACTCCCCAGTGCTCGCAAGAATGGAAATAGGTGTCCAACCAAAACATACAACCTGACCAATTAAACCATGGGCACTAAAAAATACCTCACATTAACAGATCTATATTTTAAAGGAAAACATAGGCTCAGTGTCCTTGCCCCAAATGATATGGAGAGCATATGGGGCTGTCATTAGGGGTAAAGCACTGGCCTTAAGCGTGAGACACAAAAGGAACTAACGAAGCAACTAGAACAACTAGAGGACGGAATCCTAGCGGGAGAAAAGAAGTTAGCTCAGGTGACCGATGACTCCCTTAAAACAGACGCTGGAGATTAAAAAGCTAGACTATAGGCAACTTCTCACTGAAGCAGCGAAATCTAGTCAAAAAAACGTATGTCATAAAGACCTGCAACCTTGCTATTTGGGAGAGCCATCAAAGCCAAACTGCCACAATTGACAGCTGAGAAATCCATGAGTGCTGACAAGGTTCGTGTTACCGACACTTCTCGAAAGTGAAAGATGAAGACATACCCCGATCGGTGTCGGAGAGCCAGAGTAAAAACTTTCAATGAAGGTGACTTAGTCCTGGTCAGGCAGAAGCGAAAGCTGAAAACTCCATCTGCTGTCGTTTCTCTGAGGGTTCTGACGTGCAAAGCACACACGGTGACTGCACATCGTCCAGGACAATCCATCACACGGGACTGATTACATTTCAAATGCCTACTCCTGTGGTGGTCAGCTTTTACACCTACAGAAGAGTCCATCCAGCCTGAAAGTCCAGGTCAGAACCTGTACCATCAGTGCCTGAATAGAGTGCATCTCTACCACTTCATGCCACTCGATCTGGCCGACTAGTGCAGGTGCCTTGACAACTCATCGAAGAAATATAATATAAAAGGGGGAGATGTAGTGTTGTGTGCCTATGTGTGCTAGGACCCTTGCAGTTCTGGGCGGACGCAATAGAGGAAGTAAGTAACTTGCTGGAAGGTGTTAAAGTGTGGCTATTAATGGTTATGACATAATTAGAGAAAAGAGTTAGATTGCATGTTGAGGAATAAATACGTACAATCCAGAGCGCCGCGTGTGGCATATTTATTTTCACGCTGTCGGGCTGGGTAGGATGCTACACAGCGCACATCCCAAAGTTGCATATTTTAAGGTGTTCTCATATGTGATATTTAAAAAAAGGAGGCTCGGATAAAAAAATATTAGTCAAGGATCACACAATTTTTATGAAGCAGGTCAGCTGGAATTGACCCCAAGTTTTCTAGTTCAGTTCAGCCACTAAATTACCATCTCTTTCTCGTGCCCATTTTACATCAAAGGTTACTGCTTGGCCTATAATTCTTGGTGCATGAGCGCAGAGCGTAGATGGCAGACAAGATACATGAATGCTCAGCCCTCTTTGGGCTTGAGGGTTCAAGAGGACCGGGAGCTGAGCCAGAGGGTGGCATCAGCCTCGAAGAATGCTTGAGCTTTGAATGGCTCGCCCATCACTGCCATGTACTGTCATCTAAAACTTTAAACCATGTACTGTCATCTACAGATGACGGGATAGGTAAAATTAAATAAAAAAATAATAAAACCACTTACCTTGCACTTATGCTGCACTAGTGTCTTGGCGATTCGGTGACCGCAAGGTAAGTGGTTTCATTTATTTTTTAGTTAATTTTACCTATCCCGTCGTCTGTCACCCCTACCCACCTCGCCCCCGGCTTTTACCTGTGCTGGCCGCAACTGCCTATCACCATACACTACAGGATGGAAACTGACGGGCTTCGTGGGCAAGATTGCTCAGTACGTTAAGTGCCTGCTACAATCAGAAATCCCAGCAAATCTAAACTAGCTATCCATCCATTTGATGTCAATAAACGCAGTGCCATTAAATTGGGTAAAAGTAATATATTATTTTGCAGTGCTTGCAGTATGAAATGCTTTGTAACGAACAAGTCATTCGTATGTTATCTAATAATTTTCCAGGGTCAAAAGACAACACGAATACCTGTAAACAGAGGTGTCCGTCAGGGATGCGTTCTTGCCCCCACTCTGTTTTCATTGTATGTTAACGGAGTGGTGGACCACCTTTTACAAATCCCTTCAGATGCCCCATCGTTGGCAGGCAGGAGGGTACCTACCCTCCTGTTTGAAGACAATACCTTACTGATTTCCAAGACCCCGGTAGGGCTACAGAACCTTTTAACTAGTTTTCAGTCTTTCTGTGATTTGAGGGGATTGGGAATCAATACTGGTAAGACCAAGTACCTGGTCTTGAATCCCCCAAAGAAGATGGGTGGGCCACCCACACTAAAATCAGTTTCCCTAGAAAGGGTTAAAGAATTTGACTATTTAGGAATTCGCCTCTGTGACACTATGAGATGGAATTGCCACCTCCATAAGATGTTGTTGAACCATAAGAGGGTGGCGGGGGCATTACTTAAAGAACAACGGGCCTCCTCCCTCAAGCCAATTGCCCTGGTACTTGACATCTATAGGGCAAGAGGTGTGAGTGCGGCGCTCTATGGGGCGGAACTTTGGGGTGTGCAAAACGTGGACCAGCTGTCCTGCTCTGAAAATAAATTTCTCAAGGACCTAATGGGGCTCCCATACAGCACCCCAACCTTACCTTTCTTGCTTGACATGGGTAGTTGTCCCATTAGCGATCAGGCAAGGATGCGTCCTCTTCTTCTTTGGGCTCGCATTTGGAGAGTCCCCGAACTGGCCAGCTACGCAGACGGTTTAAAAGAGATCTTATCGATGCCTGGCTGGCCCAAAATTAGTTGGTTGAGGGAAGTTAAGTGCCTACTGATAGAATTGGGTCTAGAAGAAGCTTGGCAGTCAAGAACTGCTCCCCCTAAGTCTGTCTTGAAGAAACTGTATTGGAGATGGGTGATAGACGGGCGAAACACTAATCCTAAGCAATGCAGGTCCACTGCTGAATTCCTATTAGTGAAGGAGGTCCCATTCCGCGAGCCCTATCTCGATATTATATCAAAACCCAGAGATAGGGCATTGTATTTTAAATTTAGAGTAGGAATACTTCCTGTGGGTGAACTAACTGCTAGGTGGAAGGCCCCAGCCCAGACTACTCCTTTGTGTCCGCATTGTATGTCAAGGATAGAGTCAGTTCCCCACTTCCTATTCGAATGCCCTGCCTATGAAGCTCCTCGTCGCAGGTGGTTCAAACCTCTTTGTAGAGAGTTAGGCACCAGACACCATAGGGAGGCCTTGCGAATTTTGAAAACGGACTTGCGGCCCCTTTTTGCCTGTGGCCTGGCGAAGTTTCTAAGCTGGGCATGGTCGATTAGATCAAATAGGCTTTTGTATCTTGTTTAATCCTGGTTTTACAATGTATTCCTTTTATGTAATTTATTGGCGCCTTCGTATTATGAATTGTATGTATCTTTTGATATGAATTGGCTCCTTTTATCGTTTTTATAAAATTGTGTGTGTATATGTATTGCTTTTTAAGACATGCTATTTGTCGAAATAAAGCCTTTCAAATCAAGAAACTAATAATTTTAATAGATGACAAAGGTTCTAAATAGACAACTTCAAGCAAAAGTTTGTGACTTTTGCATTAAACGAAATTCTGCTAATTTCACACCCACAATATTTAACACAATTCTGTTTTGCTGAAGTCTGGTTTGAGTAGAAAATGTCTCTGAGGGGCAGAAAATGTGTCACAGGAGAAGAAATTGTCTTGCGGAAGACATTTATCCTAAAAGCCGTCCTCCAGCTTGTATTTCGCATGATTTGTTAGCATGGGGTCATCCGATTTTCGTGCAAAATATCGAAAGTGACTGCATAATTTAAACTGTCTACTCATATTGCCATTTTGAATAATTCAATTAAACAGACACAGAGGTATGTATAAAGAGGGAAAGCAAAAGTGTGAACATTCTGCGTCTCAAGACAAAGCGTTAACCTGCCTTTGAGCACACTGCGTCAGTACCTGTGTGTGCCAGAGCTCTGCTGAGAAGACTGCGCCCCAACGGAGTGTCAAACACGTTACAGTAAATGCGCTGTCAAAGCCAGGCTGGAAAGGCTTCTGTAATATGCAAACCAAGCTGTTTGTTTGTACAGTGCCTTTTGCTTTGAATAATCAATCAGAGTGGAAGAAACACACACAAATGCCTGACGGAACAGTTATTTGCCTTTTGTCTGGGCGCAGGCTAGCACACTGGGTGCACCTGCATGCACTCTAGCCAGAGCACTCCTAGCCCAAGAGCGTCATTACACATTCATTGTAACACTGCATAAAGGAGAGGGGAAGGAGATGAAGTCCCCGGATTAGTATGTCATGGCTGCTGTCAGCCAGAGCTCTGTCTCATCCTCAGGCCTTTTATAGTTGGAAGTGACAGTGTTCGCGGTTCCAGGCCATGTTTGTGCTGCTCAGAACTGTTAAGAAGGGATCAGAATCGAGGTGAATTGATCTGGAGCATAGGATGGGAGCAAGAGGGTGGATCTTAAGCAATACATTGACACTTCATGAAATTGTCAGACAGTGACATGATATCTGGTCTTAGTAAAGGCTATTGGCCATACATATAAAGGGAAGAGTTTCTTATACTTTACACTAGAGAGATCTCCATCTCTGTAGCAGAAACCCGCCTATGTTAAAGTATGGGATAAAGATCCCCATACTTTACACTTGGTGGAATCTCCGCCCCGTTGGCGGATATCTCCCTCTGGTAAAGTATAAGGAAAATGTAAAACGTTTTTTAAACTTGGAAAAAGTTAGTAAGAATAATTTTATGTTAAATATTTTGTGAATTAATTTTATACATTTAGTTTATATATTCTTAACATTAAATGTTTTTATATATACATTTAAAGTCCTAATAAGTTAATTTAATTTATCATTATTTCCTATGGGGTTGTATTTTAAGTCCCTGACTGTTACTTTCTGTGGGAGGGTGTTGCAGTATCAGTGGTTGGCCATGTGTGGTGTTGAACAACTGCTCCTTTCTGTCAGAAGTAATTTTACACTCGTAAATTTGGCTGTTCTCCCTTTTGCATGGGGTTGGAGACCTGCAAGTCTACACTTGAAGAAAAAAAATCTTTTCATTGAACAAAACAGCAAAAGACACAGCTGCACAGTTAATAGCTTGACATTGGTGGGTTACAACATTTGCATTCCATATGTTTACTTTTACAATTTGAGATATTTCCAATAGTGTGTGCCTACCCCTATTCATTCGGTAAGTCCACTAACCCTGCCTCCCTCCCGTCCAGCTCCGCCGCTGGGGACAAGCAGATATTGCCTCTGTGTGCATTCCATGCCACCCATTTCCGATCCCATTTTTTGGGGCATGCCCTATTTTTAAAGACGTCATTCTCAGCTATCATGGCCCTGTCCATGTCTGCCACCCATCCTATTACTAGTGGTGGTTCTCCTATTGCCCATTTTTGAGCTATGTTCCATTTTGCGAGAGTCCATCCCGACGATGGCCATGATTTTTCAGTTTGTGTCAGGTCAACTGCTTCCCATATGATTAATAAACAGTTTTGGGGTGTCGTATTTCACCCCCCCCCCCCCCCCCCCACACACATTTTCCATTTTTACTGTGACTTATTTAGGTCATGGCTAATTTATATGTATCTAAAAGTTTCAGTTTGTGCCAGCTGATATTCTTTCTGTAGTGCCGTGAAGGTTACCACTTCATCTTTAGTCCACATGTCTCTCACTTCGGAAATACCTCTCAAATTCCACTTGTTGAATCCGGGGTAGGTGCTCAAACAGCCGAGCCGATCAGCCTCCCAAAGCGGGGTCACTTGTGTGATCTTCCTGTGCCACACAAGTTTTCTTGTGTCTGAGTACCCGGTTTCTGTTGTGCAGGCCAGTGGGCCGGTGAGTCGTAAGCATTTAGGATTGGTATAGAGTGCTCTCCGGTATCCTTCCTGTCCCATTAGCCATCTATCGGTACGAAGGCACGGGTCCGAGCGATTGACGATAGTCCTTTGGGATGCCCAGTAATAGAGCTTAAGGTCAGGTAGGGCCATCCTGTTATACCACTGAGCTGTTAATTTCTGCATGGCAATGTGCAGCGCACCCCCATCCCAGAACAGAGTGCACACTGCGCTCTCAATACTCACGAAATACGAATCAGGGACCTTGAAAGGAGTGTTTTGCAGTGCGTACAAATAAAGGAGCAGTGCCAGCATCTTATATAGCGCCGCCTGCCCTAGAAGGGTCAGCGGCAGGGCACGTCAGTGGTTAACGTTTGTTCGCTACCCGGCCAGGGGACTCTGTAAGTCGGCATCGTAAAATTGTGATGCG
The DNA here is from genome assembly GCF_964204655.1 of Triturus cristatus. Classification (NCBI taxonomy): domain Eukaryota; kingdom Metazoa; phylum Chordata; class Amphibia; order Caudata; family Salamandridae; genus Triturus; species Triturus cristatus. The sequence continues at coordinate 814,706,698 of NC_140594.1, forward strand.
TCAGTGGTGACATATATTCCCAGGGTAGCAGACGTCTTCTGTTGCTGAGGGAATGCCGTATTTTTGTGGCAGTCTAGGCTGTTCCCCATGTAATATGAATAGGAGGGATTTAGACCAGTTTTTTGTGTAACCTGAGTGGCTGCCAAAAATTCTAAATATGTGGAGTATACGATGGATAGACAACGAGGGTGACGCCATATAGAGCAGTATGTTGTCTGCATAGAGGGAATTTTTGTCCTCATGGTCCTCAGTCCATTTGAGTTTCCTTATCACGGGGGCACCCCTTACCCATGTCTCTAGAGGTTCCAGTACTAACACGAAAATTAACGGCAACAGGAGGCACCCCTGTCTTGTTCCTCTCCCCAGATACATTTGCCGCAATGTGTGCTGGTTTTCCGCTATCTGTGCTTGTGGCTCGGTATATAAGAGCTTAATCCACTTTATTAAATTAGGACCAAAACTCATTCTTTCCAATACCGCGAATAGAAAAGACCACTCGATGGTATCGAAAGCCATCTTGGCATCTAGCGATAGCAGGGCTGCATCTTCACGGATCGTGTCCACCCTACACAACACCCTGTTGAGGCGGCGCAGATTTGAGGAAGTGTTTTGGCCTGGCATGAAACCTGATTGATCAGGGTGCACCAAATTAGCAATTAGGGGGGTGAGTCTATTGGCTAGCGCTTTAGCGAGAATTTTAGCCTCCGCTGTAAGAAGGGAGATAGGTCGGTAGGATTTGCAATCCTCTGCTGGTTTACCCTTTTTATGTATAACCATAATGGTGGCTAATTGTATCTCTGCTGGCAAGTGTCCTTTATTATAGCTATCTAAATACATTTGGCATTGGTGGGGCGTCAATTTTGTTGCCGCCAACTTAAAGAGTTCTATAGGAAGCCCGTTGGGGCCCATTGCTTTTCCCAAGCGAATATCTTGTATTTCTGACTGTACTTCCTCTTCCGTGAGGTCTTCCTCGAGGGAGTCCCGATCAGCCGAGGAGAGACCCTTGACCTGTGAATAGTGGCAAGAAGGTTACTAGCGTCAAGGGCCGTGGTTTCCAAAACCGATGTATAGATGGTTTCAAAGTGATCAGCAAATGTCTCTGCTATTTCTTGAGGGTCATTTATGTCTACTCTCTCATCCACCCTCAGTCGTCAGACCCATCTGTGCTCCTGCTCTCTTTTTTCATTTACAGCACTGTTAACATGCCTTTTTTACGCTAGCCTTCATAACTCCTGAGATCAGCAGTTGCTACCAGTTACTGACATCTAGGATTGTGTGTGCTTCATCTTTCTCTTGCAATCTTGCTATGTCAATTCTATGTCCCTCTGGCTAATGTGCAAATAATTATCAAGTGTAGACCAGTAATGATGTGGTTCTCATCCTTTAGGTTACTGTGCTGCTATTTGCTCTCTTGGTGTCGCTTAGCAAGGTGTTCAAGGTATTGGCACCCCTGAAGCTATTGCTCATTCCATGGCAGCACTATGCAATCTACAATCACCATGCTCTTACTTTGCTGTTCATTTAATATCTACAGTACTACCGTTGATCATTCAATTGTGTTATTTTTATATCCATATTTTATATTTAGTTAATAGGATTTTATTTTTATTTGTTTCTATTCCTTTGGATTTGGAATAGTAAATATGTTTTTTTTTAAAGTTCTGAACTTTTTCTACTGATTGTCAGGTTGGAGTGAATCACCACTCCAAAGTCCTGCACTTTTCCAACGGCTTCTTTTGCTCAGGGTGGAGTGGGTAGAGTAAATTAGTTTGTCATGCTCTTCTTTTTCTAAAATGTTTGTTTGAATGGAATTATAAACACATTATTTTAATGTTTAATAGGTTGGATTTGGGACTGTAAATATCCCCCCCTCGTAGAGAAGTTGTATTTAAGTATGTTCATTAATGTTTGTGGACTGTATTTATGATAGCATTTCTGAATATTGCTAAATTATGTCTTATTATTTATATTTGAATGTACATTTTTTTGTTTTAGACATTTTTATAATTTCACTATAGAGCATACATTTAAAAAAAATTGTGGTTTGACAAATTTTTGTTTTAGTAATGTAGGTTTTATTTTCAATTTAATTATATTTTTTGATGTAACATTTGTATATTTACACACAAACATGCAATGATTGTATACAATTTAAATCACAATCTATGTGGCCCTCCAATATATCAAGAGGCAGGCCTCTTGATATTGTCATGCTTCAAGATACGCACCTGGTCGGCAATACATGTAAGGCAATGCACAGATGGGGGTACACCATGATAGCACACGCAGGGTTCACATCCAGCTCACGGGGAGTTGGTATCATGATGAAAAAGTCCTTCCCCCTTGCAGTAAGTTCCACTTGGATGGATGATCAGGGTAGATACATAGGGCACGTGGGAGGGGCACCCCATCACACTAATGTCAATTTATGTACCACCGGGGCTGCAATCCACTACATTTAAGGATCTTGGCACCATTCTGCTTTCTATACCAGACGGTCTGCTAGTCCTCGGGGGAGATTTTAATTCAGTGGTCTCAGGTGAGCTTGACCAACATCCCCTTCGGGCGGTGGGGTCATCTTGCTGCTCGCTACCTGACTTCCTTGAGGCCATTGGGTTGGTGGATGGGTGGCGGACTTATCACCCAGGTAAAGTGCAGCACACTTTCGGGGGCACACTGTAGCCTTTCCCGTATAGATTACTTCCTAGTTCCCGCGTCCCAGGCCTCCCACATCCACAAGATTAAACACTTAGCCAGGGGTATTTCTGACCATGCTCAAGTATGGATTCACTTAGTCCTCAACCACAAAAGGGTGGGGAGGCTGGCCCCTATTAATCCATGGTATCTTCAAGACCCTAAAATCCGCAAAGAGCTTATTTAAGCCAGAGACAACTATTTTGTAGATAACGAGGGATCTGTGACCTCCTCTCAGACGTTATGGGAGGCTTTTAAGACAGTGATCCGAGGTCAAGCCTTGTCCTCAATCTCTGGAACCAAGAAAGAACAAAAAGATATCACTAACATTGAGACTGAGATCGGTCGACTGGAGAATGACCTAGAATCGGGGGTCACATCAGAAAAACTCAGCCTCCGACAGCATGAATATAGGGCATTAGTAACTGATAAGGCCAAAACCTTGGGAAGAGACAAACTGGGAAGGATATACGGCCTAGGGGATAAGGCTGGTAAATTAATAGCCTGGCTCGATAAAAAAAGAATGGGCAAGCAGACTGGTACCTGAACTTCGTGATGGAGGGGAAACTACTCTTACAGACCCGCAAGACATTGAGGACAAGTTCGCCGACCACTTCAGTACTGTCTACTCTGCCATCGCCCCCTATACTGTAGATGACTCCCATGAATTATTGACAGATATTAAACTTCCCAAGCTCTCGACGGAGGAATTTAACTTTCTGGAGAGCGCAATATCGAATGACGAAATAGCGAAGGCGATCCGAACATTAAACTTGGGGAAAAGCATCTGGACCTAATGGATTTCCCATAGAGCTATATAAACTTAGACCCGATAAACTGGCTCCACACCTAAAGTCCATGTTTGAAGAATCCAGGGAAAACGGAACACTCCCTAGAGATCAAAGGATCACCACTATAGTCACCATTCACAAGGAAGGGAAACCTAAAACTGACTGTGCGTCGTACAGACCAATATCTCTCTTGAATGCCGAACCTAAAATTCTGACCAAGCTCTTGGCCAACCGATTGATCAAGGTAATTGGAAACTTAATCCACACAGCCCAATCCGGCTTCATCCCACACGGTAACACAGCTCTTAATCTGCGCAGAGTGCATGGGGTACTGAGCAGAGTTGCCACAATCCACGAGCCAGCCATAATAGTTTCCCTGTATGCGACCATGGCTTTTGACACTATTGAATGGCCCTATCTCTGGGCAGTGTTGACAAAAATGGGGTTTGGCCCGAAATATATCCAATGTGTACAGCTCTTATACAATGAGCCTTTGGCACAGGCAGTGGTGAATAATACACAATCGGCCACATTCACACTCAGACGTGGGACACGCCAGGGGTGCCGCTGTCCCCTCTCCTGTTTGCCTTAGCTTTGGAGCCACTGGTGGCATGGGTGAGCAGGGACCCAGTTATGAGGGGACTACGCTGGTCCCCGGAGTAGGAAGACCACATCTCACTCTATGCGGATGACATCCTACTTTATCTGGACTCCCCAAGAAAGTCCTTGCTGGCAGTCTTAGATATCCTAGCGATTTTTGGTAAATATTCGGGTTACTCCGTTAACTGGAGCAAGTACTTGTTGTTCGTCCTATGGGTGATCCACCTACACCACCGGCGGGCTGCCCTATACAAATTAACACAGTGGGCTTTAAATACTTAGGCATTTTTCTCTCTTTGGGCCCCTCACTCCGGTATGCTCGAAATTTACTCCCGCCCCTGACCAGGCTCAGGAAGGATATAAACAGCTGGAAGTCTCTTCCTCTCTCGTTGCTGGGTAAAGCAGCCCTTTTTAAAATGATGTCCTTGCCCCGTTTTCTATACGCCCTACAGAATTCCTTGAATTCTGTCCCGATGTCTTACTTTAAAGAGGTAGAGGGCCTCCAAAGGGACTTGCTGTGGGATGGAAAGCCGCAGATTGGCCTAAACAAGCTTACCCTGAATTGGTATGATTGGGGCATTAGCCTCCCGGATATCAAAAAAATATTATTGGGCAGCACATTTAGCAGCCTGGTTATGCCATGGACAGGTGGCTCCTCCCCGGGGGGGGAACTACAATAGAGCTCTTTATTCCAACCTGAGCGTTCCAGATTGACTGGCCTCACCAAACACTCGGTCCACGTATGGCATGCCACTACTAAGTGCCTCGGCTGGGATCGCTGGCTGACGCTAGCGACTCCACTGTGGAACTCCAAACGGCTGGGTAACCTATGGAAATCAAAGGGTTTGACAAGTGGGACCTTATCGGAATCTCGCACATCAAAGACCTCTGGGATAAGAACGAAGTTAAATCCTTTACCACCTTGCAACAGCAATTTTATCTAGCAGATACAGAGCACTTTGGTTACACACAAATCCGACACGCATTACAATCCCTTCTGCCGCAGGGCACCACCCTTCCAGAGTCTTCCCCACCGGAGGATAGGATACTAAAAGGCCACCTTCCAGAAAAAGCCATCTCCTTGATATACAAAAAGTTGATAAATAACATGGTAAATCCTCTCCAAACATTACAGGATGGATGGATGAGGGATGATGAAGAATGGCAGGAGGCAATATCTTTCCCAAGAGTGGTTGCTATTCCAGCGCGACTCAGATTGGTGCAACTCAAAATCCTTCATAGGATATACATGACAGGACCCCGGCTGGTGCACATGGGAAGAGCGGACGGGGGGAGCGTAGAAGGGGATGCGGCCAATTAGGAACATTCATGCACATTGTATGGGAATGTGACCTCATACGTCCCTATTGACAGAACATACACAACACCCTCAATGCAGTACTGACCTTACACCTTCACCCTGAAGCCTGCAGGTGCCTCCTCAATGTTTGGGAGCCTATAGACTTGAATGTTTCTCTGACGCAATGGGTCACTATGGGTTTAACGCTGGCAAAAAGGGATATCGCGCAGTTATGGGGTGCATCCCACCCACCAACAGTAGAGGCCTGGGAAAAAGACCTCGACTGGTGCATGCATTGGGAAAGGACAGTTTATGTGGCTAGGGGCTGCCCCAAAAAATGGTGTCGCATATAGGGCCTGTGGAACTCCTACCGTGGAAATGTATGCCAACCGCCTTGTAATGTTGAATATGATGATCCCCCCCCCGTAGGCTTTCCTCATGATGTAAGATTATTAGCTGTCACTTATTGTCTCCATGATGTATGAATTTGCTATTTCCTCTGTATCGAATCTAAGATGCTGATGTATGTTCATAAAAAGATTTTAAAAAATGACAATTCATTTATTTGTATTGAATTATTTTAATCTTAATCTTATTTTTTTATATTAATTTGGGTATTTTTTGTTTTAATTTATCTTAAAGTTTCATAGTTTTAAAGTTTTCTTTATTATATATACTTTTAAATGAAGTACGTTAAAAAGCTAATTTATGCACTTTAAAGTCACTATACTGTTAATACGTTTAAATATGTATACTTACCCATGCAATGACACTATTTTTCTCCACCATATTTTTGTAATGAATTTTTCTGTTCTTTACAAAGTATGTAAAGTCGTTATTTTTGCCCTTTACATTTTCGTATCACAATAATATGTCATATAAGAGTGCAGGAGTCACAGAGACATTTAGTTTGACCAATTGCAACCATTGTGTAGTTGTGCAATGCGCCCTAACCAATAGCAAAGGGGAGGGGGGGGGGGAATAGAGTTGGCAACCAGGGGAAATATGGAGCTACTGTCTTAAAGCAGGCCTAAGGCCATGTGCCCCATGCACACTGCATTTTTTGGGGAAAGGCCTAACTATCTTCAGAAAACAATCCCTCACTAGTCCCAACGTGAGATCTTTGTGCAACATATACCCACTTGGCCAGTCAACCGTAGTAAAGGAGAATAACAGAGCTAGGCAGATCACTGGGTATGCAAAGAATTAAACTCTGGTATGCCCTTAGCTGGATAATAAGAAATGACTGCAACCACAAGAGGTTCAGGAATCTTTTGTAAAGAAAACTATTAAAACTTGCCTTAAATTGAATTAAAAAAAAGAACAGGGGTAGCACTAAAGATTATTGGATACAGCCTTTCACGCAGTCTGAATGGACAAACATCACTCCTTCCAGTCATCAATTCAAAATTTGTGTCACACAGTCTGAAGTAATGAAAAGGTGGTATTCCGCTTCACAAAACTCTTTAATAGATATCTAGGTAAATTAATAAATTCCCAGATGCAAAAATGGCTAGATACTTTGGTATCAGTGTTACTGGAGTCTCTGGGTTTACTTTTATGCAATTTAGGGTTCATTTTATTGTGCATAGGGCAAGGGTCTTCTGTGGATAGTAAGTGTTTTAGGTGAAAAGTATCAGTGGCACTGGAAATGAGGTGGGGTAATGATTTAGTGATCTCATTGCTAGAATAATATCGAAATTTAACTTAACTGCAGTATTTTTCTGAAGCCATAGTGTTTGATCCCTGAGCCTTTAGGTTACAAAAATAATCAATCAGAAAGACCATAAGTGAACTGCCACTCATACCTAAGGAATATACACCACCCTACTGACAGTGGCATCCTGCCATTTGCAATACCTTAAGCCTATCCAGCCCTTTCAGCTGAAGTCACTTTATATTTTGGGATTAATGATCTCTTTGCAGTGTGAAAAGTGAAACCACAAATGCAACATTTTCTTGGCTATTAAGGCAGGACTAGCGAAGGTCTCACTTATATCTTGAAAACAAATGGATTTTGTTAATAAGGAACGTTCAAAGTCAAATAATCTTTATTCGGATATTAAAAATAACCATAAAAGATACATATTATATTTGGACCTTATTCCATTAAAAAATTCAACCCAGTTTACATATTTCACGTTAAAACAGTAGAGATAAAACCCAACAATATGAGCATTAACAACCGGGACAATTCTGTGCAGTGCTCTATTCATTAGGACATGTGGGGTTTCCCCCATCGCATGTAAGGAGAGAACTTAAAATCCAAGATTCTTAGATAAAATTTTGCAATACTCCTCTAAATATAAATCTTTCGATCCTTCCCCCTAAATGTAAAACTTCAGAATTACTCCTCTCCTCTGGTCTTTCTTAATTTAACTGCCAGACGTAAGAAGTGTATTGTACTAAATAGGGTAAAAGATTCGGAGGCAAGTTTGAGAAATAAAAGGGCCACCTTAGCCTGTCTTATATTCGAACGTCTTAAAATTGTTTTTAAAAACAGGGACCTTGGGTAGGCATAGAAGGGGCAAATTAGTACAAAATGCAGGGTGTCTTGCGGAGATCTAAGATCGCAGCCGCAACACCCTTTTAAACTTATATCGTGTACAAAACCCGCTGGTACGGACAGGATATGATGCAAAAGATTGAGTCTAAATCTAGACATTAAAAATCTATCCTGTCTGTTATACATATTGGGAAGATAGAATTCCATGCCCGGGGTTGTTTTTGTAAGCTGATGTAATCTTACTGTATTTTTCCGCCCTTCTTTATCCTCTCTAACCCTACATAAATTCTGCATAAAATCTATCTTTATGCCACCCTTGTCTCTGCTGACCAGTGTACGAGGTTCATAAAAAAAAAAATCATGGCCCAAGCTAGTCATGACGTCCCTTACATATTTAAGCCATGGTATTTGGGACCCCTTATCCCCTCTCATACAGTCCTCTAGGATAAGTCTACTTAGGCTTGCCTCAGGATTTGTCCCGATTTTTATCCAACACATAATTGGTTTTAGGCCAGCCTTATCGCTAAGATAGGGAATACCTAACTCTTCATAGACAATGAAGGAGGGTATACATTTTGGCACTTGCAAAAGCCTCTTTAAAAACTTGTCTTCTTCCAGTTGGATTTTTCCCACATCTGTAAAACCCCGCACCTCACTCCCATACAGGGTCTTTGCACAGCATACCGAACTGTATAATTGTGCTATTTCATTCGGTGACCAGCGGCCCAGTCTGGTCGCGTAGTTCATTATCGACCCCACAGCACTAGGATGTGGACTACATTTGTGTCTTACTAGAGGTTTGAAATTAAGGTCTTTATCAAAAACAATCCCCAGGTAATTAACATTTTTTACTTTTTCAAGTTTGTGGGCTCCTATTGTAAAACTGCAGTTCTTGGATGGCGTCTTACCCACTTCCATAATATATGACTTTGAAAGATTGGGCACAAGATCTAAATCCGCCATAAACCTGACAAATCCACTAATAAGGACCTGTAAGCTCCTTCCTGTACGTGCCAAGAGAACCGCATCATCTGCGTATAGGAGGACTGGTATACTTCTCCTCCCAATGCAGGGGCAATCCGCCTCCAGTGCTCCCAGCGCCTTATCTAGTCCATTTATGTAGAGTGTAAACAGAAAGGGCGCTAGGATCCAACCTTGCCGCACCCCACCCCGGCACCGGAAGTCTTCCGTAAGGGCACCATCCTCAGTGAATCTTACCCGTGCCGTTGTATTGCAATGTAGCATTTGTAGGACTTGTATCAGTCCTGGGTCAATGCCTATGGCTCCCAGGATTTCCCACAACTTCCTTCTGTTAACGCAGTCGAAAGCTGCTGAGAGGTCCATAAATGCCAAATATATACGGTTCCTTCCCTTGCCAGGGTGTATTTGGCCACCAGATGATAAAGATTGAGGCACTGATCTGTGGTAGAGCGCCCATTTCGGAACCCAAACTGGACGTCAGAAATGATGTTGTGTTCCTCAACCCAGTCCAGTAAACGATTTAAAATCACTCTCCCCATGACTTTCGCCGTGACATCTATAAGGGATATTGGGCGATAACATTGTGGGTCGTTTTTGTTTCCCTTTTTAAAAATTGGCACAACAGCAGCAGTGGACCAAGATCTTGGCATGCCCACCTCACTAGCTGCGTTAAATACCCTAGTCCGTATGGGGGCCCAGAGGTCTGCTTGGCTTTTAAATAAATCAGGGGGAATCCCGTCAGGGCCTGGCGCCTTTCTCAGAATCAGGCCATCTATTCCTAACTTTACTTCTGCTACTGTGAAAGGTATCCAGCCACCCACGGGGAGTCCTATATCTTGGGATAAGGAACGTTCAATAGATTCACATAGGAGACCAAAATCTCCTCACCCCAAAACTCTTGATATTTCCCAAGGACATGTATATGTTAAAGATATTTCTGATTAATAAATGTATGCTTAGTGACATGAATGTTTTGCGCTGAAAACAAAAATGCTGTACACAACCATGTTTTCTTAGCATCAGCAAACAATGTCTGGATTAGGCCTGACTCCATTTTGTATTTTTAAGCATCCATGTTTTCATAAGACTGTATTTGCATGCAGCAGAATGTGCATAGTGAAATACTTTGTAGGTATGTTGTTGTTCTTAAACTCAGAGAAAGCCTTTTGTCAAAACATAACGTAATAGGAATGTTCCTGCCTGCTAAAGCAAGCCTATTCATTATATGAATCTGTCCGCGTTTACGGTGTAACTACATTTTTAATGTTCCATCAGATGACCTTAGGTCTAAAGGCGCTTATAAGTATTCATTTACGAGATGGTAATAGACGATGCTGCATTATATTCGGATTTGATCACCTTATGCTGACTGTTATTTTCTCGGTGTATTTTGGTATAAAAGCTTAGCCCGGGGCGGTAATCTCCGCTCCGGGGCGGTAATCTCCGCTCCGGGGCGGTAATCTCCGCTCCGGGGCGGTAATCTCCGCTCCGGGGCGGTAATCTCCGGTCCGGGGCGGTAATCTCCGCTCCGGGGCGGTAATCTCCGCTCCGGGGCGGTAATCTCCGCTCCGGGGGCGGAATTCATGGAGTTTTGCTAGTGCATTTGACCACAACTGCTATGTCACGTGGCGGATTTTACAGGGCTCACCCACGAGCCAACAGGACCCGAGTGAAGAAACTAAGGAGGACAGCGTTTACACCAAGCGTCAGACGAGGGGGGGGGGGGGGGGCGGCTACTGTGGCATATTGAACAATTTACACACCACTGTCATTCACACCGGGTTACTGGAGCTTTCTGCAATTCCCAAGTCTGGCTGCACATTATGTTTTTAGTGTACAGCTTTAGTGAGGCAGCGGAGAGGCAATAATATTCTGCTGATTTGCCAGACTGGACATTTATATGTGCCTGCCTGCGCTTGCACCCAGTGGCTGCTCCGAGGTACAGCCGAGTGGTGCAGATTGCACATGCAAATGAACACAATGCCCCTGCTTGTACCAGGCCTGATCTCACCACACCCTGCACCCCCAGCTTCCTCGAAGCCAGAAGTGGATGGACTCATGACCACTCCTCAAGAGACCCGAGGCTGAAATGTAATATACACCCCTGTCTTCTATTCCCACTATCACCCCTCTGTTCTTGGGATTGTGCGAAGCATTGCACTTACTGCACGTACATCAATCTCTATTTTGACAGTGCTTCACAAAGCTGCATGGCCTTGCTGTAAGTGCTATATAAAGAATGATTTGTGGTACTCACAAGCTGGGCTACACACAGCAGTCTACACGTATAGAAACCTGTTAACAAAAGTGCATCAGAGCAGCCGGATCGTGGATGTGCGCACACACACACATTAATATAGCAATTTGTGATATTCCCACAAAAAGAAAACCTGTTAGTCTCATTGTTATTAAAAGCAGCAGGCCCGCATTAGATTTGGTATGCGCTACATATACAAACGTATCAGTAGAAACAATGTGTGGCATTCACAAGAGGGCATATATAGGGAGGCTGTTGTGCACATACAGAAGAACAAGTTACTTACCTTCGGCAACGATGCATCTGTAAGAGACATGTTAGTTGTAGATTCCTTACCTTTAGAATTTCTACCAGGCGTCAGTCTGGATCCAGAGATTTTATTTTAGCAGTACCCCTGCATGTCAGTAGGTGGCGTCGGTCGACTCTACATCCGTCGTGGTCGCTGGGATGACGTTGCGGTGCCTCCTTAGATGCCGCCCATGCGCGCGGACGTCAGTTCTCATACGACTTTCCACGCCAGAAGCGCAGAGCCATGCAAGACACTGACCACTGGTGTGCCACAACTAGGGCCCTGCATGGGAGTCCCTATCCTTAGAAATCAGTCTGCAGAGCGGGGAGGATGGGTGGGGCGGTAAGGAATCTACAACTAACCTATGTCTCTAACAGATACATCGTTACCAAAGGTAAGTAACTTGTTCATTTGAAAGAGACAGTTAGTTGTAGATGCCTTACTTTTAGAATAGATACCCCAGCAATACAAACCCTGGAGGAGGGTCTGCAAACCAAGTTCAGACAAAGTCCTGGAGGACCGAACGGGCAAAATAGCTGTCCCTCCAGACTTGGCTGTCCAGGCAGTAATGTCTTGTAAACGTGTGCAGAGCTGCCCATGTTGCTGTCTGGCAGATATCAAGGAGTGGGACTCCGCGTGCTAATGCAATAGTTGCTGCCGTAGTCCAAGTGGAATGAGCATGCAACCCCACTGGAGGATCCTTCTTAGCTAAAGCATAGCAGATCTTTATCCAAAGGACAACCCATTGAGAGATGGTACATTTTTTAACAGCTTGGCCTTTCTTGGCACCTACATATCCAATGAAGTTAATCATCCACCCGGAAAGCTTTGGTGCGGTCAAGGTAGAATGACAGCGCATGTTTAGGGTCCAGACGGCGAAGTCTCTCCTCCACCTCGGAAGGGTGCGGAGGTGGGAAAAAGGAGGGCAAAGTAGTAGATTGTCTCACATGAAATGGTGCAACCACTTTAGGAAGAAACAAAGTCCTTCGTCTACGCACCACTTTGTCCCGATGCACAGAGAAGAAAGGGGGCTTGGAAGACGGAGCTTGAAGCTTACTCACCTTGCGAGCAGAGGTGATGGCCAAAAGGAAGGCAGTTTTGAGAGTGAGGAGCCTGAGAGGACAGGTATGAAGAGGCTTGAAGGGAGCACACACAAGGTATGCGAGAACAAGATTCAGGTTCCACTGGGGCATTATGAAAGGAGATGGGGGAAACAGATGAATAATGCCCTTAAATACTCTATTAACAATAGAAGAGTGAGGAGGGTGACTGATCTGGCAGCAGAAGAAAAGCAGAGATAGCTGCAAGATAACCTTTGAGGGTGCCCTGCTGGGTCAAAGAAAGTATATAAAAAAGGAACTTCAAAAGAGGGGCAGAAAGGGGATCCATAGCCTTCGCTGTGCACCATGCCACAAACTTGTTTCATCTAAAGGCGTATACCGATTTAGTGGAGGTACGCCTAGCTGCCAAGATGACATTACAGACTTCGGGCGAAAGGTCGAAAGCTGTCAACTGTCACTGCTCAATCTCCACCCAAGGAGGTGGAGACTGGATAGGTTTAGGTGGAGAATGGTCCCCTGCTGATGCGACAGAAGATCCTCCCGAATGAGCAGTCTGATCAGAGGATTGATGGCCATGCTCAGAAGCTAAGGTGAAGAGAGCTTGTGCTTCTTCACCTTCTTGTTTTTCGACTCACCCGAAGATCTCAACGATTTGGAGTATGACGAGTAGTGGGGGCTCTGCGAACGGTCTTGAGACCTTCCTCTCGAACGAGACCAGGAATGACATGAAGCTGGCCGCCGGGCCTCAAAAAACTTTCTGGACCATTCCCGCAAAGTCTTCAGGTGCATGGCCCGACAGTCGGAGCACGACTTCGGGTCGTGGTTGCGCTCCAGACACCACAAGCACACTAGGTGCAGGTCCGTCACCTACATAATCTTGTGGCTTGAAACCGGTCCGACGTTGGGACATCCCTCGCGCACCAGGAGTCCAAGATTCAAAAAAGATGCCGACAAAAGTCGCAAAAAGTTTAGCCAAAAAATGGGGGTAGCTTTCTCCGGATCTGTGCTAGGCTGGCGCTGAAAAAGCAAGAACTTTGCAACAGTATACCTCTCAGACCACAGATCAAAGGTTATATCAGTGGGTACTTCAGAAGTCGTATCCACATATATACACTTAATGAGCTGCAGTGAATTATAGAATCTTGAAACAAAAGTGATTAGCGTTTTACCTTTCTAACATTGATATGTAAAGCTCATGAAATCATTTACTCAAACAGCAGATAGGTTGCCTATATCAAACATTTATCTTATGAAAGGAGACTACAGGGATGTGTGCTGGCCCCTCTGCTTTTCTTCTTATACACCAACGAGCTGAATAACGAGCTGTCCAAATTGACCAAGGATGTCCCTATGATTAATGGTAAAATGCTTCCCGCCTTACTGTACGCAGACGATGCGGTCCTAATGGGCCGCACTCCCAATGCACTGCGCACTTTAGTTGGGGGTTTTGTGGATTTTATGAATAAGCTGGACCTTTGCACAAATTTAAAAAAATCATTTTTAATAAGTTGCGGCCCCAAAAAATATTCTGTAAATGTAATTAATTCTGGCTCCGAAAAACTATTATGCACACACATTTTTCCATACTTGGGCGTGGTATACACAGATAATGGTTCCTGGGTTGCCCATTTGGCACACAGCAGGAGCAAATTTATAAAAGCCTTCAACTCGATTCTGTCTCTCCCTCAACCAAGAAGAACTGAGGTAGTGCTACCCCTTTTGAAAATATATAAAAGTCAGTGCCTACCGACCGCAACATATGGAGCGGAAATTTGGGGCTATCCAAATTGTAGTAACATCCAGGTAGAAGAAAACAGATTTTGTCGGAGAGTTTTGGGGGCACCGATCAGTTCTTCCTCTTTTGTTTGCCATCGTGAGTTAAAATTACCATTTATTGAGGATTACATTAAGACCGGCCCAGTGATCTTCTGGATGAAAGTGTGGCAAACTCCAGCAGCCACATTGACTAGAGACATTATAGTTGACTGTCTTAAGTGTAATAAGGGCGGAGATATACCTTGGTTGGCGGCCGTTAAGGCTAGCCTGAGCATTGTAAATCTGCCACACATTTTTACAGACCCAGGAAATATGGCAGGCACTAACAAAAAGATTATCCATAGGGCCCTGTATGCTTACTACACAACCTTAGATATGAGCAAGACATTTTGAAACCCTCACATGCCCGGTATATAACTGGTAGATGCAGTTGGCCCCCCACAAAATTCCCAGCTAGTTATCTCTTAAAGGCGACTAATCGCTGGGAACGAAGCCTGCTCTTTCGTCTTAAGGCTGGTACTTTAAAATATATACCTTGTTTTCCCCTAGGTTTTAATATCAATCTCGATCAAATGCATTGCCCTTGGGGAAATCGTGGCAGTTACACTTTTTATTCTTCTATGAATTTTATAAAATATATAGTAAGACGCTGTTGATCCCCTTTTTTAAGGCTCATGATATTACTGATTTTAGGGAAGCATATAGGGAGATCGTTATGCTCAATGGGGAAATTAAATTTTTCGTGTTAGTACGTTCTTGAAACTGCCTGTTCATTCTCGTGCTTCTATGAACACAATATAGACAGTTTTTGCTGTATGCCAGGCATTTGACTCAATTAATATGTGGGCCACATAAGCTTATTAATTTTATTGCTTTTTATGTGTCAAAGTGTCCGCATTAATATTTTATGTTGTTACATTTTAAATATTATATTTTATATTACCTCTGAACTAACAATTAATTGCAGGCTTATGCCTGTGTTGATGAATTTATTCTTGTACTATGTATATAATTCTGTGTACATATAATAACATGTCTACTGCACTTATTGATTTTTAATAATTAATTATGTATGTATTTTGCTGGTTTTATCTTGTACTTTTATGGATATTTTTGTATTGACTACATGAAACAATAACATGCAACACTACATTTAAATCAAAAATGATACATTAATCAGGACAAAACACAAATTAATTACTAGCAAAACAGTTCATTTATACATTCTACGCTTTTTTAGCAGAACTTGGTGGCATGTTGGTGTAGTCTTGAAACTTAACTTATTAAACAATGCACGCTGTGCACCTTGTTCTTGTTGTGTTCAAATGTCTAGCTCGATTTTATGCAGCCACGTTCAGCCTGCACAGAGGAAGATGTCCTCGCTTGCTGTTTTACTTCTTGGTGCGTTTGGTTAATTTATGCTATTCAAGGGGCGCTTATTGCAATATACTTTCATTCCTTGATATGCTTCATTCTTTTTGTGACCATGAATCTGTTATTCCATTTGAAACAGCTCCACTTAGTAGGCTCTAAAATCCACTAATGCTACCTGTCTCCTTGGAAGGTATATCCATGCTCTGATGGACTTAGTCAAGCAGTTAGCTCCAAAGTTGCCTGAAGAGGTTCGGAATAATTTCTTGGAGGTCCTTTCTGACTCTCAAGCTGCGGCCCGTCAGGTGATACAATCGGCTCTGGACACTGCTGACTCTGTAGCTAGTGTGATGGGGTATTCTGTGGCGACAAGAAGACAAGCTTGGCTTGGATCGTCCGGATTTTCTTCTGATGTTCAAGCGACTCTTCTGGATTTGCCCTTTGATGGGTCGAACTAAGGCTGACTACATTGCAGTGATTTATGGATAGCAGAGCAACTGCAAGGTTTCTAGGCCTTCAGACGCAGTCTAGGGGATACGGCTACAAGCGATATCGTGGTTTTGGAAGGGCTGCTTCCTTTCGTGCCCGCCAACAGATTTAACAGAGCCAGCAGCTGCAGAATCCTTTGTACAAATCGCACTGAGGGAAAAATAAAGGACGTCTTAGGGGAGCCTTTCGGCAGCAGTCCTTCTCCACTTCTCCTCCCACCACCGTTGGTACTTCAGGAAAGCAGTTCTAGATCCCCCATCTTAGAACATGTTGGTCCGGTAGGGGGTCGGGTGTCCCACTTTCTACAAGATTGGAAATCGATCACTTCAGATCGTTGGGTTTTAAATCTTGTAGAGAATGGGTACACCCTCCCTTTTTTATAGTTTCCTCCTCCTTACCCTCCTCGCCAGGGTTGGTGCTCAGAGGACCACTTACTGCTTTTACAGCAGGAAGTTCTTACCTTGTTACAGAAAGGTGCGATAGAGGTGGTTCCGGAGCAGGAAAGGGGTCAGGGATGCTACTCTGGGTATTTCCTGATCCCCGAAAAGGACGGTCGATTAAGGCTGATCTTGGACCTCAGGATTTTTTATCTTTACCTTGGACAGGAAAGGTTCAAAATGTTGACATTGGCTCAGGTTCTAATTGCGCTGCAACAGGAAGACTGGATGGTGTCCATCGATCTGTAGGATGCGTATTTTCATCTTCCCATCCTGAAGTCGCATTGGAAGTATCTCCGGTTCATGGTAGGATCGCAACACTATCAGTTTGCGGTTCTTCCGTTTGGTCTCACTTCCGCACCTCGAGTCTTTACGAAGGTGATGGCAGTAGTAGCAGCACATCTCAGGAGGTCAGGGGTTCCTGTTTCCCCCTACCTGGACGACTGCCTGTTGAAAGCAGAGTCTCCGGAGTTAGTGATGTGCCATTTGCAAGCAACAATGCAGCTGTTGTTCAGGTTGGGTTTTTCAATAAATGTACCCAAATCTCACCTGGTGCCTTCTCAGCGCTGCCTGTTCATAGGGGCAATACTGGACACTACTGTGTGTCGGGCATTTCCGCCACCGCAGAGGGTTCTCAACATTCAGGACATAATTGCTTTGTTTCACGATGGAGCGGTTGTTCCAGTCCTGAAGGTTCTACGCCTGCTCGGTCTGTTTGCTTCTTGCATACTGTTGGTCAGTCATGCGTGCTGGCACATGAGGGCACTCCAGCCAAGCTTGTCTTCTTGTCGCCACAGAAGACCCCATCACACTAGCTACAGAGTCAGCAGTGTCCAGACCTGATTGTATCATCTGATGGGCCGCAGCTTGAGAATCAGAAAGGGCCTCCAAGAAATTATTCCGATCCTCTTCAAGCAACTTTGGAGCTAACTGCTTGACTAAGTCCATCAGAGCATGGATATACCTTCCAAGGAGACAGGTAGCATTAGTGGATTTTAGAGCCATACTCGCAGAAGAAAATACCTTCTTTGCCGCTTGCTCCATTTTTTAGAATCCCTATCACCAGGTATGGTAGGGAAAGAACCAGAAGATTGCTTCGAACAAGAAGCCTGGACCACCAAGCTTTCCGGTGACGGATGCGAAGACAGAAAACCCGGATCCCCAGGAGCAGGCCTGTACCTTCTTGAAATGGAACGAGAAACTGCAGAAGTAGACAAGGGCTTCTGCCAAACTTCCAAAATAGGCTCAGTTAAAGCCTCATTAAAGGGCAGCAGAGGTTCAGAGGCTGTAGAAGGTGTATTAAGAACCTTATGTATTTTATAAAGCAGTACCTTCTCCTCAAAATATGTAAATTTTGGATATGTTATTTCACTCTTGTTTAACATATTGCAAGGGTTTCTTTTAATTAGGCAATAACGTTTATTTACTTTAAGAGGCAGATATTCATACTGCTTTTAAAAAAATGCATTCAGTGTAATACTGGCTTCTTAAGAAAATAATAATTGTTTTAATTTCAAATACAACCTCGTATGAAAGTGAACTTCGCTGTTCTGCCACAGAACAAGAACCAGGGGGCATATCATCGCTGTGCGTACCTTTTATGTGATTGCACTGCTTAAAGTGCATACATTTCAAAGTAATTCAGAATTTCTGTGTTTTCATTAGAAGCTGGTGTACTGCATTTCACCTGCTCTGCATAAACTACAACACAGTAGCCGAACCCTTTTAAATGGTGGCTTGGGAGCAGAGCTGGAAGATGTTTAGAAAACAGTTTAAATAACCGTTTGTCCATCTTGTGCTTCCTGATGGGCCGGATAGCCACAAGGTTTTGCTTTGTAAAAGTGTGGCTAGAATGCGGAAATTAGGTATTACTTGGGAACTGCATTCTTACGCCTTCCTCTTTCGTTGAATGTACCTGTGGGGTACTGTGCAGTGGTTTACGGGTGATAATAAACTACTGAATGCATCCGATAATCCATCTAGTAAGACTTGCTTCTGAGAATGGATTACCAAGATGCAGCTGAGCGAAAAGCAACAGTAGTGTTTTTACCTAATGTTCGATCTACAAAGTAACTAAGGATCCTCGCAGCATCTACAGTAGGGGCCTCCCACCTTTTCATCAACAGGATCTACTTACGGTCAATAAACAGCATCAGAGCTACTAATAATATTAAAGTTGTAACTGTGACCACAACAGACAACACTGCATTAATGGCCACAGCCTGCAAGTTTATCAGCGGTGATTAAGTCAGAGCATCAGGCACTGGTGCTGGCATGAATTTAAAAATGCTTTGTCAATGTGGAATTTCTCTATAACAGCCATAGCTACAATTCCAATTAAAACAGGTTATTAATAGTAATATGTTTCCCCAGGCCGCATGTTTTAGCACTCATATAACTTTAAATATATTTCAGAAACTGTCATTTTCCGCCATACACGAGTATGAGTTATGAAAAAACACATATTTGAGTCCCAAACACACTTTTAAATTTTGCCATTCACAGCTTAATTCAATAATGTAAAAGCTTCTTCTCATTTAGACGGCTGAGCTGCACTCAAGAGAGTTACTTACAGGTAGATGGGGAGC
Source organism: Triturus cristatus (assembly GCF_964204655.1). Lineage (NCBI taxonomy): Eukaryota > Metazoa > Chordata > Amphibia > Caudata > Salamandridae > Triturus > Triturus cristatus. The sequence continues at coordinate 814,725,838 of NC_140594.1, forward strand.
TACCTCTAGCTCACGAAGTACTCTTTGGAGAAGGCTAATCTAGAGTGTATAAAGCCCTATATCCCAGGAGCTGCAGCTTTGGGTAAAAAGGCAGGTGAACAAGTTACTTACCTTCGGGAACGATGTATCTGTAAGAAACATTAGTTAGTTAGATTCCTCACCTTAGAATATCCCCAGGCGTCAGCCCGGATCCGGAAAGATTTTTGTAGCAATGCACCTTGCGCGTCGTCTGCGGCTCCGCGTCCGTCGTTGGCGTCGTGCGCCGGAATGACGTCGGAGTACTTGGACGCCGCCCTCGCGCGCTGACGTCAGTTCTTGTACATAGCTTTCCGCGCCAGGGACGCTGAGCCATGCAAGAGACCGACACTGGTGCCAAAAAATCTAGGGCCCTGAAAGGGAGAACCTTAACCCTAGATGTCGGTTCGCAGAACGGGGAGGCTGGGTGGGTCGGTGAGGAATCTAACTAACTAATGTTTCTTACAGATACATCGTTACCGAAGGTAAGTAACTTGTTCATCTGAAAGAAACACGTTAGTTATATTCCTCACCTTAGAATAGATACCCCAGCAATACCAACCCCGGTGGTGGGTCTGCGAACCAAGATCACACCAGAAAGTCCTGGAGAACAGAACGGCCGAAGTGGCCATCCCTCCGGACTTGGCTGTCCAGGCAGTAATGTCTCGCAAACGTGTGCAGCGAAGCCCACGTCGCCGCCTGACAGATGTCTTGCAAGGGGACTCCCCGTCCCAGTGCAGTCGTGGCCGCCGTGGCCCGAGTAGAATGGGCACGTAGCCCAACAGGAGGAACCTTTTTCACCAAAGAATAGCAGGTCTTAATACACAACACGACCCACCGAGAGATGGTCGGCTTGTGTACAGCTTTACCCTTCTTAGCCCCAACGTACCCAACAAAAAGTAGGTCGTCCACCCGGAACTGTCTTGTGCGGTCCAAATAAAAGGATAGCGTACGTTTTGGGTCCAGACGGTGGAGCCTCTCTTGCTCTTTTGAAGGATGCGGAGGCGGAAAGAAGGTGGGCAGCGTGACAGATTGCCTGATGTGAAAGGGAGTCACGACTTTAGGCAGGAAAGAAGGACCTGTCCGGAGGACAACTTTGTCCGGATGAACCGAAAACAAGGGAGGCTTGGATGACAAAGCCTGGAGCTCACCCACCCGCCTAGCGGAGGTGATTGCTACCAAGAAAGCAGTTTTCAAAGTCAAAAGACGGATGGGACAGTTATGAAGGGGCTCAAAGGGAGCGCACATCAGAAAAGTGAGAACAAGGTTCAAGTCCCACTGAGGCATTATGAAAGGAACAGGAGGGTACATATGAGTAATGCCCTTGAGAAAGCGTGAAACAACAGGGGACTTGAAAAGAGAAGGCTGATCAGGAAGCCGAAGGAAGGCAGAGATAGCAGCAAGATAACCTTTCAAGGTGCCCAGAGCAGAGCCCTGCTGGGCCAAAGAAAGAAGAAAGAGGAGAACCTCAGAAAGAGGGGCAGAAAGGGGATCCACAGCCTTTGCTGTGCACCATGCCACAAATTTGTGTCACCGGCAGGCGTATACCGACTTTGTGGAGGGACGCCTGGCTGCCAGAATGACATCACAGACTTCAGGAGGCAAGTCAAATGGCATCAACTGCCGCCGCTCAATCTCCACGCATGTAGGTGGAGGCTGGACAGGTTCGGGTGGAGGACCGTCCCCTGCTGCTGCGACAGGAGATCCTCCTGAAGAGGCAGTCGTATCGGGGGATCGATGGACATACTGAGTAGCTCGGGATACCAGTACCTTCGTGCCCAATCCGGAGCCACCAAGATGACTTGGGCCCGGTCGCGCCTGATCTTCTTCAGCACTCTAGGCGGAAGTGGTATAGGCGGAAAGGCGTACAACAGACCTCAACTCCACTCGCGACGAAAAGCGTCTCCGAGCGAGTGCGCCTTGGAAACTCCAACGCGCAGAACTGCTGACATTGCGCGTTCTCTTCGGTGGCGAATAGATCTAACCAAGGCTCTCCCCACCGCAGAAAGAGACTTTGCGCCACGTCAGAGTTCAGACGCCATTCGTGATCCATCATGCACCGGCGGCTGAGTTCGTCCGCTCTGGCGTTCAGAGAGCCCGCCAGATGTTGAACCACTAGGGTGATGCCCTGGTGTCCCAGCCATGTCCAGAGGCGCAGGGCCTCCTGACAAAGGGTCCACGACCCCACCCCGCCCTGTTTGTTGCAATACCACATGGCGGTGGTGTTGTCTGTGAACACCTGCACGACAATTCCCCGGACAGAGGGAAGGAAGGCTTTCAGTGCAAGTCGGATCGCCCTCAGCTCCAAAAGATTGATATGGAGCAGAGTCTCCGCCGGAGACCAGAGTCCTCTGATCTCCGCCTCTCCCATATGGCCCCCCCATCCCAGGAGGGACGCATCCGTCACTACCACGTGCTCCGGTTGGGGAAGGGAGAGGGATCTGCCGCTGACCCAATCGCGATTCGTGAGCCACCACTGCAGCGGTTTCGCAGTGCCCTCCGAGATCAAGACGTGGTCGGACAGGTTGCCTCGATGTTGGGACCACTGAAACTTCAGTTCCCACTGCAGAGCCCACATATGCCATCTGGCGTGAGGTACTAACAGGATGCAGGAGGCCATCAGCCCCAAAAGCCGCAGCACCAACCTGACCGAAATCCAGGACAGAGGCCGTAAGATGGGAATCAGGGCTCGAATGTCCAGGACCCGCTGTTCCGGCGGATAGATTCGGAACTGCGCCGAATCGAGAACCGCCCCTATGAAAAGGAGCTTTTGGGAGGGACTCAGGTGCGACTTCGGCACATTGATGGAGATCCCCAGCGAATGCAGGAGGTCTGCCGTAGTCTGGAGGTGGGAGATGACTTGCTGGGGCGAGCCCGCCTTCAACAGCCAGTCGTTGAGATAGGGGAAGACTGGGACCCCTGATCTGCGCAGATGAGCTGCGACCACCGCCATCACTTTCGTGAACACCCGAGGGGCACTGGTGAGGCCGAAGGGGAGCACGGTGAACTGAAAGTGCTCCTGACCCACCGTGAACCGCAGGTAACGCCGGTGGGCCGGCAGGACGGGGATGTGGAAAAAGGCGTCCTGCAAGTCCAATGCTACCATCCAGTCTCCAGGGTCTAGGGCAGCAAGAACCTGAGCCAAAGTGAGCATCTTGAACCGTTCCTTCCGGAGGAAGGCGTTCACGCTTCTGAGTTCCAAGATCGGGTGTAGGCCCCCTTTGCCCTTCTTGGGAACCAGAAAGTAGTGGGAATAGCAACCACGACCTACTTCTGGACCAGGAACGCGCTCGACGGGCTCTTTGGCCAAGAGGGCCGAAACCTCCTCCCGGAGAAGATGCAAATGATCCCCCGACATACGGTGGTTCTGCGGTGGCATGGCTGGAGGGGTCGTCTCGAAGGGGAGGGAGTAGCCCCTTCGGACGATTTGCAGCACCCACCTGTCTGAAGTGATGGAGCGCCAGTGGAGCAGGTGATGGCGAACTCTGCCCCCCACTGGCGTTGAATGGGCCTGAAAGCTCGGACTAGGAGGGCTTTGAGGCGGATGCTGCCGGGGTGGATGTGGACTGACCTGCAAGTTGTCCTATAGAACCGCCTCGGCGGAAACCACGTCCGCGACCGCGTGCAGGTTGGTTCTGCGGCCGGTGGCTGGGCGGACGTGAGGAGGCGCCCCTTCCTTGGCCACGAAAGGCGGAAGTTTGCGGCCGCGGGCCGAAAGACCCAAGGACTTGGCCGTGGCCCGGGAGTCCTTGAACCGGGCCAGCGCACTGTCCGCCATCTCGCCAAAAAGGCGAGTGCCATCGAAGGGCATGTCAATGAGGGAGCTTTGGACATCCCCTGAAAACGACGTGGACCTCAGCCAGGCGTGACCACGAAGCGCCACCGTGGTGGAAATTGCCCGACCCAGCGAGTCCGTGGTGTCTAGTCCACATCTAATGGCGTGCCGCGCTGCATCTCGCCTGTTAGCAAGTGCTTGGGTGAGTCGCTCCCGGGCCTCCTCCGGGCACAAGGGCAGCACGTCCTCCACCGCATCCCACAGCGAGTGGGAGTAACGGTCCAAAAGGCAAGCGGTATTTAAAGACCGCAGTCCCAAACTCAGGGACGAGAACAGTTTCTTGCCAAACTGCTCCAACCTCTTGGATTCCCTATCCGGAGGAGCGGACAGGAAGGAGGATTGGGAGGTTGAGGCCTGGATAACAAAGCTCTCGGGGGTGGGGTGGTGGGAGAGGAATGTGGGGTCGCCCGGAGCAGGGCGGTGGCGCCGGGCAACGTTCCTGTCCACAGGAGGGACTGTGGAGGGCTTGGACCAAGTGCCCTGGAGAACGTCAATGAGGGCCTCATTAAACTGCAGCAGAGGCTCAGTGGAGCTTGCTGTCGGTAGAAGGACCTCGGTGAGGACGTTAGTCCTCACAGCCACAGCAGGCAACTCGAGCCCTAGGGCTTCGGCCACCTTGCGCAGCACCACAGAAAAGGCTGCACCTTCCTCCGAGGCCACAGTCGGAGGAGAGATGAATCCAGCGTCAGGAGAGGTATCCAAACCGCTGGCGTCCCCCAATTCCTCTGCCCAGTCCTGAGACAATTGGGCCTGTTTGGCCAGAGGGTCCCGAGACCCCTCCCAGTCGCCCTCATCATCCGATTCCTGGTAGACAGGAGGAATGATCGGAGCCGGACGGTGGATGAAGTGGTCACCCATCGGCGCCAGTAACGGCGTCGGACGGCGCCGGGTCCGGAATAGGGCTAAACCGAGGCTCGACGCCGTGCGGGGACGGCGTCGGGGGCGGAACCGGTTTTGGCACTGGCGGAAGAGGCGTCGTGAGGTCGACCGGCGCCGGGGCCGGAGCCCTCGACGGCGCCGGAGCCGCCGGCACGCGAGGTCGCCCAGTCAACCCTGCAAGGCCCGAAGGCGCGCCGGCAGGCGTCGACGGCGGAGCCAGATTCCTCATGGCCGAGAGGAAGGCACTGACCTCCGCAGGAGTCGCGTCAGTCCCAGGGACCGGAGAGTATGGGGGCGAGCACGGCTCCTGCGGCTCCGACGGAGCCGCGGGGGTGGAACCACCCGGACCCTCGGCCGGGTCGCGTGAGGGGAGTCCGAAGAGCGAGGACGCCGCTTGGACTTCTTAGAATGTTTGGAGTGACGGGACTTACCCGAAGATCCCGATGAGCGATGCCGATGGCTGCGGCTGGCGAACGGTCCTTGGACCTCCTCCTGGACCGAGAGCGAAGCGGAGCAGAGTGTCGAAGCTCGAGTAGCTTACGGGACCGCTCCCGCCTAACCTTCGACGTCAAGGCCTGACAGTCGTGGCACGACTCCGCGTCATGGTCGGCCCCCAGGCAGTACAGGCACCGGCGATGGTGATCCGTTACCGACATCAGTCGGTGACAGGCGTCACAATGCTTGAATCCAGGCATCCTACCGGCACCAGATGTCGAGTCGAGTAACCAAAAGAGGTCAAAAAGTTAGTCAAAAAGTGACTAGGGGTAAGCTCTTCCCGGATCGGCGCTTACTGGCGCGGAAAAAAGAAGAACTGACGTCAGCGCGCGAGGGCGGCGTCTAAGTACTCCGACGACGTCATTCCGGCGCACGACGCCAACGACGGACGCGGAGCCACAGATGACGCCTAGCGACGCGCAAGGGGTATTGCTACAAAAATCTTTCCGGATCCAGCCTGACGCCTGGGGATATTCTGAGGTGAGGAATATAACTAACGTGTTTCTTTCAGATAAATTGATTGATTGAAATGCAAATGTGACACCACTTTGGACAAGAAACAAGGGTGGGCGTCGCAGAATTCTATCTCTAATTAAAAGTATGAATACAAAGAAATTCTAGACGTCGACTGTCCTCCTGAAACAAAGTGATAATCTTAAGAAAGACCATTATCCATGAGAGGAACTGGAACCAGCACAAATGCAGACTCAAAAGGTGTTCTTATTAACTTGGTAAGAACTATGTTAAAGTCCCAAAGATGAAGCTGAGGAACTCTGGGAGAAATTATCCCTTTGAAACCTTTCATGAAAGCCTTTATGACGGCAATTTTAAAAACTGATTACCATTCTCTGCTTTGGAGGTTTACAGCAATTGTGGTTAGGTGTAACCACCAAGAACTCAAAGATAGACCTGCTTTTTGTAAATACAGCAGATAAAAGATAAAGTCTTGGACTGCCAGAGCAGAAGGATCAATATTAGTATATGCACAATAATTAACAAAATGTATCCACTTGCAGTGTAACATGTGGATGTAGCAGGTTTTCCGTATTCCTGAACAATCGTCATTCTATCATGAGTAACCAGCAGATACCATTATTCTAAAACCTTAGATGAAAGTGCAACAGGTTGAGAAAATTCCCCTTGACCAGTCTACCTACGGGTCAGTCCCAAATTGACGCTGGTGGGGCCAACGTGATACAAGTTTTGGCATTCTGCATTTGAATTAGTGGTGAACAGGTCTATTGTCATGGTCCCCCAATGTTGAAAGTAGGTGATGAGAACTTGAAAGCTAATTTGCAACTCATAAGTTTGCGGATTGCTCCTACTGAGCAGATAAGCAAAGCCTTTGAACATTTCTAGCAAGGGCTGCGCTAAAAAGTAAATGTGGCATTGAAGCACGCAATGCCAGATTAAATAGGCTAAGCTGGATATCTGTGGCAAATCCACATGGTGGTCACATTGTTGACTCGAACTAGAATGACTGTGTGATGAAGCTTGTACTGAAATGCGTTACAATATGTCGAAGAGAGACAGTCTTTTTTGAGGTGACCACTGACATGGAGTGGAAACTGTGTTCATGTTCCTTGACAGACTTATCTGTCTGAATGGCCACCTGCAGCTGAAGCTTAAGAAACGACCTGCACAGTAACAAGTTCTTCTAGTTTCACCATCCCAGTTTGTGCTGCTCACTGGGGTCCTCCACTATTACATTTTTCCAGTCCCCACAGGTTAGTTATAATTGTTTGGCAACACACTTCTGCAGTAGGCACACACATAGGGGATTAATGCAATGCATGATGCAATTATTCCTAGCAGCTTCACTATCAACCACAATGTCAGAGGATGTAGTGTCTGGTTAAGGATAAGCGACAACTAAAATGCTAACGCCCATTCCAGGCTGGGGTAGGCTTTGGCTGTGATCGGATTGAGGATGGCCCCTAGGTAGGTTTGGGTCTACTGGTTAAGGAGGGCTGCCCACTGGATATGTATGAGGCACTGGTACTAGCTCATTCCCTTTACCAGCAAGTCATCTACGTACAAAAAAACATTGGCTGTGATGTAGATGCACAATTATCACAAAACATTTGGTAAACACTCGTAGGGCGGTAGTGTCCTGGAAAGATAGGACTTTTGATTGATAATCCTTTCAATTTACCAACATCCGCAATCACCGGAAGTGGGCTGGATGCAGTAGCAGGTGTCCTTCAGGTAGAGTGCGGTCAAGAAGTTTCTTATGAGCAGCAAAAAATGACATTTCACAGAAATGCCTCTTTCAAATGATTGGACAAGATGGACCAGTTGACTGCACTTTCATTGAGGATATTTGTCTCTCTTGAGAATATGGAAAGAAAAGTACACCACTTTTCCTTCCTGATGTGAGGGAATTTTCTTCATTGTGTCCTTTGGGGGCAATGCCTCAGCCTTCTTCAACAACAGAGTCAAGTGTTTTTTGTTTGCTGAGCTTGTGTGATCGAGGTGTATGGTTATGTGGGGTGGTGTGAAACTAAACATTAACTATGGGCAAAGGTGAATAGAACTCACTGATCTTCCCCACTGGGAAAATTAAAACCTCAGTCTTCTCATGACAGAGGTACCATGGCAGAGAGAACGAACAGCAGGACACTGTCTAGAGGTGGAGGCAACCCTTTCTTGGACATCACTGTTCCTCAATAGCCATTATCTGTAAAGGACCATCCAAAGCATGTCTTTGTTAAACTGCTAATGACAGTCCTACTGAAAGAGCAGGTATTGCTGTCTTGAACTGCCAACATTGACTTTTGCTGCGTTTGTGGGTGGCAACAGGTGGATTTTTCTTGCTGGTGCTTAACAAAACCTATGGCCTTTATTGTCTTTTCTGCCATCTAGTCTACTTGGGAACCTAGTAGATGCTGATTATGGACTGGTAAAGCCAGAACATGATGCTAGAGGTCTTGGACGGCAGAGGGGCACACTGCTCTTCTGATGCCTGGAAGCTCACGCCTTTCCGCCCATACCACTCCTGCTCAGGGTTCTGAAGAAGATCAGGAACTACCGGGCTCAAGACATCATTATGGCTCCGGACTGGGAAAGGAGAGTCTGGTATCCAAGCTACTGAAAATAAGTATTGATCCTTCGATCAGGCTGCCCCTTCGGGAGGATCTTCTGTCGCAGCAGCAGGGAAGGGTCCTCCACCGAACCAGTCAACTATTCGCCTCCATGTGTGGAGGTTGAGCTGCAGCAGTTGATGGCTTTAGACCTTCCTCCTGAAGTTTGCAACGTTATTTTGGCGGCCAGGCGGCCTGCCACTAAGACAGTATATGCCTGCTGTTGGCAAAAGTTTGTATTATACTGTACATAAAGGTCTATTTCTCTCTTTCTGCTTCTCTTTCCACTGTTCTTCTATTTATTCTAACCATTGCCCAGCAGGGCTCTACTTTGGGTACTCTTAAGGGTTATCTTTCTGCTCTATCCGCCTTTTTGTAGCTGCCAGACCAACACTCTCTTTTTATTTCTCCAATTGTAAATAGGTTTTAGAAGGGGCTGGCTCACTTGTTTACGCCCACAGTGGGACCTTAATTTGGTCCTCACTTTTCTTATGTATGCACCCTTCTAGCTTTTACACAACTGTCCTCTCCAGCTGCTTACCATCAAGACAGCCTTTCTAGTGGCGAGAACATCTGCCCAGAGGGTGAGTGAGTTGCATGCGCTATCTTGTACACCTCCCTACTTGATGTCTTTTACAGATAAAGTGGTGTTTCACACCTGTACTTCTTTGTTGCCAAAGTCGGTGACCCCATTACATCTGTGTCAATCATCACACTGTCCACGTTCTTTGCTCCACCGCATCCCACTAAGGAAGAGGAGCATCTCCACCATCAGAACCCAAAAATAGCACTGTTGTTCTACCTTAACCGCACAAAAGAGTTCTGGGTGGACTACCAATTCTTTTTGGGGTATATGGAAGCTAGGAAATGGCAGGTAGAGCAGAAAATGACCATTTTCACTGGGTCGTTCTCTGCATTAAAATCTCTATGCCCTGGCTAGGAAGCAGCCCCCTGAGGGATTAAGGTCCCATTCCACCAGGGGAAAGGCTACAACTACTGCCTTGGCTCGGTGTGCCAGTCCTGGACATCTGACAGGCAGCAACCTGGGCATCTTTGCACACGTTTGCCAAACACTACTGCCTGGACAGTTTGGTGCGCAGGGACGGGCATTTTGCTCATTCAATCCTGCAAGACTTCCTAGTGTGAGCAATTGGTCTGCAACCTACCACCGGGAGAGTATGGCTTGGGTATCTAATTACAAGGTAATGAATCTGCAACTAGAAGTCTCTATCAGATGAACAATTTACTTACCTTTGGTAATGCCTTATCTGGTACAGACAATATCTATCTGCAGATTCCTTACCTTTGAATTTCCCCAGATGTCAGACTGGATCCGGAAGATATTTTGTGAGCTGTACCCCTGAGCGCCGGTGGGTGACATCGATCAGCTAAACATGGCATCGGCGTTCGCACTGAAAGTGAAATCTGCATGCCATCTATAGGCACCACCTTAGCGCACTGACGTTCGTTACTTTTCACAACTATCGACGGCAGACGCGCCGAGCCATGAAGTGCAGTGACACTGGTGTGTCGAAACTAGGGCCTTGAAAGGGACCAGCCATGACCCTAGAAATCTGTCCACAGAACGGGGAGGATGTGTGGGTCGGTAAGTAATCTGCGGCTAGAAACTGTCTCTCGCAGATAAGGCATTACAGGAGGCAAGTAACTTGTTCATCTGATAGACATCTAGCCGCAGATTCCTTACCTTTGAATAGATACGGAAGCAGTATCATTTACGGAGGAGGGTCGGCAGTCAAATCTAAACTACGAAGTCCTGCAGGACTGAACGGGCGAAGTTCCCACCCCTGCAGACTTGACTGTCCAGGCGGTAATGCTTGGTAAACGTGTGCAGGGGCCCACATTGCTGCCTGACAGCTGTCGAAGACTGGAACTCTACAGGCTAAAGCAGTGGTCGCAGCCTTCACTCTGGGGGAATGAGCTCTTAAGCCTTTAGGAGGCTGCTGCTTCGCCAGTGCATAGCAGATCTTGATGCAAAGAACAACCCATTGAGAGATGGTCTGTTTCTGCACCGCCCGCCCTAACATCGCACCAAAATAGCCCATGAAGAGTTGGTCGTCCAACCGGAACTCTTGTGTGCGTTCAAGGGAGAACAACAACGTTCTTTTTGGGTCAAGATGGAGAAGTCGCTCCTCTTCTGTAGAGAGGAGTGGAGGAGGGTAGAAAAAGGGCAAGGTGACTGACTGGCCCACATGAAATGAGGTTACCACTTTGGGCAGGAAAGAGGCCTTAGTACAAAGCACTACTTTGTCAGGAAAAACTGATTGGAAGGGAGGCTTGGATGGTTAAGCCTGCCGCTCACTTACCCTCCTGGCCGATGTAATGGCCACAAGAAAGGCTGTTTTAATGGTTAATGGTGAGCAGCCTGAGTGGATAATTGTGCAAAGGCTCGAAGGGAAAACACATCAGAAATGTGAGAATCAAATTAAGGTTCGACTGAGGCATAATGAAAGGGAAAGGCGAGAACATATGTACAACACCTTTGAGAAATCTATTTACAATGGCAGATTTAAATAAGGAGGATTGGTCAGACAGTCACATGAAGGCAGAAAGATACCCTTTCAAAGTAAAAATAAAAAGTAAAATATCAGAAAGGGTGGAAAAAAGGGGGTCAATAAATTTTTTTGCACAATACGAAGCAAACGTTTTCCATCTGCAGGTGTATACAGTCCTGGTGGAGGGACACCTGGCAGCCAGCATAACATTACAGACTTCAGGAGGAAGGTTGAAAGCTATCAAGTGCTGCTGCTCAATCTCCAAGCAAGAAGGCGAAGAGTTGATAGGTTCGGGTGGAGGGCCATCCCCTGCTGCTGCAACAGAAGATCCTCCCGAAGTGGCAGCCTGACCGGAGTATTGACGCTTATGTTTAGAAGCTCGGGATACTAGACTTTACATGCCCAGTCCAGAGCCACAAGGATGACGGGCCCAGTCGTTTTTGATCTTCTTGGGAACTTTGGGCAGGAGTGGTATGGGCGGAAAGACATACAGGAGGCTTGAACACCACTTGAGACTAAAGGTGTCTCTGAGTGAGCGCTGCCTTGGAACAACTAGCGCAAAAAACTGCTGACATTGTGTGGTCTCGGCAGATGCAAACAGATCTAACCAATGCTCTCCCCACTGTTGACAGAGACCATGCGTCACCACTGGTTGGAGACTCAATTCGTGATCCGCTAGGCATTGATGGCGAAGTTTGTCCGCACTGGCATTCAGGGAACCTGCCAGTTCTTGAACCAGCAGGGAAATGCCCTGCAGTTCCAGCCATGTCCAGAGACTCAGGACCTCTTGACAAGGGGTTCACGACCCCACCCACCCAGTTTGTTTGAGTACCACATGGCGTTGGTGTTGTCTGTGAACATTTGTATTAGCCTTCCATTGACTGAGGGTAGAACAGCTTTTAATGCCAGTTGGATCACTCAGAGCTCCAACAGGTTGATGTGGAGTTGTGATTACACAAAAGACCAGAGTACTCTGATCTCTACCTCTCCTAGGTGGGCTCCCCATCCCAGAAGTGACACATCTGTCACTACTGTGAGATCTGGTTGGGGAAGGTAGAGGGGTCTGCCTCTGACCCAATAGTGGGTCATTAGCATTACTGCAGCTCCTTTGCAGTTTTCTCCAAGATCTGGACCATGTCGGCGAGATTCCCGTGATGCTGCGCCCACTGGATCTTCAGGTCCCACTGCAGAGCCTGCATATGCCATCTGGCATGTGTCACTTGCAGGATGCAGGAGGCATTTAGGCCCAGCAGCCTCAGAGTCAGTCTCACCAAAATCCAGGATAAAGGCTGAAACATAGCATGAATATCCAGGGCTCGCCACTCAGGAGGATAAGCCTTAAACTGCACTGTGTCCAGAACAGCTCAGATGAAAGGGAGCGTCTGAGGGAGAGTCATACGTGACTTTGGCGTGTTGATAGTGAACCCCCATCAAATGCAGGAGGTCCACCTTAGCCTGGAGGTGGGAGAGGATGACCTGGGACGAGCCCGCCTTCAGCAGTCAGTCGCTGAGATAGGGGGAAGACTGGCACCCCTGAGCTGCGCAGCATCTAGCAACCACAGCCTACTTCTGGCACGGGAAACCTCTCTATGGCTTCTTTTGCCAACAGAGTCATGACACATGATCCTCCGTCAGCTGGTGGTAAGATGGAGGGAGGGGGAGCCTCAAAGAGGAGAGAGTAGCTGACCTGCAGAACCCACCTGTTCAATGTTAAGGACTGCCAGGGGTGGTGGTGATGGCGGATGCTGCCACTAACTGAACACCCATGATCTAAAAAGGCAAGTTTAGGAAGGTTTGGAAGCTGCAGCTGTCGGGGTGGAGGCTGGACCAGACCACAAGCTCCCTGACCCACGTGGCCAGTAGGAAGCTTGCCTTCCTCCATGCAGAGACTAGGAAGCTTGCGTAACTCGGTGGCTGGGATAAGGTTGGTGCGGTTGAAAGCCCCTTCCGTGGCTATGAAAGGAGATAAAGTCGGACAGGGGGCAGCCATGAGGCCCAAGGACTTCCCCACAGTCCGTAAGTCCTTAAAGCACTCCACCACAGAGTCTGCCTTCTCTCCGAAGAGACGGGTGCCATAAAAGGACATGTCCAGGACGGAAGCCTGGACATCCTCTGAAAAGCCAGATCTTCTCAGCCAAGCGTAGTATCTCAGGGCCACTGTCGACGAAACCGCACTGTCCAGTGAGTCAGGCAAGTTCAAGTCACAGCGTATAGTGAACTTTGCTGCATCTCTCCAGTCCGAAACTGCTTGAGAGAATGGCCCAGGCCTCCTACGGGACCTGTGGCAGTACTTGCGCAACTGTTTCTCACATCATGTGGGAATAACGGCCCAATAAGCATGCAGTGTTCACGGACCGCAATGCAAGGCTGTCGGAAGAACATTTTCTTTCCCAAGCTTTCAAGCCTCTTGGATTCCCTGTCCGGGGGGAGCAGCAGGGAATGTGCCATGGGAAGTAGAAGATTGGACCACCAAGCTCTCTGCGGTAGGGTGTTGGATGAGGAAATTAGGGTCCTTTGGGGTGGTGTGCAATCGTCATGTTCACAGGAGCCCCTGTGCTGGATTTGGACCAGGTTCCCAGAAGGACGTCAGTGAGGGCTTCTCTGAATGGGAGCAGGGGTTCAGAGGCGGAGACTTCCGGTTGCAACACCTCTGTCAAGATGTTAGTCTTGACTGCCAACGAGGGCAACTGAATGTCGAGGACGTCAGTCGCCCTCTGCACCACCATTGCATTTGTAGCTCCGTAGCCATGGTGAGGGGGTGGCAGGGTGAGAAGCATGCCAGTATCTGGAGACATGTCCAGTCTGCTGGCATCACCCAGTTTCTCACACTAGTCCATATCTTGTTCATACCAGTATTCTAAAGAGTCCAGTAATCCCTCTCATGCCTCCCCAAGGCCTAACACTTCAGAATAGGGTTCAGGCTCTGATCTAGGTCGCGAGGGTCCTGTCAGCGCAGGAATCTACATAGGTCGACGCAGCTTGGCGTCATTGTGGATTAAAATAGTGCTGGTGCCACCGGTGGGTGTTGCCCGCATTGGGAGCATCAGTGTCGAGCCGGGGAAGTTTGCAGTGGCATGAACCCGCTGGTCCAGATCCATGGGAGCTATCAGAGCAGGGGCCGCCAACGTGGAACCAGATGGGGCCCCCCTTCAACCCCACGGGCACGAAGGTGTGCCAGAGGGGTCAGGCAGCTCAGAAATGTAAGCGCATGGCCAAATAAAATTCCTTCATTTGAGCAGGGGGCGCTCTGGCTCCCAGAAAATTGGGGTGCCACGGAGTTGGCACAGGCTCTAAAGAACTAGTCCTTGAACGCTGATGTTCCGTTGCATTGGCTGACCGACGAGAAGTCGAAGCATGCTTCAACGACTTGTGTTTCTTCTGCCCCTTACCTGAGTGCCCTGACGATTTGGAGTGGGTTGAAGATGACTTTGGATGCCTGGAACAGTCCAGAGGCCTTCAGCTTGAGCAAAAGCGTGACTTGGGGCACCACTAGCAGCTTCAGGCACTGCTCCCTCAAAGCCTTCGGTGCCATGGCCCAGCAGTTGGAGCATGACTTGGAGTAATGGTTGCGCTCCAAACACCACAAACACACGAGGTGAGGGTCCGCCACCAACATGGCACAGTGACAGACACAAAAGGGTTTAAAGCCTGTGTTCTTCAATGACATCTGCAACACATCAGGAAGAAACATTAAAAAAGAATGACAAAACGTTGCAAAAATCCTGTCAAAACTAGCTCTTCTCTCGGATAATCGCTGGCTAGAACGGAAAGAAAAAAACTGATGTCAACACAGAGGTGGCGCCTATATAGGTGACGCAAACGTTAGTTACAGCGCGGACGACATCAACAATACCCTGTGGAGCAGATCGACGTCACCTACCTGCAAGCATGGGTACTGCTCACAAAAAATCTTCCGGATCCAGTCCGACGCCTGAGGAAATACAAAGGTAAGGAATCTGTGGGTAGATGTCTCTATCAGATGTTGACATTACAGATCACCTTGCCGTCCTGCATGATTTCCTATGGTCTCTTATAATAAATATCACAGGTATGTAGCAGCAGCTGATCCATTACTTCCAACCAGCGTCTGTCATATCTGAACAGTGAAGCCACTGGGATGGTGATATAGCAATGAGTTGCAACACTGATAAGCACTCGCTTGTCAGCACAAGCAACTCCTTCTTTCTTTATTGGAAGAAGATGTTTTGTGTAATGCATGAAAGCATTTTTCAAGACTGTGTATACAGCCAGTGTCTCTAGGAATACCGGTCTTCAGATGATTCCAAGATTCTGGGGAGTAGGCTCGAATTTCAGCTCGACTTGTGGCTTAACCACCCTAATTTTGACATGATTCTTTATGTTTTTGGCTGAATACTTGATCTTCAGTATTAGCAGGTTGCAATTTCAATCATCGCTGCCTTTAAAAGCATCTTAAAGAGGAAGTGGTCCTAGTCCTCTTCTATTTGGAATGGTATGTCATGTTGTTAAGCAGCCCTCAGTGTGATTTTGTGGTGTGTGCAACTGTGGTAGTGGAACGGTCTTCACTGGGTGTGGTTCTAGTGTTTTGTCATCTTGGATGCACACTGAATAGTCCAAAACACTTCATCCTATTGGTCATCTAGCACTGGATAAGAATAAGGCGGCAGTGGGTCAGAAGAAATATCCACATTTGAATCAGGAAGTGAATGTACTGTAGAGATGGTGGTGTGTCAGTTGTTGCCTTTCTCTTTTTAGGGATTCATAAAGCTCTGATTACCTTTCCCCAAATAGGCCTGTGCTTCTGTACTGGTTGTGCATGTTGTGTAGAGAATGCAACTGATTTGGGTAACTAGGGAGCATCAGGCTTTTCAGCGCCTCTGTGCTTTTTGCAATTTGAGGCACCGAAAATGAGTTGGAGGTATCCAGGTGTTAAGGCACCTCTGGAGTCAAGCAGTGTCGAGATGCACACACTGCTTCAAATTGGTAGGTCGAGCTTCCCTGGAAGGCTTGCTCATCCATCAAGGTGTGGCTGTCTTTTGAGGCTGTTATTTGTCATGCAGTTGAGTTTCCATTCCAGAAATGTCCCCCAGGGGAGGGACCTCAATGACATTGACCTTTCAAAGCAGGGCCCAATGCATCTACCCCTTGGTGTAGAGGCATGAAATCTGAAATATCGCCTTAGTCAAGGGTGCCGGCTCCAGTAGGTACACTGGAAAATGTTGGTCTCCGGTGTTGGTGTCTGCTGGAGAGAAATGTAAGGGATTTTACTAATCTTGGGCCACTGTATGCCCCTTCACCCGCCAAACTGGTCGTCAAGACCTACTCCTTTGATGCCTTGAGCAACCACGCCGAGCGGAGACTCAGTAGAGTCTAGAGTCCGAATGTTGCAAGCTGGTGTAAAATGCCCAACCTTTCATCTCTTATGCCAAAAGAGTTGCACAAATTTACAGGAAAGAGGAAAAATACAATTCTGTGGTACTATTCTTATTCTCCCCCATTACAACCAAATACAAGGCAATTAGAGAGATCTATAAAGAAAGAAAGTGAGATACATGGATGTCCAAACGACCTTAAAATCACCATGCTTAATACCCAGAATTTCTGGAAGGATTATTTTATTTGGCATGCCATGCTACAGAAGGTATTAACCTTTACCTTGTGGTTTATTGACTGTATATGGACTATTTTTATTTTAACAAAATATTACAATTATCTCTCTGCAACTCAGATTTGGAAGTGTCAATGAAATGACTTAAGAAATGTAAATAAGACGTTTCTTTCCACTGTACCTAAATAATATGAGATTATGTGAACTCAAGGAAGTTAAGCTAGACAAAGAGAAGAATATATTACTCCCAAAACACTTTCACAAAACAAATATGAAGTAAATAATAAGAAAAAAGTAACCACTTTGCGCGGCACAGGATTGGGCAACACTCAGCATCACACTAGACAAAAGGAACATTGCACGACACTGGGGAGCCCTAACAATACCCTCTCACCAGCAGTGGTGTTGTGATCTTAATAGTGCCATGGTGGCAGAAAAGGCAGTCTTTATTAATAGGGGATGCCCTCGAAAATGGACACGAGTATGGGGGAAATGGAACAATTGTCGGGGAAATATATGTGCCCCTCCACCCGAGGATTCGGATTCGGACCCGAGTGACTGACAACCCGAAAACAGACACGCCATGAGAAACTTCCCAATGTGAGGCAAGGAATTTGGTAGCTGTATGGAGGTGGGGTCGGCACAATTGTGTTTATATGTCTCTTTATTGTGTATGGAGCTACTGCGTGTTACACCGTGTCGATAATTCTCTGTAATGGTCATGATCGTGAACTACTCTCTTCGATGTCTATTATAATTCTAATAAAATGTTTTTAAAAAAAAACACTTCAATGATTAATTCCAACTTCAAGTAACAGATGTTTGGTAATAAATATAATTCATTTAACACAGTAATAGGACAAAAGATTAATTATACTGACAGGACTAAGCTAGATCATGGACAATTATACTGGTGTACCCGATACCTGTGGCATTAGTATTAAAGAGGGCCCCGAAATACCATATATATATATATATATATATATATATATATATATATATATATATATATATATATATATGAAAACAACTTCTCCCTCCTGGACAGAAGACAGGGACACAGCGGGGCTCGTCAAGACGCTTTATTCAAGAAAGTCGGCATGACCGGTTTCGGCTTACAGCCTTTTTCAAATGCCTCAGTCCATTACACAGAGTCCTTAGTGATGATCCATTGAGCTCCTCCCACCTAAATAGCAAGGGCCCAGCTGCAGTTCGTTAGTGTGTTGACGCCCAGTACTCCCTTGCCACGGACTACTGATCCCATCAAACACCTGGCTGGAATGTTACGAGCTGCGGTAGGAATCTTGAACGGATTTGCTGGGGGAATTTACGTCCTTGGGTCCCCTACTTCCCACCTTTCTCACGAAGCGGCACCAAGGCTGGAGACACAACTGAATGAATGCGCCTCTCCACACAGTGTTGGACTGCATTCCGCAGCAGCGATCGGTAACCTCAGGTGAGTAGGGTGTCGTGGATATCCGATACCTCGGACACAATTGGTTTCCACACGAAGTTTCAACACACCAGTGTTTTCCACGACCACATTATCAGGAAGGATCCCTTTAGGCGCACCACAGGCTGTGCGCGAAATATGAAAACAACTTCTCCCTCCTGGACAGAAGACAGGGACACAGCGGGGCTCGTCAAGACGCTTTATTCAAGAAAGTCGGCATGACCGGTTTCGGCTTACAGCCTTTTTCAAATGCCTCAGTCCATTACACAGAGTCCTTAGTGATGATCCATTGAGCTCCTCCCACCTAAATAGCAAGGGCCCAGCTGCAGTTCGTTAGTGTGTTGACGCCCAGTACTCCCTTGCCACGGACTACTGATCCCATCAAACACCTGGCTGGAATGTTACGAGCTGCGGTAGGAATCTTGAACGGATTTGCTGGGGGAATTTACGTCCTTGGGTCCCCTACTTCCCACCTTTCTCACGAAGCGGCACCAAGGCTGGAGACACAACTGAATGAATGCGCCTCTCCACACAGTGTTGGACTGCATTCCGCAGCAGCGATCGGTAACCTCAGGTGAGTAGGGTGTCGTGGATATCCGATACCTCGGACACAATTGGTTTCCACACGAAGTTTCAACACACCAGTGTTTTCCACGACCACATTATCAGGAAGGATCCCTTTAGGCGCACCACAGGCTGTGCGCGAAATATGAAAACAACTTCTCCCTCCTGGACAGAAGACAGGGACACAGCGGGGCTCGTCAAGACGCTTTATTCAAGAAAGTCGGCATGACCGGTTTCGGCTTACAGCCTTTTTCAAATGCCTCAGTCCATTACACAGAGTCCTTAGTGATGATCCATTGAGCTCCTCCCACCTAAATAGCAAGGGCCCAGCTGCAGTTCGTTAGTGTGTTGACGCCCAGTACTCCCTTGCCACGGACTACTGATCCCATCAAACACCTGGCTGGAATGTTACGAGCTGCGGTAGGAATCTTGAACGGATTTGCTGGGGGAATTTACGTCCTTGGGTCCCCTACTTCCCACCTTTCTCACGAAGCGGCACCAAGGCTGGAGACACAACTGAATGAATGCGCCTCTCCACACAGTGTTGGACTGCATTCCGCAGCAGCGATCGGTAACCTCAGGTGAGTAGGGTGTCGTGGATATCCGATACCTCGGACACAATTGGTTTCCACACGAAGTTTCAACACACCAGTGTTTTCCACGACCACATTATCAGGAAGGATCCCTTTAGGCGCACCACAGGCTGTGCGCGAAATATGAAAACAACTTCTCCCTCCTGGACAGAAGACAGGGACACAGCGGGGCTCGTCAAGACGCTTTATTCAAGAAAGTCGGCATGACCGGTTTCGGCTTACAGCCTTTTTCAAATGCCTCAGTCCATTACACAGAGTCCTTAGTGATGATCCATTGAGCTCCTCCCACCTAAATAGCAAGGGCCCAGCTGCAGTTCGTTAGTGTGTTGACGCCCAGTACTCCCTTGCCACGGACTACTGATCCCATCAAACACCTGGCTGGAATGTTACGAGCTGCGGTAGGAATCTTGAACGGATTTGCTGGGGGAATTTACGTCCTTGGGTCCCCTACTTCCCACCTTTCTCACGAAGCGGCACCAAGGCTGGAGACACAACTGAATGAATGCGCCTCTCCACACAGTGTTGGACTGCATTCCGCAGCAGCGATCGGTAACCTCAGGTGAGTAGGGTGTCGTGGATATCCGATACCTCGGACACAATTGGTTTCCACACGAAGTTTCAACACACCAGTGTTTTCCACGACCACATTATCAGGAAGGATCCCTTTAGGCGCACCACAGGCTGTGCGCGAAATATGAAAACAACTTCTCCCTCCTGGACAGAAGACAGGGACACAGCGGGGCTCGTCAAGACGCTTTATTCAAGAAAGTCGGCATGACCGGTTTCGGCTTACAGCCTTTTTCAAATGCCTCAGTCCATTACACAGAGTCCTTAGTGATGATCCATTGAGCTCCTCCCACCTAAATAGCAAGGGCCCAGCTGCAGTTCGTTAGTGTGTGGACGCCCAGTACTCCCTTGCCACGGACTACTGATCCCATCAAACACCTGGCTGGAATGTTACGAGCTGCGGTAGGAATCTTGAACGGATTTGCTGGGGGAATTTACGTCCTTGGGTCCCCTACTTCCCACCTTTCTCACGAAGCGGCACCAAGGCTGGAGACACAACTGAATGAATGCGCCTCTCCACACAGTGTTGGACTGCATTCCGCAGCAGCGATCGGTAACCTCAGGTGAGTAGGGTGTCGTGGATATCCGATACCTCGGACACAATTGGTTTCCACACGAAGTTTCAACACACCAGTGTTTTCCACGACCACATTATCAGGAAGGATCCCTTTAGGCGCACCACAGGCTGTGCGCGAAATATGAAAACAACTTCTCCCTCCTGGACAGAAGACAGGGACACAGCGGGGCTCGTCAAGACGCTTTATTCAAGAAAGTCGGCATGACCGGTTTCGGCTTACAGCCTTTTTCAAATGCCTCAGTCCATTACACAGAGTCCTTAGTGATGATCCATTGAGCTCCTCCCACCTAAATAGCAAGGGCCCAGCTGCAGTTCGTTAGTGTGTTGACGCCCAGTACTCCCTTGCCACGGACTACTGATCCCATCAAACACCTGGCTGGAATGTTACGAGCTGCGGTAGGAATCTTGAACGGATTTGCTGGGGGAATTTACGTCCTTGGGTCCCCTACTTCCCACCTTTCTCACGAAGCGGCACCAAGGCTGGAGACACAACTGAATGAATGCGCCTCTCCACACAGTGTTGGACTGCATTCCGCAGCAGCGATCGGTAACCTCAGGTGAGTAGGGTGTCGTGGATATCCGATACCTCGGACACAATTGGTTTCCACACGAAGTTTCAACACACCAGTGTTTTCCACGACCACATTATCAGGAAGGATCCCTTTAGGCGCACCACAGGCTGTGCGCGAAATATGAAAACAACTTCTCCCTCCTGGACAGAAGACAGGGACACAGCGGGGCTCGTCAAGACGCTTTATTCAAGAAAGTCGGCATGACCGGTTTCGGCTTATATATATATATATATATATATATAGATATAGATATAGATATATTACCTACTGGCAGTCGCCAGGTAGTTATAGTTAGGACCTATTTTCCATAGAAAATCCGCAACATTCTATTTGGAATAACGTTGGTGTCGATTGATGAATCTTTGCGAAATTTTACAAACTTTTGGCCAGCTCCTGTCCGCTCCTATCCTGAAAATTTCACGGTGATTCGTCAAGCGGGAGCCGAGAAAAAAGGGGGGTCCCAAAACGCGTTTTCCCCATGCATTTTCCCATAGGACCTGTTGACGCAGTTACAGCCCGAAGTGCTGAACGGAATTACACCAAATTTGGCATAGAGGTAGTCCTCAGTTCAGACTCGTGCCTTTTGCTTAAATGGTGTAAATCCGTTCAGTAGTTCCTGAGGAAATCAAAAGTAAAATCACATATATCTGGGCGGAGCCTAACCACACATCTCATCGTGAGATCGGATTGGCTGTCAGCACTTCATCCAAGAAGTGTTGGCAGCCATCATGGGACCAATATACATGATAGCACCTCATTAAAAAGCATTGCAGTTAATAGAAGGTTTTAAGATTTTAGTTACATTATAAATCATTTGTTGATGGTACCATACTCATTTTAGGAATTGTGGTGTGTTCTAAGGTGATTTTACCATGTGAAAAAGCCTTCTGCTGTGATATCATAAATCATGTTTGAGAGAAAACTATTTTCTCATGCTTTTCCCACAGAGGTTTGGAAGGTGATCTATAAGCTAAAAAAACGAGCATATTTTCTGTAAATTCACATTATCTTTCTCACTCATGTGAGAATGAAGTCTGACATTCTCAGTAAAACATGTACATCCAACAAGGGCAGAGACTGTCAGTTGATTCCTTTGTGTTCTACTGCAGCTTCCCAGAGTGTTCTAAAGAACAACTAGAGCGCTAACAGTCCTACTAATGACAAACGTATGGCACACCTGAAGCCATCTTGGTTGGAATAAAGTGGTAACTCTTAAAACATTTAATTTAAAAAGGAACAAAATGAGGGTGTTCATTTTGCCATAGAAAGTATGATTAGTGCTGCAGAAAGAAAAATTAGGGCACATTTTGAGTGACTTCTTAAATCCTCTTCTATTTCATAAAAAAATTCTGATATGCAGACTGAAACATGCAGTTTTAATACCAGCAGCAGACTTCCGTGGTGAGCAGTAGCTTTACTACAGTGATCTAATGAGCAACTAGAGTGCTAACATTCTGAATTTATGGAAAATGTGTGACATATCTGAATGCCTTCTTGATGGAATCAAAGTAAAAAACTGAAAGCATTTCCTACTGAGGAGACTGCAGTAAATGAGTAAATTAGGAAACTTCATAACAAATAAATCTCCCAAGATGGCCACCAGAGACAAAAGAGCCCAAATTCAGCACAAATATCACCCAGATGTAGCCCACATGTAGCCCAATGACAGAAGTGTGCAAAACACTTATTTTCTGTGTATTTGCAGGTTTATATAGTGCAGACTTGTCAGGTATTGGAGTGCTTTACATGAGCATTGGTTCCATCACACAAGATCAAATTCATTTTGGTTGTAGACATGGGGAGATTAAGTGATTTGACCAGAATCACCGAATGTTGAGCTGAAGCAGAAACTCCAACCTGGTTCCCCAGTTGCAATGTCTGCAGCTCTGGAAGTAACACCACATCCTCTCCCCTAGGTGCAACATTTAATCAAGTGGTCAACTGGATAAAAAAACATAAAGATTACAAATAATTTAAAAGTTCTTTGTCGCTATTTGAAAACTCAGAAAATATGTCCTCATTTTAGTTTTTTAGAGCACTAACCATAATTTTGATGCAAATAAGACCCTCTCATATATGTAATTTCTAAAGGAAATACTCTAGGTATTACAGTTTATTATATCAAGATGATGTCAGGCGTTCCACACTTTTGTAATAAATATAGAATGTTAGCAATCTAGTTGTTCATTGGGATACTGTTGAGAGGCAGAGGCCAGGGGCACGGACTCTGAAAATTGAAGGCAGCTAGGAGAGTGCAGATGCAACAATTTGACCACACTGGGCAGGCAGGAAGGGCAGTGGCAGCACAACAGACTATGGAGGGCAGTGGAAAGGGGGGCAGGGGCACCAAACCAACAATACAGGACAGGCAAGAGAGACTGTGGCAATATAATAGACCATTGTGGGTAGAAGGAAGAGGCAGTGATAGTACAACCATACATGCCAACAGACCTGTTTCAGCCAGGAAACGTCCAATGTTTTTAAGCTTTTCAAATGGGCTTTATTTGATCTGTCTCCGGTCTACAATCTCCTCTTTTTCAATGTAACTCAAAGGGGAAAATCAATACCACAGTTTTTTCAAAATCTCCCACTTACCAAGTTCAAAATGTTCGCCAGAATGGTACATTGGATCATGGTAGGCAGGAGGAATTGGGGTAGGGACATGGACTCGGATAACAGAGGGCAGGAGGGACATGGAGAGGTGCACCAAAGTGACCCTACAGGGCAGGCATCAGGGTTTGCAGCAGCACAATACATCACACAGCGCATGCGGGACGGGAGTGCAGCACAACAATCCATAGAAAGCAATAGGGAGGGGACAGGACCATGCACATGGACAACAGAGAACAGAGGGGAAAGAGGCAATGGTAGCTAGCTGACCATAATGGACAGACAGGAGAGAAAGCTGCAGCATAAGAGACCATAAAAAGCAGGAGGGACGGATCAGGGGCATTACAATGGAACAGACAAGCCAGGAGGGAGGGAATAGGGGTCTGCACATGGAAACAGAGGGCTGGGGGCAAGGGGGCAGGGCATGAGCAGGAAGATGACCATGGAGGTCAGGTAGGATGGGCACTAGAAACAAGACACACCATGGAGAGCAACAATGAGACTATGATGGCATACACACAGACCATGGAGGGAAGGTGGGAGGGTGTCAGGGGCAGCTAGTTGACCACACAGGGAAGGTGGGAGGGTCCATGGCAGCACATAAGACCATGCATGGCAAGCGGGAGGGTTAGTGGCAGCACAATGGCTATGATGGGCAAGAAGGAGGGTGCAGGGGCATGCACAAAGGACCATGGAGGATAGAAGGGAGGGTCAGGACCTGGGCACAGATGAGAGAGTACAGGGGAAGGGCCCTCACAACAGACCGCGCGGGGCAGGCAGGAGGAGCAGTTGCAGCACAACAGACCAGGGAGGGCAGAAGGGTGTGGCAGTAAAATGGACCATGGAGGACAGGAGGAAGGGGATAGGGGCATGGCATGTGGACAGGTAGGGTGGAGGTGGCAGGGACAGTTTACAGTCATCTGACAATGCTAGGCAGGTGGGAGGGGAGTGGCAGCTCAACAGAACACTCAGAGTAGATAGGAGTGGCAGGTCCATGGAACATGGGCAATGGAGGGCAGGAGGAGTGGACTGGTACATCATGCTACATGGAGGGCAGAGGCAGCACATCAGACCATGCATGGCAAGAGGGAGGAGGCTAGTCCATGGATTCACACAACAGAGGATAGGGAGGAGCTGGATGGGGCAGCAAGCTAACTGTTCAGAGAAGGTGGGTATTAGGAACTTTATTGTTTTTAAAATGTGTGTCTGTGCGAACTACTTAAAATATGAACAAGTATGCAGCATAATCTCACTTTTATTCAGGAAGAAGAGGACGTTTGTGACTGTGACTCCGGGCTCACTTGGCAGAAACACCCCCTGACCCTCCACCCCCATCGCAAAATGTAATGCCCGTGAAAAGGGTAGGTGGACGCAGTGTTATATAGAACATCGTCCTGAGAGCACGATTGAAAATGAAAACTAGATGTAGTATATGGTAAAAACTATGCACCAAAAAGTGTGATATAAGATGAACCGGGCGTGAAATATAATATGCAATACATTGTGCGCAGTGACAGACTCATTGGAGAGCGCGAGATAGCACAGGAACTAGCGCGTGCTATGCGATATGCGCCTTGGAGTGTAATATGCACAGGGCAGTGTTGTGTAACATAACTAGTCTCTAAAGTTGTAATATAAAATATGTGCTGGGGAGTGTAACGTTGCATATGCACTGTGACAAAGATATGGATCCCAGATTGTAATTTGTATGGTATAGCGCTGTGCGTTATAACATACACATCGAGGAAGGTACGTTAGATGGGGCAATATAACCCGTGCGAAGGCAAGTGTGGCATGACATATTCACGGGGTGGTGTTACAGTGCACATGGGCTAGAGAGTGTCATAGCATACGCACTAGCTGGTGGAATACAACACAGAGGTGTGAGGCAATCGGCGGGCACTGGTGGGTGTAACACAGCATTGGGCTCAGCCAGGAGCACGCTGTAACTCTCAAGTGAGGTTCGTCTCCTTTCCAGAGAGTAAAATAAAAAGTATTACACATCCGGCGGTGGATGTGTTTTTTATTAACCGTGAGGGGGGTTTCTTGCATAGTTTGGTTGAATTTTTGTCGAATCCCCTTTGAATGGCTTGGTGTGCGTGTATATTAAATGTGCCCGTCAATAGCTACCCATGTTTGTATAAATAAACAACAAGGGTGTCTAGTTGGAGAGTACTCACCGGCGGGGATGCCGGGATTAGGTACGGTAGGGTGTCAGACACGTCAGAGCTTCACTAGCGGTGTAAATACATTCCATGTGGATTCATTCTATGCATAGTCGCCTTTTAATGAATATCACGCAAATCGTCATGGTGATGGGTACATACGGTTTGTCCAGCATGTCCTAGGTGTTTCTATAAATATATATTTTTTTAAAATAATAAAAAACAAAGGCCGGCCCTGGGGGATGGGGTCCCCGGGGCCATAAGTGGCCTGAGGAGGGGGGCAACGCAGCCCCCTCCTAAAGAATTTAAAAAAAAAAAAAGGCCATGACCCGGGGGTTGGGGTCCCCGGGGCCAATTAAGGCCTTGGGAGGGCCAAATTAATTTTTCTCAACAAATAAAATTAGGGTGCAGGCCCTGGGGGATGGGGTCCCCAGGGCCAGTAAATTAGAAAAAGAAGGGGGGCCACACAGCCCTCCTTATTAAAAAAATAAAATAAAGAAAAGACCGGCATCGCGCCGGAGGCCACGCCCCCTCCTTGCAGCACTCTGCAAACGCGCCCCTTGGCCAGTTGTAAGTTGGGGAATTAATTCCCCTTCAATACTGAGGGTCCCTGAGGGCCAACTAGCCCAACAGGTATCTCCAGTATGCACCAGGGAGCTGCGTTGCAGACAGGTGTTCTGAGGCCACGCCCCTTTTTACACCTCTATGCAACGCAGCTCTGTGGCTCTTACTGGAGGTACCTAGTGGGCTAGTTTGACCCTAGGGACCCTTAGGATTCAAGGGGACTTAATCTCTCAACTTAGAACGGCCACAGGGCGTGTTTACACATTGGTGAAGGGAGGGGACGGGGCCTGTGGTGACGTGTGCAAACACGCCCTGTGGCGCGTTTTAAGTTGGGGAAATAATTCCCTTTCAATCCTGAGGGACCCTGGGGGCCAACTAGCCCACCAGGTGCTTCCAGTAAGCGCCACTGCTCTGCGTTGCAGAGAGGTGGTGCAGGCCGTGCCCCTTTTTACACCTCTCCGCAACGCAGCTCTGTGGCGCTTACTAGAGGTACCTAGTGGTCTAGGTGGACCCTAGGGACCCTCAGGATTCAAGGGGACTTAATCTCCCAACTTAAAGCGGCCACAGGGCGTGTTTACACAGTGGGGAAGTGAGGGGACGGGGCCTGAGGTGACGTGTGCAAACACGCCCTGTGGCGCGTTTTAAGAGGTAGTTTTAATCCCCTGCCCTATTATATACTAGGGGCTTACAGAGGAGGTCATGCTGATCACAGGGGGACCCCAACGCATAGTGTTCCCTAGTGTATGTAGGTGTTTTCACTGTATTCTGAGTGTCTTTTAACATAGCACTGGCTCTAGGACTGGTTAGTCAGACTCAGTTACCACCAGTATCCGTCTGAAAAAGTTGAGGGTACAGGATGATTTTGCAACAAGGCTTCTTTCTGCTCTTCTGTTTGTTCTTTCTGCATGTTATCCTTATTCCTGCACTTTTCTTTGTCTTTGAGGACTTTTGTTGCTTCTTTCTGCATTTCTTTTTGTTCTTTTCTGTGCGTTTTTTCTTCTTTCTTCACATGTCCTATCTCTGTAGGCATAGTTAGAAATTACCATTTAAAAAACCTTTGAAATTCACTGAAAAAACCATAGATTTTAGGGGCGTTATAATTAGCTGGACTTTTCACTCATACAAAACCATTGAAATTTCCCCGTTATAGTTAGTTCAGCTAACTATAACTCGTGCGCCCGCAATGCACTGCTGATGACGTCACATATTACATCACTCATGACATCACTGATGATATCATCCTTGTGATAGAGTGGCAGACCTCCTCTCCCCCTAATATAACCTTTGATACACGCATTCAAAAATAGAAACTAAAATTTTCAAAACAATGGACATACCAATATCAGTTACAACAACCTATTCAGTAATTCTAAGATCCACATACACATTCACTCATTCATCAACAGTCCTATACAGTCACTCATACATGTACTCACTCATCATATGTACTCATACACCTATACATCCTGTTACAGAATGCCACTCATCCATAGAGTTACTCACACACAATCACTCATGCTAATAAAGAATCAAACATCCATTTACTTGCATATACAGTTATACACACACCACCACACTTACTTCTACAGAAACTTACACATACTTAGTCTTTTAAACAAACACTTATAGAAACACATACTTATTCATACAGGAAATCTTTCAATCTCTCACATATACTCACTTATATACACCAATAGTCACATATACTAGTTTAGAACATATGTAGTTACTCATAAAGACACTATTGAGACAGTCATTCACTCACTAACACACCCATGCACACACTCATCCACCCATACAGTCCTGCACACATGCGGTCTTCAACACATACAAACAGTGAGTCACTCATTCATGCACCTATGCACTACGCAATACCCCCCACCGAACCATAGACACTCATACTGATACTCAAAAAAACAACTAATAACCTATATAGACACTCATGTAGCTACTCACCAACCCATGCAGCCACTTATACACAAAGTGAGAGACTGATACAGATATTTACATATTTAAACATTACTCACTTAGCCATGTATTCACTAAGATACACTTAGTCAGTTATACAATCAATTTTTCAAAAACAAATCATCCATTTAGACACATATACCCATTTATTCTTTCATCGACCTTGAGATATACATATATAAAACGTATGTAATTTTCAGAAAAACACACATTCACTGGATGATGTCATCAGTGATGTCATTTGAGATGTCATCAGTGATGTCATGAGTGATGTCACTGACCATGTCATGAGTGATGTAATATGTGACGTCATCAGCAGTGCATTGCGGGCGCGCGAGTTATAGTTAGCTGAACTAACTATAACGGGGAAATTTCAATGGTTTTGTACGAGTGTAAAGTCCAGGTAACTATAACGCCCCTGAAACGTATAGTTTTTTCAGTGAATTTCTAAGATTTTTTAAATGCTAATTCCTAACTATAACGTGCCTGAAACCTATGGTTTTTTCAGTGAATATATATATGTATAAAATTCCAATTACTGTGGCACATGATGTCCAATTCTCACCATATTATAAAGAGAAACTTGATTTCCTCTTTTTATTTTTCGTATATGATTTTTATGTTGAAGATTGTTAAAACATGTTATTAAACGACTATTACCCGCAACCGTAAAGCAAGACCGATCCTTTGCATACTCTCCTGCCACCACAGACAGAGGACAACTCGTGAGACGGATGCACTCGCCCGCTTACTTCTTTAGGATCCTGAAAACGGGGGTGGTGACTTACCCCGTCCTCCCCGCCAAAATTTGATTCCCGCATCATCACCATTTTAAATCACCATTACTGTGCTCACGACACCCGAACAGACTGGTTGGAATTATCACCGGTCCAGCGATATCGCACGCTCAGACATCTTTTCCGTACAACCCTGAAGAGTCATGGGATAATTCACAGATGACGAAACACGTGTCGGCTGGTTGTTTCTCTTCTGTTTATTCTAAGAATTAAAAAAAATTCAGCACAAAGAACCTACTGGTGTCAACCACAGCTTACTTTACTTCAAAAAAGAAAAAAACATAACTGTGTATTTATACTCTGAATGTGTGCCCGGGACTTTGTTTCAACTGTGGCACATGATGTCCGATTCTCACCATATTATAAAGAGACACTTGATTTCCTCTTTTTATTTTTCGTATATGATTTTCATGTTGAAGATTGTTATAACATGTTATTAACCCCTTCTATGCCTAAGACGAGCTGGGATCGTCATGGAGCACAGTCGCCGTGTGCCCATGACGAGTCCAGCTCATCATGACACCCACCCACGGGGGAAGCACTGGCGCTCCCCCCGTGAGTGGTCAATCTGTTTTTCTTTTACTGGGAAGGCAGGGGAAGACCATCCCCTGCCTCCCCCGCCATCAATGACGTCAGCGCGCGAGCCGCGCTGACGTCATTGGAGGTTTCCCCTTTGTTCTCCAACGCGCAGGAAGCCATTTGCTTCCTGCGCGTCGGAGAAGAAAGAGGTACATTCTGGGGCTGGGGAGGGGGGATTTCACTAAAAGAGGCATCGAGGGAAAGGAAAGGGTTTTCCTTTCCCCCGATGTCTCTTTTATGCATTCCTGCTGCACGATCGTGTGATCGTGCAGCAGGAATGGCCACTAGCACCAGGGATTTTTTTGTTTTTTTTGTTTGGGGGAGCGGCCCCTTAGGCAAGGGTCGCTCCCCTTATGGCCACATTATTTTTTTAATTTGAGCAAACAAAATGCAAGAGGTAGCAGACGATACAAGTTGAAAAAGCGACATGTGTGCATGTTACAAAAGCATACAAAGTACAAATAGAGGTATAATGCTGCAATACATGGCAGACACATAAAACACAAGAACAAACGTTATGTTACAAGAGGAAAAGTGACATGTGTGCATGTTACAAAAGAGTACAAAGTACAAGTAGAGGTATAAAACTGCAATAAATGGAAGACACTCAAAACACAGGAACCCACTGGGAAGGCACTTCTATAGGCATGTAGAACAGAATTTCCTATAATGTAAATACTTCCTTCAGATAATAGAGCGGGCGTGAATTAAGTTTGGAAGTGTCTTTGCAGGAGGAGAACTTTGAGGTCAGTTTTGAAGGACTGGGAAGAGGGGGTGGTCCGGAGCGGAGGCGGAAGTGAGTTCCAGATTTTCACCGCGTTGCCTGTAAAGGATTGGGCCATCGATCTTTCCTTCTTGAAAGTGGGAGGTTCAAGCAATAAATTTTGCGCATTACATGATGGTCTAGAGCCTCCAGAGAGTTTGTTTATTCGCCAGGTAGCGAGGAGAGGAGGAATGCAAGGCTTTGTGGGTGATACAGGCATTCTTGTAGATAGATCTTGCCTCGATGGGAAGCCAACGGAGGGTGGATAAAATGGGTGTGATGTGGTCGCTTCTTTTGGCCCCATATATGAAACGAGCTGCTGAATGGAGAACATATTTAAGAGGGGACAGGTGGGATTTGTGGAGGCCAGTAAGAAGAGAATTGCAGTAGTCCAATCTGGAGAGAACCAGTGATTGGACCAATTATTGAAGGTCTTGCTCCGGGAAGATGCGACAAATCCCCCAAAGAAGGCGCAGGAATTGATGTGTGAGAGTAGATTGAGTTTTTTGTCGAGTATGACACAAAGGGATTTTGCACTGTCGACAATGATGGGTTGTTTGTTAAGTAGATTCTTCTGATCCATCCATGATAGAACCGGTGGAGGAGAAAGTGAGGAGGAGAGGAGGAGGAATTCAGTTTTGGAGGGATTCAGAATCCGTTGATGAGTTAGCATCCAGTTTTGAATGGATTCGAGAGTAGAGCTTAGGAAGGAGAGATCGTGAGTGGATGTGTCTGCCCCCCGGGGGGGGGGGGGGGGGGCAGATTTTTTTTTACTATTGTTTTTGTTGTTTGGGGGAGTGACCCCTTGGACAAAGGTCGCTCCCCTTGATGGGAAGATGATTGTGGCCATTTCTGCACTCTTTGGGTGGAAGGATAGCAGTATGTTTTTAGGCCCATCTGCCCCCAAGGGGAACAGAAGCCACTAGACACCAGTGTTTTTTAAATGTTTGTGTTGGGGAGTGGCCGCAAGGGTTGCTCACCTTTTACGGGGGGGAATATTACATTTATACTCTTAGGTCCACCTACCCCTTATCTTTGTTGGTGGATTGTGTGTGGACTGGTGCATTATTTGCATATGTGATATTAATGTTTTATTCTCCTTTTTATTCTAGTCTAAAGCTTTTGATTCCTGTTTCCGGTTTCGACAGTGGTTGTTCTGCAGTTGTGTGTAGTTGCATTTTTTGGGTACGAAATGTTTTTTTGTTGTATTTACTCCAATTGAGTAATATTGTAATGTTTGAATGAATTTTTTTGTAAGTGGTGTCATAATGGCAGCATATTTAGTGTTTTGAGCATGAAATTCATTGCGATGTGTTTTGCATGGTCTTATGTGTAATTTCTTTTCTCTTTCTTTTTTAGTGGGATATTGTTGATCCATACTGTGTCTGTGCAGAGTAGGTGGTGCTGAGTAGTTTAGCTGCCTCTGGCAAGTGAGCGGTATCGTTTTGGAGTATATATGTGTTTTTGATAAAGGTACTTTTTGTTTATTACTTATTCTACAAAGTGTTTGTTGTTGTTGACTTGTTTGACAAGTTACCTTTATTAGTAAGCATTATGGCTAGCCGTAGAATGACTGCTCAACAGGTGGTTGATATGCTTCTTGAATCTTCCTCTGAGCATGATTATGAGACTGACAGTGCGTCTGAGGGAGAGGAGGGAGGGGAAGATTCTGGCAGTGAGTTTTCTCCCCACATGGAATCATCTGATGATGAAGGTACTCTTGGTGTGGATGAAGCAACTCTCAGTGCGGATGAAGTGCCTGTTTTATAGGAGGAAACTGCTGTGCCGATGGTGCAAGAGGCATCTGGATTGCAGTCTGAGGCTGCTAGGCTTCCTACTGGAAGTGCTGGACTCTGGGTTGATCCAAACATGGTGCAGCCGGTGTTGCCTGCCTTTAGCGGTGATGCAGGGTGTAGAGTGCATTGCGAACATTTTTTGCCTGTACAGTTTTTTCAGTTGTTTATGGATGATGTATTTTTGGGTGAGATTGTTGACCAGACTAATTTGTATGCTGAACAGTTTTTGAGGGACAACAGTGACAAACTTAGGCCCCAGTCCAGAACTACCCGGTGGACTCCCACAAATCTGGAAGCGATGAAGTTTTTGGGTTTGACTTTATTGATGGGTGTGGTAAGGAAGCCGAACCTGGCTTCATATTGGTCTACTAGCCCCTTGTTGGCAACTGCCATATTTCCTGCAGTTATGACTTGTAATCGGTATTTACTTTTACTACGTATGCTGCATTTTGTTGATAATTCTATGGCGTTGCCACAAGATCACCCTGAGTGACCGTCTTTTTAAGATTCGGCCCGTTCTTGATCACTTTGTAGATCGATTTTCTGAGATCTATACTCCAGGGAAAGAAATATCTATTGATGAGTCTTTGGTCTTGTTCAAGGGCCGTTTGGTTTTTAGACAGTACATGGAATTAAGCTGTATATGTTGTCTGAGAGTAGGACAGGATATGTTTTTAATTTTCGTGTGTACACTGGTAGAGATTCTACTATTGACCCCCCAGGTTGTCCATCCACTTTTGGAGTTTGAGAAAATTGTGTGAGATCTTGCTAGAAGACTGTTTAACAGAGGCCACCATTTGTACCTTGATAACTTCTACACTACTGTGCAATTATTTAAGGAATTTTTTTAAGTGGACACTTTTGCATGTGGCACAATCCGCTGTAACCATAAAGGTTATCCGAAAGAGCTTGTTTGCAAAAACACTTCAGAGGGGACAGTGCAGTTCCTTGCGTAGTGATGAACTACTAGCTGCAAAATGTGTGGGCAGGAGGGATGTGTACATGCTGACTACCATCCATGATGAGAGTACTTCACCTGTGGCTGTTTGGGGTCAGGTTGCTGAAGTGCGCAAACCTGTGTGCATTCTAGACTACAATAAGCACATGGGTGGTGTTGACAGAGAAGATCAGAGGTTGGAACCTTACACTGCTATTCGGAAGGCTTATGTTTGGTATAAGAAGTTGGTCATCCATTTCTTCGAATTAGCAAGTTTCAATGCTTTTATTGTGTTCAAGGAGTGTTCTCCTGCGTCAAAGTTGACATTTCTTCAGTTTCAGCACTCTGTGATAGCTAGCCTTGTTGTTGTGGAACAGGCAAGTGTTCCTAGATTTGGAGTGGTGGAGGATGTGGCTCGATTGAAAGATCGCCACTTTCCTGATTACATTCCTTCCACATCTTCAAAAGATTTTCCCACTAGGAGATGTAGAGTGTTGGCGAAGAGGTTTGCGGAAGGAGTCTCGTTTTTTATGCCCCGGGTGTCCTAACCCTGGGCTGTGTGTGCCTGCTTGTTTTAGAGCGTACCACACGCAAAAGAAATTTTGGGAGCTTCCATGAGTGGTAAAGTGAACTGCCTGGTCTGTATTGTTTAAAAAAATTATTCTGTTTCAAGGTTGCCATTAGTGCAATGTATTTAGTTTCAGATTTTGTTTTAGTAGATTTGTATCTATTTGCAATTTGTGTTTTTTTGTATATAAAATCCTAAATTTGATGGCGGGGTGTGTAGGCTGGCGCTTGGCTGGTGGTGTGCGTGGACTGGCGCTTGGCTGGCGGTGTGCATGGACTGGCACTTGGCTGGCGGTGTGCGTGGACTGGCGCTTGGCTGGAGGGGTGCGCGGACTGGCGCTTGGCTGGCAGTGTGCGTGGACTGGTGCTCGGCTGGCGGTGTGCGTGGACTGGTGCTCGGCTGGCGGTGCGAGTAGTGACTTGCTGCTGGTCACTACACACACTGCTAGCTGAGCGCTACTCCACGCAATCCATCAGTCTGTGTAGTTGCTGTGTCAGGAATGTGGGCGTGTGGAAGTGATGGGCCCTTGAATGGCGCGGTCTGCTGGTGGGAGTGTTGTAATGTGATGGGCCCGCGGCTGGCGGCGTGAATGTTTTGTATGTGTCACACGTATGAAAGGTGTATGAATGGCCTGTAAAGCGGTTGGTGCCTTGTCATGGCTTTACAGCTCACGAGCAGTGAGTCAATGGTTCAGTTTCACGTCCTTTCAATTAATTG
The DNA here is from genome assembly GCF_964204655.1 of Triturus cristatus. NCBI lineage: Eukaryota > Metazoa > Chordata > Amphibia > Caudata > Salamandridae > Triturus > Triturus cristatus. The sequence goes on from NC_140594.1 coordinate 814,760,035, forward strand.
AGAGTGCATTTCATTTTTGTGAAATCACTTGCTAATACAATTGTATATACTGAACCATTACTCACCCTCGTGCCAAATCCAACCAGTATGTGTGTGTGCTTTAGGATTAGATGGCTGTGCAGTAATATTTGTCTTTCTGAAGCAGGGTGTACCTTGTCCCTTTTTGTGAATGTTGTGATGTGTTGGTTTTGTGCCTGGTGGTGTGAATGGTCTTGTGTGTATCACGTATGAAAGGTGTGTGAATGGCCTGTAAAACGGCTGGTGCCTTGCCGTGGCTTTACAGCTCACGAGCTGCGAGTCACTGGTTCGGGTTTTATCCCATTTAATTATTGACAGTGCATTTCATTTTTGTGAAATCTCTTGTTAATAAAATTTTATATACTGAACCATCACTCGCCCTCGTGCCAAATCCAACCAGTATGTGTGTGTGTTTGATGAATAGATGGCTGTGCAGAAATCTTTGTCTTTTTAGCCTCTCTGCCAAGGTGTACATTCCAGCTAAGAATAACCTACCAACTGTAGATATTGTTGTTATCCCATGGGAGTACATGGTGATGTCTCTCTGAATTCCAACAAGTTATCTTATCCACAATGTCCTGCAAACTTAAAATTGTCCATCTCTTTTTCCTTGCAATATTGTGCCAAAACTCTCACGCTGCAGAAAAACAAATTGTGTCAAAACAATTTGGTTGTGCAAGAGGGGGCTGTCAGCCGCAGATAACTTGATCCTTCCCTCACAGGAACTCTGCGACTCCCTCTCCGACCATTTCCACAACAAGATAGCAACCATCTGCAGAATCTCGATCTCCAACCTCTTCTGCAACCCATCAACAATAAAAAACTAGTTACTTACCTGTACACTATGGTTCTCCAGTATTATCTTTCATAGATTCACATGCTTGTATCTTCCCCGTCGTCATGGTGGGAGTCTCACGGTAACAGAATGACCACAGCAGTACTAGAAAAAACTGCATAACAAAATCCCATAGGGAATCATTATTTGGTAACCAAACTTCGTCATTATTTGGTCCAAAACTCAGCCAATCGGCTGCCAGCCCTGACAACACACTCCCCAGCAGAGCCATCCTACCTCAGATTTCCAGCTCCGAGTGAGAGACCAGGATATATCTAGAGATAAAGATGTTCTACCTGAGAAATGGGGAGGTGGGCGGGCCGCATGTGAATCTATGAAAGATAATACTGGAGAACCATAGTGTACAGGTAAGTAACTAGTTTTTCTCCAGTATTCAATTTTTCATAGATTCACATGCTTGTATCAGAATAGCAAGCAGTACTTATCTCAAACTGCATTTCCAGGATAGAACCCCAAATAGTCAGTGGGCTCTGCTCCTCTGTGTAGAATATTAACATACATTACAGTTTTCAAAATATATCAGAAAATCATTAGTTGAGAAGACATATAAACATTTGTAATATGCAAACCAAAACATGTACACACATATATATATATATATATATATACACACACACACACACACACACATCCATATATATTTTAATAAATACCTCATTGAAATAGATGCCGTAGAACCGCCTGTCCCACTACTGCATCCTTTTTCCATGCTGTGTCTAGACAATAGTGTCTAGTGAAGGTGTGCGTATTTTTCCATGTAACAGCTCTGCAAATGTCCGGCAACGACACCCCTGCGAATAGCGCTGTAGAAGCTGCCATCTTTCTTGTGGAGTGCGCGTGTACCTTGGCCTGTAAAGGTTTTCGAGCTTTGACATGACACAAGGAGATAGCCGAAGTTATTCACCTTGAAATACTGGATCTGGAGTGCGCTAAACCTTTCCTGGGGCCGGAAAAGGCTACGAAGAGCTGATTTGTTTTTCTGAACGATTTCGTCTTATCGATGTAAAATTTCAGACATCGTTTAATGTCTAAAGAGTGTAGAGCTCTTTCTGCAGATGATGAAGGATCTTTAAAAAATGTAGGTAAAACTATCGGTTCATTCAGATGAAAGTTGGAGGGGACCTTAGGAATAAACTTTGGGTTCATACTCCGAATAACTCTGTTGTGTCTGAATTGTAGAAATGGTTCTGCAATTGTGAAAGCTTGGATCTCGCTGACCCTTCTTGCTGACGTGAGCGCTAATAATAACGCTGTTTTGCATGAGATAAACTGTAAATCCGCCTTATGTTTGGCTCAAATGGCGGTTTCATGAGCTGTGCAAGAACTGTATTAAGCTGCCAAGTAACCACTGGTCTTTGAACTGGGGGGGAACATCCTGAAAAGCCCTTTGAGAAATTCTTTAATAACTGTTTGAGACCAAAGAGATGGGCGGTCAGGAACTCTTGTGTACCTGAAATAGAGCCAAATGTACCTTTATAGACATATGAGAAAGTCCAGATTTGGCCAACATTAATAGATATGAAAGAATTTGATCCGAAGAGACTTGAAAAGGATGTAGACTTTTAGATGCACACCAATGACAAAATCTCTTCCATTTAGCCGAATAGGTTTTATTTGTAGAGATTGCTCGAGATCGTGACAGAATCTCTCGGCATTCCTGAGGGATATTCAAAAGTTGGAACTCATGTTCGTGAGGTTCCATGCTGACAAGTTCAGCGATTTCAAATTTGGATGCAGTATCTGACCGTTGTTCATAGTGATTAGATCCTGCACTAATGGAAACTGTATCCTGGGTGTCACTGAGAATTTGAGAAGTTCGGAGAACCACGCTTGTCTCGGCCATGCTGGGGCAACTAGAATCAGATGGCACGGCTCAGATTTCATCTTTCTCAAGATCTTTGATATTAGTGGAAATGGGGGAAATGCATACGCAAACATCCCTGTCCAGCACATCTGCAGTGCATTTCCCCACGACCCTTTTTGTGCAAACCTGCTTGCAAAGTGTTTGCATTTTGAATTGTGGCGATAAGGAAACATATCTAGCTTTGGAGTGCCCCATAGCTTGAATACTTTGAGAAGTTGCCTTTGGTCCAATTCCCACTCGTGAGAAACCTTGGACGATCTTCTCAGAATATCTGCTCTTGTGTTGTCCACCCCTGGAACATGTTGGACTTGAAGCGATATGTTGTGATTCAGAAGCCACTTCCAAATTTCTTGTGCTTGCTTCAACAACATTTTTGATTTTGTACCCCCTTGTTTTAGAAGGTAAAACATGGATGTTGAGCTGTCTGTCTTGACAAGTACTGTTGAATCGTGAATCCTGGGAAGAAACGCTTTTAGACCCAAGAAAATAGCCTTTAGTTCCAGCAAGTTGATGTGGAGCTGAGCTTTGCTCTTTGACCAGTGACCCTGAATTTCGAGCTCCTGCAGATGTGCTCCCCAACCTTGTAGCGAAGCGTCTGTCATCATTACAAAACTGTAGTTCTGTGGTTCGAAAGTCAGTCCTTCCGCTAAATGATCTCTGATCTTCCACCATGACAGGGCCTTTAGGATCTGAGTAGTGATAACTATCCGATCTTCGAAGGATCCCCGAGACTGAATCCATTGCTTGTCTAGCAGTTCTTGAATAGGCCTCATGTGAAGTCTGCAATTGGGAAGTAGGGGGATACAAGAGGATATCATCCCCAACAATGATTTGCAGGTTCTTACTGAAACAGACTTTTTTTATCTACAAATGCGACATCAGCTTTATGATTTTTTTAATACGTTCATCTGAAGAATAAGCCTTCGCCTTCTTTGTGCGAATTATAGCTCCCAGAAATTGAAGGGACTGCGATGGAATGAGATGTGATTTTTCTAGGTTGACTCTCAGACCTAGACGATTGAAAAGGTTCATGCACACTTGTTGAGAATGTTGGGTTTCTCTGAACGAACCACCTTTTATGAGCCAATCGCCTAGATAAGGGAAAGCTTGGTGACCTTGAAGTCTTAGATGTGCTGCTACTGCTACTTCGTAAAGATTCTTGGCGCCGACTTTAGACCGAAAGGCAATACTTTGAATTGATAATAGCGCCCCGCCACCATGAAGCAAAGACATTTTCTGTGATTTATATGAATTGGGACGTGAAAATAAGCATCTAAGAGGTCCAGGGATGCCAAATAATCTCCTTTGCCAATCAAAAGGAGTATTTCTTGATGGGATAACATTTGAAATGATTTCTTTTGGATGAATTTGTTCAAACCTCTCAGGTCCATTACCTGCCTCCATTTTGATGTGTCTTTTTTCTTTATTAGGAAGAAATGCGAATAAAAGCCTTTCCCTCGTTGAAGGTGCGGAACTTCTTCTATTGCTTCCTTTTGTAGAAGAGATAACATTTCTGCCTTGAGGGCTGAAAGATGTTCTTGTCTCCAGTGTATAGGAGGGTGATTTGGGGGCTTTTGTATGAACTACAGGGTATGGCCATGTTGAATCACCTCCAAAACCCATCTCTCTGTTGTTATCGACAGACAAGCCGGATAAAAGGAGGACAGGTAATGATTGCTGAGGTTTGAACATGTGGCGGTTGCCTCGACAGAGTCACTGTCGTCTATTGGATTGTTACGATTTGCCTCTCGCAGATGATCTCCCTCTGGACTGTTGTTGGTAAGTGTTTGATGAACGAAATTGTTGATTACTTGAAAATTGTCGATATCCCTGCTGATTGTACGGCTGATATCTATTGGATTGGAAAGAAGATCTTTGCCTAAATTGTCCTCTGGATCCTCTCCTCCGAAAGGACTGGAACCTGTCCTGCTGAAGGGATCCCAACGCACGCGCTGTATCCGTATCAGTTTTGATACTTTGGAGGGCATCATCCACATGTTTTCCGAATAGGTTCTCTCCATCAAACAGCATGTCCACTATTTTCGCTTGCATTTCTGGTCTAAAAGAAGTGGCTTTAAGCCATCCTTGCCTTCGTAGGCCCACTGCACCTTCCATTTGCCTGAACGTCACTGAAGACAAATCCATCGCAATGTCTATGGATTCCGAGGCCGCCCGAGCCCCATCCTGTAAAATAGCAGCCGCTTCCTCTTTCTTATCCTCTGGCAGATGAGGTAGTAAAGGTGCTATATCAGACCACATCTGCCTATTGTATCTGCTGATGAGGGCTAACGCATTTGAGGCCTTTATGGAAGACGCTGCCATCACAGCAAAACGCTTCCCCGCACCATCCATTCGCCTCCTTTCTTTATCCGGATGAACTCTATCCACCCAGGAGCACCCACCGACCGACCGATGCCCCTATCAAGTCTTCAACCTCAGAAGTAATGAGGTCAGCCAACAGCTCACCACCATCCTCAATACCTACATAACTACAGCCACCTATCCAGACACATGGAAACATGCAAAGGTGTAGACCCCTCCTCAGCAAACCTTCGGCAGACCTCAGAGTGCTCCAGAACTACTATCCTATCCCCCTCCTCTCGTTCTCTGCCAAAGTTCTGGAGAAGGCCATCAACCTCTATCTCACTGATCATCTGGAAAGAAACAAACTGCAGGACCCATCCCAATCAGGTTTCAGAGCCAACCACAGTAGTGAGATGGCCCTGATCGCAGCAACAGAAGACATCCAAGCCCTGCTTGACAGAGAATCAGCTGCCCTCATCCTCCTAGATCCCTCAACAGCTTTTGACACTGACTCCCACAGCACACTCACCAATCGACTATGCCAGATTACAATCACAGACAATGCGCTCAGATGGATGGCATCCTTCCCCATGGAACACACCCAGAGAGTCTGCCCCCCTCGCTTCACCTGGCAACCCAAGCACACCATCTGCGAGGTACCCCAAGTCTCATCCTCAGTCCTACCCTCTTCAACATTTACATGACACCACTCGCAGACATAGTCAGATCGCAAGACATCAACATCATCTCCTATGCCGACAACACTCAGCTCGTCCTCTCACTCTCAGCGAACCCCACCCTGACTAAGACCAACTTTCACAGCTGCATGACGAATGTCGCAACACAGGTGAAAGACAACTGCCTGAAACTCTACATGGACACAACCGAAGTCCTGATCTTCTGCAGACACACCGCCCTTTGGAACGACTTCTCGTGGCCAGCGGAGCTCTGATCTACCCCCCACTCTGAAAGACCAGGCCCGCACCCATGGTATCTTACTGGACAGCGAACTCTCCATAAAACGTCAGGCCAATTAATGCCATCGCCTCAGCCTGCTTCCTCACAATCCGCATGCTCCGCATAATCTTCAGATAACTCCGGAGCAGCACCAGAAAAACTGACGCAGGCCCTCATCACCAGCTGGCTAGACTATGGCAATATACTCAATGTTGGCACCCCCACCAAACTCATGCAAAGACTCCAGACTATCCAGAACGCAGGAGTCAGTCTGATCCTCAACCTGCCTATGAGGACACACCCCACCTGAAAACCTCCACTGGGCTCCCTGTCCAGAAGAAATGCCAGTTCAAGCTCCTGACGCACGCCTACAAAGCTCTCCACAAACAAGGACCACACCACATGACCCACCACTTGATCTTCCACCAACCAACCAGAAACCTCCTCTCCGCACACCTCGCCCAGACACCACGTATCAGCTGTAGCCCCCCTGGAGGACGATCCTTCTCCCACCTCGCCACCAAAGCCTGGAACCCCCTCCACCTCCACACTTCACGCTCACTGAACCACTTCAGGATGGTCCTAGACCTGGCTCTTCAACTGATACCTGCAGCTGAGCGCTTGGATACCAACGGGTGATTAGCCCCGCTATACAAACATGATTTGATTGATTGTGTAGTACATGCTACAAACTTCTGTATTCAAATGCCTAGTGGAAATGTCAGATCCAAGCAGGGATATATACAGCCTTTTACTATTCTGCTAGCAAAATATATACCACTGGGTAGGTTAATGGCAATAACCGTTGCTTAGAGAATACCAAGGCAAAAGGCTCTGAAAGCAAAGTTGCATATAAAACAAAGTGACATGGGAAGAACCAGAGATGAAGGTCCACAGAAAAGGTAGGAAAGTCTATGGAAATATAAAAGTATTGCTTTGGGTAGATATATTGATGCATTTATTACGTTATATATGGAGTCACCCCACTTCAAAATTCAAACACCGGTCCTTGTTTTCCTTTGTGGCACCCTTGTAATCACTTCCACTGAGGTTCCCCATTTCTCGTTTAGCTGCCATCTGCTACCCAGTCGTGGGTCCCATGCTCACTGTGCCAATAGAACCAAACAGCACCCAATTGACGAGGCTGAATCTGGGCAAAATCGGTCTTGGGTTGCTTGTGTTCTGGTCCAGAGAGGACATGGCCTGGCCGTTCCGGCTGGACTGGTCATATTGAAGAAGGGTCAAGACTGATTTGCATATGGCTCGGTCCAAACTAAGGTGGTAAGGTGTGTAAAATAACGGACAGGGATGAGACCCCAGTAATTCCTAGTGGTTGAGATCAATTCAAGCATTCCATTCAACTGCTGGTGTTCAGCATGAACCTGGGGATTCTAAATTTGCTTTCCACAAGTGTCACTTATAGAACCCTGCATGTTCAACATCGAACTGAAAACAATGCTCCTATAAGGTTATTAAGAAGCAAGCAGGCTCTTAGCTACCAGTACACCACAGCAGAGACTGGAAACACCTTCTCTGGCCAATAAAACAGGAGCAGAAAAAATACCTGAGAATGTAGTACATAAGAATAATGTTAGCTTAAACAAAAATGAGGCTAACCAATCCATGTTCTAAGAGGTTTTAATTCCACGCAAAGGATACTTTTGCTAAATTAATCTAACACTCAAATTCATTCAAGGAACAAACAGACCAGGTTATCAAGTATCAATGCTTGTGACACATATAATATTGTAGAATTTATACTTTTTCAAAGCATGCTCCGACACCCAAAAGACTGTGCCTGCCCTTGGGCTCCTGCAGCATTCGCCAGGCACCATGTTTGGATGCATAAGCCATGTCTCATGTCGCATTGGAATAATGCATTTGATGCTAGAATCTTTGTGAAGCCCCATGGTAACAGGATCAAATCAAAATGGGTTCCCTTGACTTCTGATCTTTTGAGGATAGGATACAGAATATCATCAAATTTTGTAACAATAAACATCTATTACATAGCTCCGAAGGACCCCTTGAATGCATGTGAAATACAGGTTATGTATCTGAGTGAACATGTCTGTAAAAGGTCTAGGATAACAAGTAACATTACCTTCTCCATTATGGGATTTTCTTTGATATTCAAGAAGATTATAACAGAATGGAAATATTAACTTCGCTAAGAGGAGGGTACAGGGGGCAAAGGAAAAAGATGACCAGTAACCATTTTTTTAAGCAAGCAGCGCAGAGAGGCCTGCCTACTCAGGTGTCACTTCTGGAGTGCATATCAGGTAACAATACTTGACAGTTAATAAATTATATATAAGATGCCTGTTTGCAAACTGCAATGCTAGGGACATTAACCATTACAGAAGCTAAGGCTGCCTTTGCTCTGAAGGAAGTAAACCTTTGCTTTACTCAGAATACGGATTAGCTGTATATATCAAGCTAAGCTGCAGAACACTACTGATTGTGCTACAGATTACTCTGAAGGAACCAAACAGATTAGTAAAAATGTGTTTTATGTAGGTCGTAAGTGCTATTGAGGTAAATCTCAAAGACTCTTTATGTCTAGGCTCTATAGTGAACTGTCCATTAGAAAGGCTGGAGTAAGGCGTTAGGAGTGTGAAAATCTGAGTTATGAGAAGCATTCAAATTACACTCCTAATAAAGAATTTCCTTATAAATCCTTATCACCAAAAATAAATTAAAAAAGATTCATCTGAGCAGAAGGCAGAAGGACACAAACAAGTGCATATGAATTTACATCGATATCATAGCCTATGGAAAATAAAACTTTCACAACACCAGCCACAAATTACAAATGCCACAGTCCTTTGGAAGCTATATGATGGCACTGCATTTGGTCACCCACAAGAAAAATATATGAAAATACCCTTATTGCAAGGTCTGCGTCATAAAATAGCACTGATATCCGTGTTCCTCTCTTAATCAATTCGAAATTAAATCTAGTGGTTCATAGACTACTTTATACCAAACGAAAGAGGCAACCTCCTACCCATCTGCAGCATTCTCCTTGGAATTAGTGTAAAGATGGTGAGATGGCCGCTCTTCTACTTAAAATGACTCAGGGTACTGAAAAGAGGGGAAAAGAGGACAGCTGACAAGCGTTAACTTTCAGCTCTTAACGTTGGGAAACTGAATAAAGATACATTTGGAAACAAATTAAATGACTGGATGATTCTAGGATTTTTTTGAGGACCATTTAATGCCAAAACATGCGGTGGGTGAAACTTCCCCTTTATGTTTTAGAACATTATAAAGCTTGATCGGTTGAGAGCTATTGTTCCCTCTGTGAATGACTGCATCCAGCAATAGATCGTTTTAATTTGCGCTGTTTTCAAACTTGTAACATCAGTTTAGTAACAAGCTATACCTATGACAGAAATAGAAAAAGTTAATATAAAAGTACTTACCATAAAAGGATTACTAGCTAACCCAGGAGCTGCAATCTGGCCAAATGGAGTTACGACCGGTTTTGCTTGACCAAATACTGCAAACCCACCACCTTTATATGAAGAATAAAGCGCATTAGTAAAAGAGCAAATAAGACTACTAGATTTGAATGCTGTACATGTGATTAGTAAAGTGTGTGTAAGCTTAAACGGGGTGCGTTTAAACTCATACCCCTATGTATTACATCACTTCAAGCAATCTTGGTAAAGCCTTTACAACAAATAATGTAAAACAAAGGGAGGAAAAACATTTTCACCTGTTTTGGTAACTTGTTACTTTCAATCCCAAGAATTTCAATATCTAGCGTGTTGTAAGATAAAATGTGGCAATCAATCATGCAATGAGGCAAAAGGTGTTACTTGTTTGTTATGTTAGTTCTACAATCTGGTTATTCGAGCTTAATTACCAGAAGACTTTTTAAATCAACTTTTGCAGTGGTGTTTTCTGTCCAAGGGCGCCGGGGCTCTGCCCCCTGTACTTTCACAGTTACAACACATCGCAACCATAGTAATGCTAAATAAGTTTCATATATTACACACTTTTACCTTCAACGTGGGGCACTGTCTGCCCCACATGGCATATTGTTGCTGTGATCATAGTTGATAATATTATTAGGTATCAAGGGGAGAGGGAGGAACAGCAGGGCTAGTTCACTTCCTGGGGGAATATATGTATTACCAATGGGAACTAGCCACAAAGGGCATAGGGATAGTGTGTTTGTACGGAAGAAAGAAATATTTCTTTTGAAAGCCCTCACCCACCAACCTAGTTGGTGGCATGCTTCATTATCGGGCTCCACCCGGTGACACCAAATGTGTCCCGGGTGTGCTTCAACGCCTGTTTACAGCGGAGCTGGTTTCGTGGTACATGAGTGTGCAGTGATAGCGTGTGTGTGTGTGAATTAAAAACTGTCCTCGGATCCCAATTCCTATACTAGGTAATTTTATTAGCAGGCCCTTGGCAATGTTGAAAAAAAGGCAATGGATGTGCTGTGGAGTTATCTATGGTCTCCCACATCCTGTGTGGTCAACATATTTCAGCCAGGCCTTGATAATGAGCTGGCTTTCTTCAGGACCTATAAGTGTGTGAAGTGCTCTTGAAGTGATTTAAAAAGGTAGGGTCAGGAATTGAGGTCGGCTTGGACATGCCTTCTATTAAGTTAAAGAGGAGACCTACAAAAAGGCGAGTGAAGTCGCCTAGAGATCAAATAGAGGATCTCCTGTGGCCTCGAGAGTCAACAAGTCCTTACAGTCCCTACTTACTTATTTGAAGCTCGGTCCCCGTGTCAGCACCTACTTGGTATGCATCGGATCTCCGTGGATGTTTACCCTCAGTGTGCTCAGGCTTAAATACTCCCCACCATGTGCCAGCTGGAACTACTTACTCAATTGTGTGAGTAGTGTCTGCAGTGGGAGAAGAGGGGTAGACAGAGGAAAGACTAGGCCCTCACTGTGTAGGTAGACAGAGGAAACACCTCACTATGTGTAGTACATAGACATAGTGTAAAGACTAGGCCCTCACTGTGTAGGTAGACAGAGGAAAGACCTCACTATGTGTAGTACTATTTTCTTCAGTTGAGGAACAATAAAGATTGGGTTATGAAAGTAAAGGGTAAAAATTATCGCTTCAGATTATAATTATTTAATTGGGGTGCGATAGATGGGCTACATGCACCTGTATACTGCAGCAGTACCACCCTTTACTGCCTTTGATGCAACTTCAAAGAGACTCGTTCCAGTTCTTTCACAGTCTCACCATTTCAAAACGGACATTTTAAAAATATTCTATACAACAAAGCGATAGTTGCCCCTTATTTAGCTTAAGGAACCAACAACCATTGGCAAAGCAAATAGTCCTGACTGGTTGTAGGTGTAATGCTACTTCTTGTATTATATATGTTGATGCAATGACAGAAGCAGCAAATTACCTGTGAGGCAGTACACTATGATAATCACATTTTTAGCTTGCCTTTTTTAAGCCATGCCCTTTTGAGAGACCCTAGTTTTTGCATGCCACTTAAAGTCCTGCATAAAATCCAATGCATTCATTTTTGGCATGGGGGAAATTAATGGCTTTAGGTGATTTTGCAATTTTTTCTACCAACTGGCACCAGGGCTATCAAGTTTTCATCCTGTTTTGTGTGAAATGCGCATATTGCAGAATGCCAATGTGTGACATTTGTATGTCTTCTGTGCGACACCTGTAGTGACACTTTGCTGAAAGTTTAATTATTAACTCGAACCAGGTAAACTGCCAAAGCAGAGCAACATAGTTCCCTCTGCATTGAATTACTCTATGCAGTACCAGCAGCAAGCCCATGCGTAAATAACATGGACATGGTAGATTGCTCCAAAGCTGTCCTTTTCTGTTTCCATGTGTGAAAATGTCATCCAGGAAAGAACTTTCCTTTGCACTCTCGTTCCTCCAGTCCTGCATTCATAATAAAATGAAAACAATCACTGGCACCAAAACAAAAATGAAAAGCCTGGACTGGTCTAAGTACTCACATAAAATCAGAACACTTCAGAACTCTGTCCGGCAGTACTAGAGTACAATGCAGCCTGTCTCTGCACCAGACATTTGGTGCCATCATGACTGACCTGATGCCAATGATGCTTTTGAACAGATGATGTAGCAGCCTCTCTCACCCATCCTCCATCTCCCCGCAGGACCCAGCCTTGCCAGGCAAGGCATTCAAAATCCCCTATCCATCCAGGCTACTGAAACACGGACTGTTTTAATCCAGGTGCATGCAGTATTCACTCAGACTGCAGACCTCCCTCCCTTTCGGCTCCAGCAGAAGGACTCTTTCTAGTGACAATAGGACCCTGCAGGGGTATTCCCTCAACTAACATGCAACTGCAGGAGTGTTCTCTGCCCCCTCCATGATCTTGTAGCAGTACCTCCTTTCAGGCTTCTACAGCCTGACCTCACTGCCCCCATGTTCCTCTGTGCTTCTGTCCTCCCACTCTCATCTGTCTAGGTGACCCCTGTGCCCCCACAGCCGGTCGCTCCCCCTCACTGCTCTGCCTACCTGTCGCTGCCTGGCACCTGCCCACCCTGTTACCTCCGCCTGACGCCACTCACCTGGTTCACGCCGCTGCCGCCTCTTGCCTCCTGCCTCCTGCCTGTCGCTTCCTGCCGCTGCTGCCCCTTCTCGCCCGCTGACCTCCGACGCTGCCCCGGTGACTTCCGCTCCGTTTTTTCCCGCCGTTTTCGCCACCGCTGACCCGCTCTCCTCCTTCCTGCTCCCGCCTGCAGTCCCCGCCTCCCCCCACTGCCCATTGGACAACCCGCTCCCGCCTCCCAGCTGCCCTCCCTCCCGGCTCCTTATTTAAAGGGACAGTAGCGGGCTGGTCAGTGTGACCCCTGTGCCCCCACAGCCGGTCGCTCCCCCTCACTGCTCTGCCTACCTGTCGCTGCCTGGCACCTGCCCACCCTGTTACCTCCGCCTGACGCCACTCACCTGGTTCACGCCGCTGCCGCCTCCTGCCTCCTGCCTCCTGCCTGTCGCTTCCTGCCGCTGCTGCCCCTTCTCGCCCGCTGACCTCCGACGCTGCCCCGGTGACTTCCGCTCCGTTTTTTCCCGCCGTTTTCGCCACCGCTGACCCGCTCTCCTCCTTCCTGCTCCCGCCTGCAGTCCCCGCCTCCCCCCACTGCCCATTGGACAACCCGCTCCCGCCTCCCAGCTGCCCTCCCTCCCGGCTCCTTATTTAAAGGGACAGTAGCGGGCTGGTCAGTGTGACCCCTGTGCCCCCACAGCCGGTCGCTCCCCCTCACTGCTCTGCCTACCTGTCGCTGCCTGGCACCTGCCCACCCTGTTACCTCCGCCTGACGCCACTCACCTGGTTCACGCCGCTGCCGCCTCCTGCCTCCTGCCTGTCGCTTCCTGCCGCTGCTGCCCCTTCTCGCCCGCTGACCTCCGACGCTGCCCCGGTGACTTCCGCTCCGTTTTTTCCCGCCGTTTTCGCCACCGCTGACCCGCTCTCCTCCTTCCTGCTCCCGCCTGCAGTCCCCGCCTCCCCCCACTGCCCATTGGACAACCCGCTCCCGCCTCCCAGCTGCCCTCCCTCCCGGCTCCTTATTTAAAGGGACAGTAGCGGGCTGGTCAGTGTGACCCCTGTGCCCCCACAGCCGGTCGCTCCCCCTCACTGCTCTGCCTACCTGTCGCTGCCTGGCACCTGCCCACCCTGTTACCTCCGCCTGACGCCACTCACCTGGTTCACGCCGCTGCCGCCTCCTGCCTCCTGCCTCCTGCCTGTCGCTTCCTGCCGCTGCTGCCCCTTCTCGCCCGCTGACCTCCGACGCTGCCCCGGTGACTTCCGCTCCGTTTTTTCCCGCCGTTTTCGCCACCGCTGACCCGCTCTCCTCCTTCCTGCTCCCGCCTGCAGTCCCCGCCTCCCCCCACTGCCCATTGGACAACCCGCTCCCGCCTCCCAGCTGCCCTCCCTCCCGGCTCCTTATTTAAAGGGACAGTAGCGGGCTGGTCAGTGTGACCCCTGTGCCCCCACAGCCGGTCGCTCCCCCTCACTGCTCTGCCTACCTGTCGCTGCCTGGCACCTGCCCACCCTGTTACCTCCGCCTGACGCCACTCACCTGGTTCACGCCGCTGCCGCCTCCTGCCTCCTGCCTGTCGCTTCCTGCCGCTGCTGCCCCTTCTCGCCCGCTGACCTCCGACGCTGCCCCGGTGACTTCCGCTCCGTTTTTTCCCGCCGTTTTCGCCACCGCTGACCCGCTCTCCTCCTTCCTGCTCCCGCCTGCAGTCCCCGCCTCCCCCCACTGCCCATTGGACAACCCGCTCCCGCCTCCCAGCTGCCCTCCCTCCCGGCTCCTTATTTAAAGGGACAGTAGCGGGCTGGTCAGTGTGACCCCTGTGCCCCCACAGCCGGTCGCTCCCCCTCACTGCTCTGCCTACCTGTCGCTGCCTGGCACCTGCCCACCCTGTTACCTCCGCCTGACGCCACTCACCTGGTTCACGCCGCTGCCGCCTCCTGCCTCCTGCCTGTCGCTTCCTGCCGCTGCTGCCCCTTCTCGCCCGCTGACCTCCGACGCTGCCCCGGTGACTTCCGCTCCGTTTTTTCCCACCGTTTTCGCCACCGCTGACCCGCTCTCCTCCTTCCTGCTCCCGCCTGCAGTCCCCGCCTCCCCCCACTGCCCATTGGACAACCCGCTCCCGCCTCCCAGCTGCCCTCCCTCCCGGCTCCTTATTTAAAGGGACAGTAGCGGGCTGGTCAGTGTGACCCCTGTGCCCCCACAGCCGGTCGCTCCCCCTCACTGCTCTGCCTACCTGTCGCTGCCTGGCACCTGCCCACCCTGTTACCTCCGCCTGACGCCACTCACCTGGTTCACGCCGCTGCCGCCTCCTGCCTCCTGCCTCCTGCCTGTCGCTTCCTGCCGCTGCTGCCCCTTCTCGCCCGCTGACCTCCGACGCTGCCCCGGTGACTTCCGCTCCGTTTTTTCCCGCCGTTTTCGCCACCGCTGACCCGCTCTCCTCCTTCCTGCTCCCGCCTGCAGTCCCCGCCTCCCCCCACTGCCCATTGGACAACCCGCTCCCGCCTCCCAGCTGCCCTCCCTCCCGGCTCCTTATTTAAAGGGACAGTAGCGGGCTGGTCAGTGTGACCCCTGTGCCCCCACAGCCGGTCGCTCCCCCTCACTGCTCTGCCTACCTGTCGCTGCCTGGCACCTGCCCACCCTGTTACCTCCGCCTGACGCCACTCACCTGGTTCACGCCGCTGCCGCCTCCTGCCTCCTGCCTGTCGCTTCCTGCCGCTGCTGCCCCTTCTCGCCCGCTGACCTCCGACGCTGCCCCGGTGACTTCCGCTCCGTTTTTTCCCGCCGTTTTCGCCACCGCTGACCCGCTCTCCTCCTTCCTGCTCCCGCCTGCAGTCCCCGCCTCCCCCCACTGCCCATTGGACAACCCGCTCCCGCCTCCCAGCTGCCCTCCCTCCCGGCTCCTTATTTAAAGGGACAGTAGCGGGCTGGTCAGTGTGACCCCTGTGCCCCCACAGCCGGTCGCTCCCCCTCACTGCTCTGCCTACCTGTCGCTGCCTGGCACCTGCCCACCCTGTTACCTCCGCCTGACGCCACTCACCTGGTTCACGCCGCTGCCGCCTCCTGCCTCCTGCCTGTCGCTTCCTGCCGCTGCTGCCCCTTCTCGCCCGCTGACCTCCGACGCTGCCCCGGTGACTTCCGCTCCGTTTTTTCCCGCCGTTTTCGCCACCGCTGACCCGCTCTCCTCCTTCCTGCTCCCGCCTGCAGTCCCCGCCTCCCCCCACTGCCCATTGGACAACCCGCTCCCGCCTCCCAGCTGCCCTCCCTCCCGGCTCCTTATTTAAAGGGACAGTAGCGGGCTGGTCAGTGTGACCCCTGTGCCCCCACAGCCGGTCGCTCCCCCTCACTGCTCTGCCTACCTGTCGCTGCCTGGCACCTGCCCACCCTGTTACCTCCGCCTGACGCCACTCACCTGGTTCACGCCGCTGCCGCCTCCTGCCTCCTGCCTGTCGCTTCCTGCCGCTGCTGCCCCTTCTCGCCCGCTGACCTCCGACGCTGCCCCGGTGACTTCCGCTCCGTTTTTTCCCGCCGTTTTCGCCACCGCTGACCCGCTCTCCTCCTTCCTGCTCCCGCCTGCAGTCCCCGCCTCCCCCCACTGCCCATTGGACAACCCGCTCCCGCCTCCCAGCTGCCCTCCCTCCCGGCTCCTTATTTATGACGCCCCCTGAGCGACCGCGCAGCGGACGCGCGCAGCGGGAGCGCCTTATGTGCGCCGAAGGTGCGCCAAAGGTAAGCCCGTCTGCGCCCGTCCGTGCCTGGACCGCGCCCAGCGCCAGACCCCCTGGCCCCCGCGCCCGCCAGCCCCCCCGCAGGACCTACGACTTCACTACGCTCATCGCACTCAAAACCGCCCGAGCCCCCGGGTGCTACCGAGCGTCCCCGCGACACCCATGGACCCTTCGCCTGCCGATCCTGCAACTTCTCCTGCCTCCAAACAAGCACCACGCCCACCAAGACGGACAACAGCAACCACCTCAAGTGCATCCTGATCAACACACGCTCCGTCCACAGACACGCCGTGGAACTCTGGAACCTCCTCGACACCGCATCTCCAGATGTCGCCTTCCTCACGGAAACCTGGATGAACACCTCCTCAGCCCCCGACATCGCCATAGCCATCCCGGACGGCTACAAGATCATCAGGAGGGATCGCGTCAACCAGACCGGAGGAGGGATCGCCATCGTACACAAAGACACCATTCGCATCTCGACTGACTCCACCGACGCATTCAACACCGCCGAATACCTGCACTTCCAGATCCACACCGACCCCAAGACTACCCTCAGAGGCACCCTCATCTACAGACCCCCGGGACCACGCGCACAGTTCTGCGAAGACATCACGGACTTCATCAGCCCTCACGCCCTCCCCTCCGCCGACTACATCCTCCTCGGGGACCTCAACTTCCACCTGGAGAACAACAACGACCGCAACACGACCACCCTGCTGGACAACCTCGCCAACCTCGGACTCCAGCAACTGGTCAACACCCCCACCCACCACGCCGGCCACACGCTCGACCCCCTCTTCTCATCCAGCAAGCACGTCACCTTCAGCCACTGCACCGGACTCCACTGGACTGACCACAGCTGCGTCCACTTCAGCTTCAAGAAGAACACGGTCCACCACCACCCGAAGCAGGTTCCCCACAGAAACTGGAGCAAGATCACCGTCGACCAGCTCACCACCTCCCTCAGCCAGAACCCACCGGTCAGGACAACGGACCCTAACACAGCAGCCCTCGACCTCACGCAATGGCTGACCTCCTGTGCCAACGACCTCGCCCCACTGAAGAACCCACTCACCAGGCCCAGAAGCAAGAAGGCCCCCTGGTTCACCGACGAACTCAAGGACTCCAAGAAGGCCTGCCGCACCCTCGAGAAGGCCTGGCGCCTCGACAAGACCACCGACAACATGACCGCCCTCAAACTCGCCACCCGCAGACATCATCAGCTCATCCGCACCACCAAGAAGAAATCTTTGAAGGAACGACTGGACAAGAACGCCCATGACAGCAAGGAGCTCTTCAACATCGTCAAGGAGTTCTCCAACCCCAGCGCCGGCAACAACGACATCACTCCCTCGCAGGACCTCTGCGACTCCCTCGCCTCGTACTTCCACCGCAAGATCGCCGACATCCACAACAGTTTCGGCGCTCCACCCCCGCACCCATCGAGTGAACCTACACACCCCGCTGCTATCCTCCAGTCATGGACCAAAGAGACCCCCGAAGACACGACACGCATGATGAACACCATCCACTCCGGATCTCCGACCGACCCATGCCCCCACCATGTCTTCAACAAGGCCGCCTCTACCATCGCACCTCACCTCCGAGACATCCTCAACGCCTCTTTCGACACAGCCACCTTCCCGGAGAGCTGGAAGCACGCCGAGCTCAGCGCACTACTGAAAAAACCAACAGCGGACCCGACCGACCTCAAGAACTTCCGCCCAATCTCGCTCCTTCCATTCCCTGCCAAAGTCATCGAGAAGGTCGTCAACAAGCAGCTGGCCGCCTTCCTCGAGACGAACGGATCCCTCGGCCCATCGCAATCCGGATTCAGAGCCAACCACAGTACCGAGACCGCCCTCATCGCAGCCACCAACGACATCCGAGCCCTGCTCGACAAAGGTGAAACAGCGGCACTCATCCTCCTTGACCTCTCCGCAGCATTTGACACTGTCTGCCTCGCACCCTAGTCCAACGCCTCAATGACACCGGCATCCAGGGGACTGCTCTGGAATGGATCATCTCATTCCTCTCCGGCAGAACACAGAGTACGCCTCCCTCCGTTCCGCTCTGAGGCCACCGAAGTCATCTGCGGCGTCCCGCAAGGATCGTCGCTCAGCCCCACTCTCTTCAACATCTACATGAAACCCCTCGCTGCCATCGCACGCCAACACAACCTCAACATCATTTCCTACGCCGATGACACCCAGCTGATTCTCTCCCTCACCAGAGACCCCGACACCGCCAAAGCCGACCTACACGAAGGGATGAAAGATGTCGCCGAATGGATGAACATCAGCCGCCTGAAGTTGAACACGGACAAGACAGAAGTCC
Organism: Triturus cristatus; assembly: GCF_964204655.1. NCBI lineage: Eukaryota > Metazoa > Chordata > Amphibia > Caudata > Salamandridae > Triturus > Triturus cristatus. The sequence goes on from NC_140594.1 coordinate 814,778,621, forward strand.
TCATCCTGGGACCGTCGCCCTCCGCATGGGACGACTCCTGGTGGCCCCCGGCCCTGGGCACCGCACCCAAGCCAACGGACCACGCACGCAACCTGGGCGTCATCCTGGACTCCTCCCTATCGATGACCAGACAAGTCAACGCTGTCTCCTCATCTTGCTTCCACAACCTCCGCATGCTCCGCAAGATCTTCAGATGGATCCCGACCGAGACCAGGAAGACTGTCACCCAGGCCCTCGTCACCAGCAGACTAGACTACGGAAACACCCTCTACGCCGGCACAGCAGCCAAGCTTCTGAAAAGACTTCAGCGTATCCAGAACGCCTCCGCCCGTCTCATCCTGGACGCCCCCCGACGCAGCCACATCTCGAGCCACCTGAGAGACCTGCACTGGCTCCCTGTCAACAAGAGGATCTCGTTCAGACTCCTCACCCACAAATCCCTCCACGACCTGGGCCCAAGGTACCTCAACGACCGCCTGACTTTCTACACGCCCACCCGACAGCTACGATCCGCAAACCTCGCCCTCGCCGTCGTCCCTCGCATCCAGAGAGCCACCGCCGGAGGAAGATCCTTCTCCTACCTAGCGGCCAAGACATGGAACTCCCTGCCCGTCCACCTGCGGCTGACCCAGGACCACTTCGCCTTCAGGAAACAGCTCAAGACCTGGCTGTTCGAGCAGTAGCAGACCCCCTCCCCCAAGCGCCTTGAGACCCTTCCGGGTGAGTAGTGCGCGATATAAATTCCATGATTGATTGATTGATTACACTTCTTTTTTTCTCAGGATGCAGCAACATACCTGGCTGGCTTCCTCTAGTCTTCCCTCCACCAGTAGTGGTACTAAATCCCCCTTCTCTGGGTCTGCTTTACTCACTTTCTTCATTATAGCAGTCAATCAACCCCACTCGTCCTTGTAAAATAAGCTGCAAAGTGCACTATTATCTGGCCGACCGGAGTTGGGACTGCAAATGACACGTGCTTGTCAGGTGTGGTTCCATCCTTGTGGATAAGGCACTTCAAATACCCGTTGCAGATATAGAATCACAACTGCGTGGTTAATACTCATGTTCAACTAATCAAACTGTCCTAGGACAGATAAAGTCCTCTTAGATCCAGAAGCAGGAAAGGAAGTGTTAACAAATGCGCTATCATCTCACATGACTCAATAAGTATGGCAAATTGGTGACCCTGTAGTAATACAGGGTGACAGTATAAAGAGTCACATTAACCCGTTGTGTGTGGCAATTGGCAGTACTGTGGGACCTTAAAACACTGGTCATGCCGGTACAAATTTGACCGGGCGACAACCTTACTTGCAAAATGCAGATTCCGGATTTGTATTGTATATAGAGCGCTCAGTGGGTTATTGCGTTTATTACGAAGATCCTTTAGTTACTAGCAGTTAATAAGTTAACATCCTTTTAATATAGCACAGTGAGCAATGAACGGGCATCAAGGAGCTGTATGCAAACTGTAAGGCATAGCTTTGGTCCTTTTTTCCCCTCAAGCTTTCATCATTCCAAGGTTGCTAAAAAGGGTTCTTTTGGGGGGTAATAATGAAGTCTTATCGGCACATGCAACCACTGCATTATGCTTTAAATCCAGATTTTGTTTTTCTCCTGACCACGAACTCTTAACATATAATGCCTAACAGTATGGATAATATGCGACTCCTACACCTTGTAACACTGATTACTTTATGTAGAAATCTCAGGTACATTGATTTATACACTTGTATGATCCATTGTCTATGTACAATGTTTGGCTGTAGAAAAGTAATTTGACACCCTACATTAGGATTAACAGCGCTATAAAAGAAATTGAATTTTTATAAGAAAAGTATTTACATCATTGGTGTAATTACTCATACAGACGTACATTGGGCATTCTTACAGTGCCCACCTCATGTAAAGTCCATTGTGGGTGATCGGTATAAAGCAGCTGCACAGGCTGATTGCCCAGGTCAGCAGTGGTATGATAGTGGGACAGCCCAAATGATAAAGAGGAATTAATTAGGGTGGAACAAGAGGAGGGATGACAGTATCAGCAGAGTTGAGAGAGTGTTCAGATGTTGAGGAGAGGATGTTGCCGAAGGTTCTGGGAAATTGGGTCTTTTAGACCTCAAGCAAACATATCTGCATCATACCAAGACGGGGAGCCTTAGTCTAATTTAGCCAACAACACATGTACTGTATTATTTTCAGTGCCCGATTATGTGGCCATGGTGAAGGACTTTGGAGTAGAGAGCAGAGAAGGGAATTGGTCAGAGTATGTGACTGACCCTTTTCTAGCCTCTTCCTGACATTTTAACTGAAGGATGCAAGTCCGTTATCTTACTGTAGTGACCCTCGCAGCTGTCAAACAGGACTTTCCTTCTTCTAGTCTTTTAAGTTTTTACCCCGTCACTTCATATTTAAGCACAATTGTTAATAGTATGCCACAATGTTTATTGTAATTTTTGTCCCACCCTGTGCAGCTTTTAGTTTCGATTTTGAGGGATCGACTCGAGAGGTTTTACAAAGTTCCGGCTCGTCGGAAATGTTCGAAGCCGAGCCCGTAGGCGGGGCTGTAGAACGCAGTGACTGATCTTGGGTGAGGCCCTCAGGCGACCCCGCGACCCGAGCCATATGGACATTCTGTCCCTGGGCCTCCATATCAACAGATTGGCCTAGCTCCTCGCCTGAGCTATCTTCTTCGGCCCCACGGGCCTCATTGTCGTCTCCTACCTCGTCGACGACTTCTTCGTCCTGGAATATCCCCTCGTCTTCGGCTTCATAGTTGGAGTCAGGTTCCGAAGCAGAATCAGATTCCACTTCCTCGACGCTCTCGACATCTTCATCCTTGGTCCCGAATATGTTTACCGGAGTAGGCGCCGATTTGTCGGCCTCCAAGCGAACTGCATGTCGATTCCGAAGTGTCTTCTTTGACCGGAATCGGGCGCAGGCCATACACTTGGATTCATCGTGATCCGGTGACAGACATTTGTTACACACCGGGTGGACGTCGATGTGGGGATATTTGGCGTGACATAGAGGACATCTCTTGAAGGGAGTCCTCGAATCCATGTTCGATCGTCGATTGAAGTGCGGTCCGAACTCGATCCGATGAGGTGAAAGAAGAAAGTTATCGATACCGAACGCGAACGATACCGACGAAGTCTAAATATAGTTTTCCTAACTTGAGCTAAGATAAGCACATCCGAACCCAATGGCGGAAAAAACCAATCTGAGGATGGAGAGGATGCCCATGCGCACTGTAGTCCAGGGGAGGAGCCACCTATCTCGTGATACTTCGAAGACTCTTCCAGGACAACAATGTGCAATCATCCGGACCCAACACTAGGCGGCGATCTATGCACAGATCTGAATTCAGCAGCCCACATGCCTCGAACACAACTCTATCCTATAACACTAACCAATCAACTCATCACTAACACAACCAACATCCATACAATACTTCACTACAACCCATCCAGACACACTCCACAAATTACTCCAAAAAGACCCCGTTTTATCACTAACAAACCTATACTCAGCCTTCCATCATTTGTCCAACCAACACACTCCTTCCTACCACAATAACACAATGCAACACTTACACTCCACATCACCACACATTTTTACTCTTGCAGCAAACAAGTCTAAGATAGTCTTAACTTTACTTCCTTCCCTCCTACACACAACATACTCTACTCACAAACACATCACCAACCCCTTTACCTAACAACTTCCACTCGCAAACAATACTATACAAAAGTGGGATTTAGTGGGTAGAGGGCAGTGTAAGTGCTCTAATTATGCACTATGTGGATGAAGCTAATGGGGCCTTAATATCATTTTAATTCCATTGAATCCACATTTTGTTGTAGTAAGTCGAAAGGCTCTGTGTAAGGTCCACCGAAAGGCTATGTGAAAGAAAAAAAAAATGCATTTTACGCGATTTGATACCTCCCTGCCCATCCCGTGGCTAAGGACTTTGCTGTTTCGTTGCTTTCTCCAAGTTTTAGATATGTTTTTAAGTTGACAGGTGTATCTTTCTTTGAATCACTTTTTGGGCTGCTTATGAGTCCCCTGGGTGCACTAAAATCTAGATGCATGATTTTCAGCACTTTTTCGTGGTCGGTGTGTGTACTCTTTCACGTGCTTTACTTGGAATTTCACTCTTGTATGTGACTACCAGTTTCTGCGATTTAATAATTACATAACTTCTTCTGCTTTTGAGTACTGGTTGGACTTACTTCAGTTAACTTGATATCTGTGGAATTTTTAATATATTTTTTTAAAAAGTAACCGAATAGTTGCTTCCATATACTTGGGACCATTGTTCGTCTGCATGTACCAAATTGTGGTTCATTGTGTAAATGACATACATATTTTTGTATAGATTTGTTGAATAGGTACTCCTTCTTTCATTATGTCCTGAAGAGGCCGATAAGTGAAGGGCCGAAATGCGACAACACCACAATTCCAAAGTCGCTGGAAAGCCTGGATTAGTGAATGTATTAAATACACTGTGTGCCTTGTTAAGGTCTATGACTTTTTGCTTTGCAAATACACACGGACCCCGGAGACTATTGTTGAGAGCGATTGTGCAGGAATTGAATGCACAGCCTCATATAAATAGATGTGTGGAAGATAGGAGTCTTCCTCATAGGGATGATATGTGACGTTGTATTGAGTTTTTGTAATGTTTTGTATCATTTTTGTATATAGTATAATTTGTATGTTGTTCGTATTATTACTTGCAAAAACGCTATGCCTATCCTATCAGGATCAAATTTGAATACTTGGAGAGATCCAATAAAAGTAAGATCTCGGAATGTTGAGCTGTGTCTATGATTAATTGATGTAATTCATAGAGTTAATATTAGCTGCATCTTTCCCTGCTTCTCAGTCTTTTTCTGTTTTTTGTATACTACTAGCTCATGAGAAGTAGGGTCATTAGGGATATCCCCATCTTCATGTCACATAAAACAAATATATCAGCACCTCTTTTCACTACTCCTCAAAAACAAAACATATCACGCACACCAGCACGAAAACATCAAGCACAACACCTCATAGTAGTTACAGTCACAAAATACAATCAAACACCTGCCTTTCAAACTACACAAATGAAAAAACTACAATGCCAAGCTTTCTCTCTTCCACCACACCTAACACACTTACAACTCTCTTCTAACCGCCTCTCATCCATTGGACAATTTAAAACCTTAATACATGACCCACATGCTGCACCACCCCTAACTCATATCTTCTGCCCTAAACACACGCAAACATCATAAGCAACGTGCCACACATGAGAACTTTGCTTCTCCATATCTACTGCACAAGGATACACCATATAAACAACACAGAACACCAATTTCCTCTCAAACACCGTCTCCACCACCTATGCACACAGAACCCTCAAAATGCCTTCTTAGTCAGTTGGATGAGGACCGCGTTAGAGAAAAGCTACACGATTGCTATCCTAATGAACAAGTTACTTACCTTCGGTAACGCTTTTTCTGGTGGATACAGTATCTGCCTGTGGATTCCTCACCTTGTGAATACCCCCTGCGCCAGTATTCCACGGAACTTTTCTTCCCCAGCATTCCACGTCGACGTGGGCGACGTCATAATACACCGGCTCCGCTCGCGACTCCGATCGATGTCACCGGAGCCATAAGAAGCCCACGTCGGCGTGATGACGTCAGTTCCACCCATTTTTTCCCCGTGCCTTCGAGGCGAACAGGTGGACTAATGACAGACTCAAAGTATACACAGTATACAATACACCAACACATATGCATAGCATACAAAGGAAAAGAATGCTAAATAAACAAGCATTTCCTACAATTGCACAACAAAGCATAAAAACATTACCACAAGACCTATTTCATGGTATACAAAGGTGGACAACGGGGAGGCGGGTGGGTCAGTGAGGAATCCACAGGCAGATACTGTATCCACCAGAAAAAGCGTTACCGAAGGTAAGTAACTTGTTCTTCTGATGGATACATCTGCCAGTGGATTCCGCACCTTGTGAATAGATTCCCACAGCAGTCCCCACTCCCGGAGGAGGGTGCCCACCTTCCTAAACCAGAAAGTCTTGTAACACAGAACGCGCAAAGTGGCCCTCCCTCCTCATCTCAGAGTCCAAGCAATAATGCCTTGCGAAAGTATGGAGGGAGGCCCAAGTCGCGGCTTTACAAATATCTGCCACAGGAACACCCCGGGCCAAAGCAGATGTAGAGGCTTTAGCTCTAGTTGAATGCGCTCTAATACCATCAGGAGGAGTCTTACCAGCCAGGGCGTAGCAGATCTTGATGGTCAGAACTATCCATCTTGACAGCGTGCGCTTGTGCACCGCCTTCCCCTTAGAACGACCAATGTAGCCAATAAAGAGCTGGTCATCAAGGCGAAAGTCCTTGGTTCTATTCAGATAAAAACTAACAGCCCTCTTCGGGTCCAAACGATGGAGTCTTTCCTCCTCTTTGGAAGGGTGAGGAGGAGGGTAGAAAACAGGGAGAGTAACGGACTGCCCCAAATGAAACGGAGTGACTACCTTTGGCAGGAAAGCAGCCCTGGTCCTGAGAACCATCCTTTCAGCATGCAAAGTAAGGAAAGGGGGTTTGGAACTAAGAGCTTGGAGCTCACTTACCCTCCTTGCCGAGGTTATGGCCACAAGAAAAATCACCTTAAAGGATAACAGCCTCAAAGGACAAGTATGAAGAGGCTCAAAAGGGGACCCCATTAGAAAGGTTAAAACAAGATTAAGGTCCCACTGAGGCATTACAAATGGAGTGGGAGGAAACATGTTTGTAAGGCCCTTGATGAACCTCAGAACAACCGGGCACTTGAAAAGTGAAGGTTGATATGGAAGGCACAGAAAAGCCGATAAGGCTGAAAGATAGCCCTTGACCGAGGCCACAGCACAGCCCTGCTGAGCCAAGGAAAGAGCAAACTGGAGAACATCAGAAAGATGGGCCTTTAAAGGGTCAACGGACCTCTCTCCACACCATTTCACAAATTTAGACCACCTGTAGGAGTAAACGGACTTGGTGGAGTGTCGCCTGGCCGATAAAATAACATTCACCACATCAGGTGGGAGAGAGAAGGAACTCAGGTTGCCCCGTTGAATCTCCAGGCATGAAGGTGTAAGCTCTGGAGGTGGGGGTGTAGAACCTGCCCCTCCGACTGCGAGAGGAGGTCTGCCCTCAGAGGGAGACGGAGCGGAGGGCACGAGGAGAGGTGGAGAAGATCTGTGTACCACACCCTTCTTGGCCAATCCGGGGCGATCAATATGACTTGGGCCCGGTCTTGGCAAATCTTCCTCAGAACCCGAGGAATCAAGGGTATGGGAGGAAACGCGTAAAGGAGTCGTGAGCCCCAACTCAACTGAAACGCGTCCCCCAGCGCCCCCTGCATCGGATACTGGAGACTGCAGAATGACGGGCAGTGCGCGTTCTCGAAAGTAGCAAACAGATCCACCCGAGGCGTCCCCCACGTCCGAAAGACGTAACGAACTACCTCCGGATGGAGCCTCCACTCGTGGTCGGCGGAGAACTGCCGACTGAGACTGTCCGCACGCACGTTCAGCACCCCGGCCAGATGATTTGCCATCAGACAAATCTGATGGTCCTGAGCCCAGGGGTAGGGTCTCTGCAAAGACAAAGAGACCCTACCCCTCCCTGTTTGTTGACATACCACATCGCGGTCGTGTTGTCCGTCAGGACTTGAACAGACTGACCACGAAGGGAAGGGAGGAAGGCCTTGAGCGCCAAGCGAATCGCCCGCAACTCTAGAAGGTTGATGTGAAGCAACCTTTCCTCTGAAGACCAAAGACCCTTGATCTCCAGATCCCCCAGATGAGCACCCCACCCTAGGGTGGATGCATCCGTTATCACTGTGGCCACCGATGGAGGAAGATGAAAGGGCTTTCCTTGAGACAGATTGCCCTCCACGCTCCACCAAGACAGATCCGCTGCAGCTTCTCCGGAGATCTTGATCGACTCCCCGAGATCCCCGTTGTGCTGATACCACTGCTTGCAGAGGCACCACTGGAGCGCCCTCATGTGCCAGCGTGCATGGTTGACCAACAGAATGCAGGAAGCGAACAGACCGAGCAGGCGAAGGACCTTCAGAACTGGAACAACCGCTCCATTGTGGAATAAAGGGACCATCTCCTGAATGTCGAGAATCCTTTGAGGAGGAGGGAATGCTCGACACACAGTAGTGTCCAGTACCGCCCCCATGAACAGGTTGCGTTGAGAGGGCACCAGGTGAGATTTGGGCACATTGATAGAAAAACCCAAGTCGAACAACAGCTGAGTTGTCACCTGCAGATGACGCTGCACCATCTCTGGGGACTCTGCCTTCAGAAGCCAGTCGTCCAGGTAGGGAAAAACCGGAATCCCCGACCTCCTGAGATGAGCAGCCACCACTGCCATCACCTTTGTGAAGACTCGAGGTGCGGTAGTAAGACCAAACGGGAGGACCGCAAACTGGAAATGCTGCGACCCAACCGTAAAACGGAGATACTTCCTGTGCGACTTCAGGATTGGGACATGGAAGTACGCGTCCTGCAAGTCGAGCGACACCATCCAGTCTCCTTGCTGCAACACTTGAAGAACCTGCGCAAGGGTCAGCATCTTGAATTTCTCCTGTCTCAGGTAAAAGTTCAAGATTCTGAGGTCCAGTATAGGACGCAATCTGCCGTCCTTTTTGGGAATCAGGAAATAACGGGAGTAGCACCCCTGACCTCTTTCCTGCTCTGGAACCACCTCTATCGCACCCTTTTGAAGCAAGGCTAGAACTTCTTTCTGCAGGAGAAGCAGATGGTCTTCCGAGCAATAACCTTGGCAAGGAGGGTAAGGGGGAGGAAACTCCCGAAAGGGAAGGGCGTACCCAGTCTCCACGAGGTTCAAAACCCAAAGGTCCGTAGTAACCGATTTCCAACCCTGTAGAAAGTGGGACACCCGACCCCCCCACAGGCCTTACATGATCCAGGATGGGGGATCTAGGGCTGCTTCCCTGAGGCCTCATTGGGAGCAGAGGAGGAGGAAGAAGAGGGGTTGCGTCCAGAACCTCTCCGACCCCTTTGCCTCCCTCTATAGGACTTATAGAGGGGATTCTGCCGCTGCTGCTGCTGCTGGGGCTGCCGGTAAGAGCAAAAGACGATCGCCCAAAGCCCCTAAATTTTCGAAAGGTCGAACCCTTCGCCGGTACTTGCAGGCCCAAGGATTTTGCAGTCAATCGGCTGTCCTTAAAACGCTGAAGGGCAGAGTCCGCTTTCTCCCCAAACAGCTTCTGACCATCAAATGGAAGATCGACCAGCGTAGCTTGAACATCCGCTGAGAAACCAGAGTTACGGAGCCAAGCCTGCCTTCTCACAGCAACAGAAGACCCCATGATCCTTGCCACGGAGTCCGCAGTATCCAACCCTGACTGGATAACTTGCTTGGCAGCCACCTGAGTGTCCGCTACAACCTCCATGAAGGATGACTTATCCCCTTCAGGCAACTTAGGAGCCAAGGACTTAATGGAATCCATTAAGAGCGTGCACGTAACGCCCCAGCAGGCATGTAGCATTAGTCGATTTTAACGCCATGCTTCCTGTCGAAAAGGTCTTTTTGGCTGCCTGATCAGCCTTTTTAGACTCCCTGTCAGCTGGAGACTGAGGAAAGGCACCGGAAGCATGCTTGGAGCATGAAGCCTGCACAACCAAACTGTCCGGGGACGGATGAGTGGATAAAAAGTCAGGATCCCCTGGAGCAACCTTGTACCTCCTTGCCACCTGTCTACACACCGCAGGAGAAGAAAGGGGCTTCTTCCATACCTCTAATACCGGCTCCAATATGGCCTCATTGAAAGGCAACAAGGGCTCCGATGTCGAAGTCGGAGAATGTAACACTTCCGTGAGCAGGTTGGATTTGTACTCTACAGAAGGCAGCTGTAAATCCAGAAGCTCCGCTGCTTTCTTTATCACTACGTGATAGGGAGCCAACTCATGAGGAGGAGAAGACCTGGCAGATGTATGTTCCCACTCTGGGGTCGTATCCAGCCCACTGGCTTCCTCAATGCCCTCGAAATCGTCCGAAGAAGAATCAACCTCACCTTCTTCCACCTCTCGATATCTTCTTTCCTCCAACACCCTCTGGGCTTCCCTCCTCGACCGGATTCAGGGAACCGACGTCGGCGGCGTCGTACGCGGCGTCGGAGGAACCAGAGGAACCGGCGTCGACGGCGCCAGACACGACGCAGATAGAGTCAACATCGACGTTGATGGAGTCAGCCTCGACGTCGATGGAGTCAGCCTCGACGTCGATGGAGCCAGTCTCGGCGTCGAAGGAGGCTCCGAAGCCTGCCGAACCTTCCGAGGTCGAATCGGATCCCCAGACGGCGCCGGAAACTGCCAAGAAGGCGCCATCGGCATAAAGGGCATAAAGGGGGCCTGAGCATACTGCTGTGGCACCCCCATTGTAAAGGCCATCGGGCCCACGGGACCAGCTGGTGCTCCGGATGGGTAGGCCGCCCTATTAAGAATGCCATACATAGCATTTAAGAAATTAGCCAAATCCGTACCTGGGGCCGGGAACTGAGGCAAAGGAACCTCTTGTGGGGCCTCCGGCACCGGCTCCGCAGTATCCTCCACTGGAGCCTCAGAATCTTCAGGTACTGGAACCGACTCTTCCTGCTCCTCATGCATAGAAGCATCCGACTCCACACGAGCCGGAGTCGACGTCTTAGACGGAGCCGAAGACCTCGACGGAGACTGATTCGGAGTCTGCTTCCTCGAAGGAGAACCTTCCGGAGACCTTGAAGGCGAAGGAGAAGGAGACAAACCTTTGCTCCGACGTCGATGAGACGAAGCCGACCTCGACCTCGACTTCTTGGACTTCGAGGATCGACGTCTAGAATGTTTACTTTTTTTATGGTGTTTCTTCGACCTCGAAGTCGATGACTCTCTCTTCGATCTCTCCTTCTTCCTCCCTCTCTTTTCCTCACCAATCTTCTTCATGAAGAGCTTGGTCTTCCTTTCCTTGAGTGCCTTCGGGTTCATGCTTTTACAGCATCCGCACTCCTCCATATCATGTTCCGAGGAAAGGCACCATAAACAATTCTGGTGAGGATCCGTAATCGACATCAGGCCTCCACACTCCCTACAGGGCTTAAAGCCCGACTTCCTAGTCGAAGACATAGTCGAATAAAAGAGAGATACACGACCAAACTACAAAGTAGCACTGGAGAAAAACCGTTGCGCGTCGAAGGCGCGGAAAAAAGGGAACTGACGTCATCACGCCGACGTGGGCTTCTTATGGCTCCGGTGACGTCGATCGGAGTCGCGAGCGGAGCTGGTGTATTATGACGTCGCCCACGTCGACGTGGAATGCTGGGGAAGAAAAGTTCCGTGGAATACTGGCGCAGGGGGTATTCACAAGGTGAGGAATCCACAGGCAGATACTGTATCCATCAGAAACAGCTAGTACCAGCACTAAAAACACACCTGCTACAAACCCACACAATACTGATCACTCTTCTACAAAACAAAGTCTCACTCTCCCCAAAGCACATTCTTTAAACGGTCTACTAATAAATGCTTGATCGCTCTCTAAAAACAAACATCACATCCACTACCTTCTCACTGACACAAAAACAGACATACTATTCATAACTGAATCACGGTTGGTAGATGATATGGCTCCAGTCCTGCATGAAGCCGTTCCTCTAGGCTATCAAACAATGACCCAAAATCGTAGAGGAAACAAGCATTGGCATAGCCAATAGGTCTCGCCTTTTGGACCTTATAAGTGTTTAGTTATCCAGCACAATATCCTTGGTGCAACAACATCAAGTGTTGCATGGCTAAACACTCATAAGGTCCCAAAGGCGAGACCTATTGGCTATGCCAATGCTTGTTTTACTTGCCACAACAAAACTGGCAACAAGGAGAAAAGTGGCAGTAAAAAGTCTGCATTTTAAAATATTTTATGGGGTTAAGGCATCTGCTGCAGAAAGAAAAAGTAGCATAGAGGGTTAGTTTCTCTCCTGTAAAAGAACATCATCTAACATGCAGATGACAGATTTCTATTTTATGTATCTAGGTAAGAGGATGACTGACTTTGACACAGATCATTTTGTTACTTACAGTTCAAAAATTGTAAGCCTAAGGGGCATGTGAGTCCCACACCTTATAACCCTCACTGCCTTATGCAAAACATCCTGTACATTAATTTACACACATCATTTATTGTCACTATATAATGCGTACGTGTGATGTAAAGCGCTCTGGCACTGTATTGGGATAAGTAGCGCTCTAAAAGAAATAAAACAAATATGCGATGTTTAAATTGATATTTGTGCAAATATATGGACAGATCAACACATCTGACATACCAACAGTGCATGCATCTCTCTCCTCTTATATATAGGGACTGAACAAAGCCAATACCATGCCTCTCTTAAGTACTAGCGAAGTAATAAGCAGTGTGCCTTTGTTTCCCCTTCACTGCAGTTGCATCTAGGTGTGAGGCTCCAGATAGCTCTCAAAAGGAAGCCTGATGGCCCTTTAACTTTGCCCTTTGATGTCATTCAGCCTTTGTTTTGGACCCAGCTCGAATTTAAAATAACATAGGCCACACCCCGCCGCCCGCAGGTTACTGCTGGAAAGGCCACACCTGAACCAGTTCAGCATATTTCAGAGGGGCCCAACTTCTTGGAAGTGTGAAAATAGTGGGTGGACGTCATATACCCAACTGCACCCCCGACTTGTGCCCTGGGTTAAACATTCTCTTTTTTCTTGCTACTCTGCAAAATAACAGGCGGAAGTTAGTGGCAGTGGTGAGTTTGCAGGCAACAATTTCACAAGCTCATCAAAAACTCAGGAAGCACCTCAGGCAAAAATACGTCGACACATGCAGGCACAAGGGATTACTATAGGTCACCCTGCTGCCCCAAAGCCTGCTTTGCTTGCTGTAGAAGCCACATTCTCAAAACGTCTGACTTCAAGAAACGTTAGGTAACAGAAAATTAAATAAATATGTGCAGGAAAACTGTATGATTAACCAAAACCTTCACGGATGCACTAAAAAGGTACAAGTATAAGATTTTTTTTTAAATAGGGGCACGTTACATCCCATTAATTACACAGGAAGGTGTGTCTGCATCATACTTCTGTTCCTAAATTCCACATACCTTGTTCCGTTTAAACTTTCTTGGGCGATTTAGAATAGTCCAATCCAATCGCTCCCAGACTCTCGTCTTTCAAGGACCCTTTGCTAGAGAGGACATTAGGTATTTTATATGGGACACGGATTCAGCTGGGCTTAAACTGCTTGCGTGTGTGTGGATCGGGGTAATAGGAAAGCAGTAGATACATTTGGAACTTCACATGTGGGTGTTTGTGGCAAAGCTTGTGGTTGGTAAGGGAGTGCTAATTCGTGGGAAATGCTTATGCTGTAATACAGGGATGTGTGCAGGGTTGTAATAAAAAAATCGGCCCGAGCACACTTAAAACAAGCATTGGCCACGCGGCTTACTGAGAACATCAAAGCGGCCAAAAGGGGAGAAAGGAGGAGTGAGTGCAAGCCGAGGTGACAAGAAGGGCTGGGCGAGAAGGGAGGGGGGAATGCCAGCAGCAGAGGAGCCTGATCAAAGCTGACGAAAAGGGAGGGGGAGAAGGTAGTGCGAGCAGCAGCTGTGCATGTGCACTCAAGCTTTAGGCCTGCAAAATCATGGGGGTAGCACTTTGGAAACCTGTATACTAAATGCTCTCCGAGCAGCGCATGCGCGCTGGCTCAGCGAGACCTAAAGAAGGAGGTGGACTAGCTGTTGTGTTCAGGCAAACATTACATGTCACAAAAGTTGACATGTCCATAAAGAATTGTGAGACTCTTCTCACCAGATGCAATCCTACACCGTTTTTCTCCTGTAACTTCCTGCTCCTTTATAGACCTCCACCTAGCAAGGCGACATTCCCAGACACACTTTTAGACACAGTTTCAAGCCGGATAACAATACACTCCAACCTATGCATTCTGAGTGACCTCAACATTTGGTTTGACAAACCCAATATGCCCCATCCGTAAACAATATTCACTGGCCTAGACGCACTGAACCTGCATCAGATTGTCCACAAACCCACACACATCAATGGACACATCTTCGATGTAATTTTTGCTAAAACCGAACTAGTTATCTTTCAAACTATAACCCCAGTCACATAGTTAGACCACCATTTGCTTGCTTTCCAACATAAAACACTAAGCGACTCACCGAAAACCACCTTACCTGCATCCACCTATCGACCGTGGAACAAACTCAATCTGGAACATAACTAACATCCAGTACAGATCTGGAAACAAATTATGTTCAAAAACTATTTGAGTGGCTACAGGAAGCTATTGATATCCTAATACCACTCAAAACCACACAACAGAACAAAAGAAAACAAGTCCCTTGGAGAAATACAGAGATAAAAGACAAAAAACAACAAATTAGGAAGCTGCAACATGCCTGGCTCGAAACAAACGCCAAACAAGACAAACTTCGCCTACAGAAAATTAACAGATTATACAAATCAGCTATCAAAAAAGCAAAGAAAAGGTACTATTCAGACAGAATTCAAAATGCTAAATGTGCAAATAAAGAATTCTATAAAATACTAAAGGAATTTCGTAAACCAAACTACCTAGAAGGGACTCATCCCATTACTCAAGATTTCACAGACAAACTGGCAAATAATTACATGCACGTTGGACTCCTACTTAAATCACAGACAAAGCCCCAGCACTAACCCTTTTACAAAACAACAAACCAAGAATACTCTAACCCAGCCTCTCCATTCCTTCCAACACATTTCACACGATTAATTTATGGACCTGGTCAAAGCAAGCAGGCCTGCCGGAAGCCCTTCTGACCCTTGTCCACCGCAATCATTCAAGACAATTCTTCTAACAACCTCTGCTGCCACTTCAGTAAGAAGAATCATCAACTATTCCTCAACTACCAGAATATCTTCAGAGGAACTTAAAAAGTCATACATACGCCCTTTATTGAAGAAAACAAACTTGGACCCGCAAAACCCGGACAGCTACAGACCCATTACAAATTGACCTTTCCTGGGCAAACTGATAGAAAGAGAAACGTTCGCCCAGATGTCACAATTCATTGAAGAGAATGCCATAATTTCAGACTTCCAAACGGGATTCCAGGAAAAGGCACAGAATCTGCCCTCCTTGCCATTTGGGATGACCTGAAGAACACAGTTGACCGCAACGGGGTTGCTGTGCTACTCTTCTTTGGACCTCTTTCGGCTGCCTTCGACACGGTTGACCATGACACACTGATACAAAGACTCTACAAAGACAGCATAGAGGGGACTGCTCTAGAATGGATCGCGTCCTACTTTCGAAACAGAACTAATGTCATCCATACCCCACCTTTTCCATCCAAATCATACTCCACAAAAGCAGGAGTACCTCAATCCTCCATCATCTCGCCCATGCTTTTCAACATATACATTAATTCATTCCCGGTACTGATCAATCAATTTCACCTCACGTGCTATAACTATCCAGATGACAAACACATACTCCTTCAACTGGAATGTCCCAAAGACACTGGAAACTCACCGATTTTCAGCTGTCTCAGAGCTGTGGACCAATGGATGACTTGGAGCCATCTCAAAATGAATGCTTCTAAAACAGAAATACTCACATGTGGTGATTGGAAACATTATGACCTGCTTGCCGCCTGGCATGATGAACTGGGATCACCGCCTAAAGTATCGAAGGAAGTAAGAAACCTCAGAATGACCATGGACCCCAAGCTATCGATGAATGCCCAAGTAGACAACTAGCAAGATTAAGCTTTGTTACTATAAAAACTCTGCGACAAGTCTTCCTCCATTTGGGATTTCCACACAAGGTCCAAGCTACCATCTCCCTTGTTCTGTCCAAACTCTATTACGCCAATAGCCTCTACCACGGACCACCTTTAATGACCATGAAAAGACTACAATGGATTCAGAACTAGGCACCCAGACTACTCTTGCATATCAAACCGCGAGACCACATCTCCTCTGCCTTGAAAGCCCTGCATTGGTTACTGGTTGCCAGAAGATACACGCTCAAGCTGCTTTGCATTATTCAGACAGCGATACATGCAATGGGACCACTCTTCATTCAACAAAGAAACCTACCCTCTAGAGTGGCACCTCGCCTCAAAATCCCAAGATACAAGAAAAAAAACATGTGTGGCACATCCTTCTTTGTTCAAGCAGTGAAACTATGGAACTCTTTACCTCCCAACATAAGATCCACGGACAACCACCTTATTTGCAGAAAACAAATCAAGAATTGGATCTTCCCCACATAAGCACCATACGCAAACAGAAATATACAGCATACCCCTCTGTATATAAGCATTTATTTGTACTATAGATATGTACCTATATATGTATATTGCTTTGTATAAACATGTAGAATAATTATGTTTATAAAAAAAACATTTAAGTACAACACTTGAAATCCAGAGTTTATCTAATGCATCTTTAATCTTTAATTAAATATACTTACTTCCTTTATGCATCTGTATACCTTCCATGTAGTTGGATCTATATATCACTTTTCTACTAAAAAAGCATATTCAATGCACTACTCTATTTCTCACCCTATACCTCTCTCAATATATCTTTTACCTCAACGCTTACTCATCTCAAACCTCTTTCTACTACTCTATCCAATGCACTACCCTATTTCTCACCCTATACCTCTATCAATATGTCCTCTACATAGCCAAAATAACCATTTCTTGACTATCCCCTACTTTACCACTCCTTGCATGATCTGACACCTCTTGTACTATACCGATCTAAAAAAAACAAGCCTTTCAAACTCTTTCCTTCGACTCTTCTGCTCCACATCATTTGTTCTCATCCCAAGCCTCCTCCTACTGCTATTGCCTCCCAAAAAAAAAATGTCTAAATCCTTTACTCTTCTATCCCTCCACTATCATTTTCAATCAAAATAACAGACTACAATGTCCACTAATAAAAATTCATATTTTACTATACTAATTCACCACTAATTCTTTATGAATTCCAGAGTAGCGTGCTACTCGCCGAAAAAGCATTTCAACAACTCATTAGGGGTAGCAAGCACTATATAAATGAAAACCTATTTCCCTCTTCTATCCCTCCGCTACCCTTCTCTATCCAAATAACTGAATAACATATCCACCACTCAAATTACTTCCATATTTCACTATACTAATTCAACAATAATCCTTTATGGGCTCCGGAGTAGCGTGCTACTCGCCAAAAAAGCGCTTCAACACCCAATCAGGGGTAACAAGTGCTATATAAATGCAAACCTTTTTCCCTCTTCTATCCCTCGGCTAGCCTTCTGAATCCAAATAACTGACTAACCTAGCCTCCACCACTCAAATTACTTTCTTATTTCACTATACTAATTCAACACTAATCCTTTATGGGTTCCAGAGTAGAGTGCTACTCGCCGAAAAAGCACTTTAGCGCCTCGTCAGGGGTAGTAAGCGCAATATAAATGCAATTACAATTCAATTACAATTTAAATCAGGTATATTGGAATGCGTTGTGTGGTATTACTTTTGCAAGATCCACCCAGTGTTACTTATTTGGCGCCACACAGCTGAAATAGCTTTGATGTTCCAGTTCTTAGATTTAATTAAGACTGATTATAATCTGCTGTGGTAGATTCATTAATGACAGCCTGGGTGTGGATTATTGGTTACAGAAGTGCCAATTAAAAGGTCACAGCAGGCATTGCTCTTCAAAATTTGTGTTTTTAATAGATTTTGTGCATGATTGCAGACGTCCATTGGAGTCCATTGTACCTTCTCTAACTATATGAATACTGAATATGCTTTTTTAGACTTGTCCATTAAATGTTTTCTGAACGCTATTTGGGCATAACTTGAGAGTTGCATCTTTGGGCTGGTTTTTGGGCAGATACTGCTCTGCATTGGGCTGAATCTGCGCTTGTACTTGGACAGCTTTAGGCTTCAGCGGGTCTCAAAATCTGGCAACTCTGCTCGTGGAGTGATTGAGGCACTACTTTGTGCTTCCTGCTTGTGATATGGAGCTGGCCGTCATTTAAGCTCAGTGGCTGAGTGTTCAGAAGACACAAATTGACAGAGTTTACTGCAGTCTGTGGACAGTGTTGGCAGTGTCCTTGTGCACAGCACTGCAGGTTCGTGGTGTGGTGACTCCACTCTGATGCGTTGGCATCGTGTGTTGTGTCTGACTGTCAGTGAAGCCTTCACTGTGAAGGTCAGAGTCAGCAGAATGGGCATTGTGGCAGGGCAAGAGTAAGGTAACAAAAATATATACTGACAGCTGCCAGGACCAGACCCATTTGGTTTGAATGTAAATTGGGCCTGTTTCAGGATTTTATCGTACTGCTGGTGGGATAAAGCGGAGGAAGAGCGCTGCGTAGAGAGACTGGCCTTATGAATGATTATGTGCCCAGTGCCCTGCTTCCTTCACTTGAGTGTATGAGGAACAACCTTGGGCTCTCGATGCATTCAATATTTAAAACATGTCCTGACATCCATAGTTCTTGTTTAAACATTCTCGTGTATGATGTAATGTAAATATACTATAAGGTTGAAAGTTCTTGAAACTTGTTGGCATCGAGTAGCCACCAAAGAGGAGAGAGCAGGTGCACTGGCGGCAGCCAGGTTTGGTGAGACGAAATTGTGTGGAGTTAAGTATGAAATGGATGCTTGCGCCCTCATTCCACTTCGTTCATATTCCAGCGCACCTCACATGACTGCTACCTTTATTAATAGTGAGGGCACTGTTATAAGGCAAAACATGAGCAGGTTTGCTCATAGGTGCCCTTATAAAGCAGTCACGGAGAACGTTTTATCTCAGGTGTGGTTAAGTCATTAAGACCACACAACCCTTCTTCACAAATAATCTGGGCCCCTTTTCTACATCTTCTCAGCCCTTCCAGCCCCTCTGGTCCTGGGTGATTGCATGAAGGGATAGACTTTAACAGGACAACACGATAAACACTGTAAGCACAGACTAACAGCTTGGACGTGGGAGAAACCAGTTTAAATGTTATTGCAAGAGACATCTATTTTGACAGCTACACGAGCGTGTCAGCACAAGCACACACATTTCAGGTCAAGCGTGGAGTCAAGATTACTTAAGGTTATGTCTCTGGATTTCAAACTCCCCAGCCCATGCTCAGACCCAGCTGTATCCGGCAGCATTACGTTAACTGCTCGCAGCTACTTGCAGTGCTGTAGAAGATATTACAGACCGACAGGTTTATCAAGGTCACTCCACACTTTCCCCGTATTAGACCAAAGTAGACAGGAGTTAGGGATTTTTCATGAAGATCTGTCCACCACTAGGACAATCTGGATACAGAGACTTCACATGGATGAACACATTTTCTGTGACAGAAATCTTGAGGAGACTCTAGGAGTTCCTTAATGGATTTTGCTCCATAGCCTTCACAAAGTCCAGGAGGACGAAACACGTGTTGGCTGTGGTGTTTTGGACTTGACTGTATGTAATTTTGCCTGTGAAGTAAAGGAAGAATTGAACTTTTGTGGACTAGATCTGATCATTTCGATGGCACATTACCTAAGAAGAGATCGACTGTCAAATACTGGACTACTGTGTGCTTGGGTGCTATTTTATTCTTTGGACATTGCAACCACACTTTACTTTGTGAAGTGTACGGCCGAATAGCATCTAAAGTGACTCGGTGCATAGCATGATAGCATCACTGAACACTTCTACTATGGACATTGTGGTTGTTGTTACAGCCAATGATTTTTGATAGATGTGCAGTCATTAAGGCTAGGTCAACAATGCTTGATCTATACATGAAGAGGGAGACTGGAACAGCCAGTTACAGCCAATGGTGTGTAGGTAATGTCAGTCACACTTTCTATCTGCAAACAAAGCCATTATGTGCTTGGCTTCTCAGGCAGTTTGAATGACAGCATTTAACCAGCCTGCTTTGCTGTCTGTTTTTGCATTCAGACATGACAGCCATTGAGATACAAATGAGTTTGCACTAGTCTGAGAGTTTCTGTTCTACCCTCCTCACAACAATCCCAGCTACTGCTCTACCCAGCCCTCCTTTCAAAGAAGTAATTGCGGCTCAAGCAATTCTCACGTCTGCTCTACCAAACCCACTCAGTTACCATGCCGGAGAGTGGTCTCGACTACTGCTCTGCCTAACTCACCATGCATGGGCATAAAGTGCCAAATTATGACAATTTGAGGCATTAAAAATGCAATGCTTCACTACCAAGAACATTTACATTATCACCACTGTCACAATTTCCACCATTACCCTAACTCTGTGCCACCATACTAGTGTTACCTCCATCCCATAACCAGCACCTCCTCACTCTACCACCAATACTCTCACAACCAACATCACAAGCATCACCACCACTCAAACCATCACCAGCCTCACCACTACCACTTTCACCATCATCACGGCCACTGCCACTATCAAAACCACCAGCAATGCTTGTACCATTTCACCACTATGTCACCTGCATGCTCACCGAAACCACTATCATTGCTGCTGCCATTACCACTATCATCCTTACTATTGCCTCTACTATTACTCCTTCCAGACCCACCCACTACCATAACATTCTTGTGGGCTTATGTGCATTAGAGCATTATGTGTGTGAAAGAGAAAAGGTGATATGGGCATACTTTCAAAAGACAGTGTTTTTGGGTTCAGTAATAAAAAATGGTCACATCTACTGGCTTTTCAACACTTGTTAGAGATCAGTTTGAGAAAGAATCGCTAAGTCTCTTCAAAAGTAGAATGTTACTTACCTTGTAAGCATACATTTGTAGTGTTTAGTGCTGCAGATTCACATACTATGAATAACCCTGCCATCTAGTGTTGGGCCCAGACTATACAACTTGCTTTTCTCAAAGAAGTCTTTTATTGCCGACGTTACGTCAAGTCGCCTCCTCTTCGAGAGAATGCACAGGTTCAATGGCTCCATTGTTAGACCTTTAATTTTTTCAAGCCATAATGTAAACTAAGGAGGGAGCTAGTGACGATATAAAACAAAGAATGTGTGTGTAATAAACTAAAAATATGTACATATTTGTATGTATAATACATGTACATCTGACACCAGTGTATGCCTGCCAGGGAGGCGAGAGGGGGCATGTGAATCTGCAGCACTACACCCTATGGATGGATGCTCAAAAGTTAAGTAACAAACTCTTCATAGAATGTGATGGCTGCAGACGCACAAGCTATGCATAGACTGTAAAGCAGTACTCCTCTTATGGTGGTTCTAGGCATCAGATGGTGATGAAGAAAGACGTTGAAGCACCTTTTTTCCTAGGAGAATGTGCGCGTGGAACTGTTTGTGAAGTTAGTTTGGCTTTGATGTAGCAAATCTGAATATATTTCACAATTCATCATGCAATACCTGCTTTAGAAATTGCACTACCCTTTACTTGGATTTGAGAAAGCCACAAAAAGCTGTTGTGTCTTCCTCAAAGGTCTATTTCTAGCAATGTAGTACATTAATGCCCTTTTAACCTCAAGTACTGCAGACGTAATTTATCTTTAAATACCCGAAAATAAGGTTATTCTATAGTAAGAGCATGAATCTTGCCAACTCTTCTTAGGGAAGTGATAGCTACAAGGAAAGCAACCTTCCAAGACAGGAACTATAGTGGACAAGAATGCAGTGGTTCAAAAGGTGTGGACAACAACTTTGTAAGAACATTTAAATTCGACAAGTGTACAAGTGTTGCATGTGGTGGAATTATTCTTTTCAATCCTTCCATGAATGCCTTAACGACTTGTATTTGAAAAAGTGACAAATGCTTACGGTTCTGCAGGTAAGCAGCAATCGCTGCAAGGTGCAATCCAATGGAAGCGTATGCTAAATGTGACTTTTGTAGATGTAACAAGTAGCATACTATCTGTTGTACAGTAGGCACACAAGGGATTATGTGCTGGGCTATACAGTAGTGTACAAAGCGTTTCCACTTAGCTGCATAAACTCTTGTGTTTGGCTCCTTGCCTCCCTTAGAATGTCCATATACTCCGGAGGCAATTGCAAGTATCCAAGCTCTACGACTTCAGGAGCCAGGCTGCCAGATTGAGTTGTTTGGGGTTTGGTTGCTTGACCCTGCCCTTCCTGTGAGTGAGAAGGTTTGGCACGTTGGGGAGTCTCTCGTGAGGTACTAGGGACAACTCTAACCAGGGTTATCGCATACAGGTGGGAGCTACTAGAATCTTCTTGGGAGATGTCGGAGTTTCCTGACAACAAAATGGAGGAGGGAGCACACTGCCTTTCATCCCGACACAGTTCACACTATTGTAGTCTAGTAAATGCAGTACGCTTACTTCAAAGTTGCTGTAGTTTTTCACCAAAGTTGGTGCAGGTAGTGCTGTTATCTTCAGACACGTGTTTCTGGGTTTAGCCCTTCATCAGAGGAGAGCAGAGAAAAGTCATCTGGGGTTGCTGAAATGCTGCTCAAGTCTTCACAGGTCACAGTTCCACTCCACCGGCACACAGGTGCTACCCATGTGAGCTTGTCAGCTCGTTGCCGCAAGAGAGCCGTTTAAACACAAGGTGGGAGGGAGCACACTGCCTTTCATCCCAACACAGTTCACACCATTGCATTCTGGTAAATGCAGTACGCTTACTTAAAAGTTGCTGAAGTTTTCCACCAAAGTTAGCACAGGTAGTGCTGTTATCGCTAGACATGTGTTTATGGGTTTAGCTTATCGGGAGAAAACAGAAGTAGTAGAGGGATAAACGCAGAAACAAATTGCTAGAGATAGCAGCACACCCTGTACCAACTTTGGTTTCTCATTCTTTAACAGGCAGCACGGTCATTCTCCTTGTGCTCCGGCAACAAGCACAGGTTGCAGATGTCATGCAAGTCGGAGTATGCATATTTTGCCTGCATTGAGGGCACTTTCTGAAAAGTCTCTTTTTTACTTTACATCTCCCGAAACCGAACATTATCGGCGGAGCTTGGAAGGGGCCTTTCTCGTTGAGGCATACCCAAACGGTGCAACAGAATGGTCGTTGAAAGTTGAATCAGATGACTGACGATGACCAGGCATAGATGGATTCTTCAAGTAGAAGTCAACACTAGTCACTTACGCTCCCACAGGCAGTGAAGGCATTAAAGATGCAGAGAGCTCAGGCGCAAACAGTCCGAACTCGATAGCTGGAAAAAATCAATCTAACAATGGAGCCACTGTACATGCACACTCTCTCAAAGAGGAGACTCAATGTCAAGTCAGCAATAAAATACTTCTTCGAGAAAAACAAATTATAGAGTCCAAGCCCAACATTAGATGGCAGGAGTGTGCATAGCAAGGTGTATCTGCAGCTAACACATGATACAAATATATGATTCGGATAGTTGCTGAGGTGCATGGAACATTTTTGAATACACAGAATAACCAGGATGAAGAATCTGAATTAAAAGTAACATACTGTTAATTCTTCATTATGAGATTCTCTATGACAATAATAACTAGAAGAATATACAGCAAGCCTAATTCAAACACACAAAGGACCAGGAGATTATCAAGAATATTTATGCAAAAACACAGCAAAGGGACACCAGACCCAGAAGAATTATCTGTTCCGTGGTCTATAAATTGTTTATCAAAGTTATGCTTGATCCCGCAGAGGAAGCATGGAATCATCAATTTTTATTCTGGTGAATAAGTCCTACAGTTACCATGTAATGATCTGGTGGCCCTCAGATCACAGACAACCATGCAGAAGACTGCTGATCTAAAGATTGACTGCTTAAAGAAAGTAGAGCAGTAGAAACGGCTCCATGATTTGCGACCAGCTTCCTGGCCTTGCTTGTTTAGTTTTTTTTCTAAATAATACAGCAGAGCCTTCTCAGCATTTAACATGAATAAGGACTTCTCAGCTGGGGTAGTGTTTGGTCAAAATATGGTAATGAAATAATTTCAATATTGTGAAATTCTTAGAGCTAGTAAAGATAAAAGTCAGAAAGATTCCACCTTGTAAAGCACCTGAAGCTCGCACACTCACTCTCCTAACCAAACTAAGAGCTACTAAGACCTCGTAATACATGTGTTGAAGATAGGATTTGTGCATTTGGAAGAAGTGGGATTCCACCAATGTACAATATTCAGTTCCCAAGACATTCCAAGATCTTCATCTGCACGAATAATGGAAATAAAGTAATGCAACAAGCAAAAATGGCGACATTTAACCAAATAAGAAAGGTTAGGTAGTACCATTTCTTCTTGGCAAGTTGGAGGGTCTGCCTGCTTCTTCAGATACCAGATGCAGAACACCTTGTAACAATGATTGAGATGCACATGGGAAAATGCATCTCATTGACCTCTGGCTGATTATGCAGTTGTTTGAAAGGGTCAAGTGACCATACTCCATGGCCTCAAACAAGCCTGTCAATTGTGGTGATGGCAGGCTGGGGTGCAGAATCTTGTCCGACATCCTGGGAGAAGGGGTCCTGTCAGTGCAGACATATTTTGAGGGCTTAGGAAATAGAGGATATCTCTATCACCAATGAGAAACTTCCTTCACACAACTTCAAAAAGGTGATCACTTTCGGGAGCTGTGGAACGGGAGGAAACAAAAAGGAAGGTCATCATTCGGAAGAGTATTCTCCTTTTCACAGTGGCTCTGGAGATGTGGATGTGTGTATTCTCTTCTGAGGTGAATAAGTTCTTATCTACGGGCCTCCACACCTACCTCCCATTTGTGTTTCTCCAACATGCATCTGTTGAGCTGATTTGTGTTTGAGTTCTGTTAAGTACATTGCTGGGGATGTCAGGGGAAGGGGGCCTGGATCTCATACCTCAATTTTTACTTCAGCAGTGCATGGTAATAGTGTTATTCGTCTGTTCAGTAAAATTCGGGAACAGATCACAGCAGGAAAAATCCAAGAGCCATATGGAATGCTCTCTGTTCCATCCTATGGGTGCGCTCTGTCTCACAAGCTCGCTAGTGCCATTAACTGATCTATACGAGTGCAACATCCTTCCAGTAAAGAATCTACTACAAGGGTATAGCGGGTCAAAATTTACTGGTAAGCACTGAGTGAATGCTTGGAAAGAGGAACTGTTGATATTATGCGGTTTGAGTCCCCCATCCTCTAGAACAATTGGTAATCTAGACACCCCAGTAGAGGTGATTTACAATATAAAGTCTAATACCGGAGAAATGCCACAGAGTCCAGCAGAGATGAGACTTGTTAAACTGTTGGATGAGATGACATTAAAAGATAGTGGCACTCGTACATAAAACACTCTGTTATCCGAAGTAAGTACTTTAGCGATCAAAGTGTTCAAAGAGGTCTCCAAGGATTAAACTGTACAGATGGTAGAGTGACTTGTCTTGCAATGGATACATAAGAAGGTTTATGATGGTTTGAAGATCTTATAGCACTTTCTGCTGAGAACTGTCCTTGAGAAGTCAGTCATCCAGTTCAGAGTAAATGAAGAGCCCCAAAGAAAACCGAGTCATGCATTTCAAGAAAATTTGAAGACCTGACAGACCAAAGGAAGGCCTTTGTCAGAAGTAGTACGTCAAGAATAATAGTATCTGAAAATTAGCATCATGAAGATCTATGGGGCACATTCATTCTCCTTGATGTAAATGAGTGACAGCACCTTCAACTTCACTTTTGAACCATTTTTAGCCTCTTGTTTGTTTTCTCAGATGGAGGACTGAATGCAATTTATATTTTGTGCCTTTGTTCTTGATGAGAAGGTAGCAGGAATAAATGCATTTGGTACTTTAATGTTTCAGGATAGGAAAAAAGTGCTTAATGTACCAACAGGTGTCAACATCCTTGGTGGTACACTAGCCAAAGAACCTTACACCTTATTTTCTAGCCATTACAAACATATGCCACCCATCTGTCTATCTGGTATAATCTGAAGTGATGAGACTGGTCGAAAGACTGTTTCCCCATGGCACCACCACTTCATACCAATAAAGCCACTTCTTGTTAGGTGGAGGGCTGGTGGTTTGCTCTTCCTTTTTTTCCTCTCATGGTAAAGGGCCTCAGTTGTTGCTGTTGCAATTTTATTTGCAAATAGGGGCTATGAACCCACTGTAGCTGCCCTTTGCCATAGCCAAGAAGTATTGATATTTGGGGTTTTAGAGAGCCTTATCACCCTTACTAGTATATCATGACACAAATTAAAGTTTGCTGAAGATGCAGAAACACCAAAACTATAGAGGGTCTCTAAATTCAGGGAAAGGACCACATTTTCAGCACCTTTCTGAATTTAAGTAACTGATTAAGAACAGAGGTATAAAGGCTGCATATTCCATCTGGCTCTAGCTGCAATCAAAAGAACTCTGTCGCCCATATATTTTAGATGATATTGTGGGGACACAAGAAGATAAGGATTTGCGGATCTTAATATGCGAGAAGGAAAATGCCACTCAAGGCAATGCTGAAGTGGTGTCTATTGAGAGAATAAATCGCTTAGTGAACCAAACAAAGTAATTTAAAATAAATGCACTCCTTCACCGGGAGCCAAAGCAAAGAGGCTAACACAGAAAAGATAACATTACTGTGGTTTATGCCATTGGCCAACTTGGCTGCATAATTCTGAATCCGCTATAACTTACGGGTCAGAAAAGAAGACAGACCATAGTCTACAGCATTAAAGTACTCTAAACATGACAATATAAAAACAATCCGTTCAGCAGGGCCAAAAAGATGGAGCACACAACTTAGAGTACATTGGTGAAATAGTCATGATTTCACCACCTCTGAGACCTGGTGTGGTAGAGTTAGTTGTGAGTAAATTTGTATTCCAAACTTCTTCACCACTTTCACCAGGAGGGAGACTATAAATATTAAAGGCCAGCATGAATATTTCAAACACGTCGGGGGTTTAGGTGAGCACAAAATATTAGTCTTGTTTCCATTAAGTTTGAGAGAATGTCTACTCATCCAGCACTGCACCACAAAGAGGCCATCATGTAGTTTAGCAACCGCAGTCAGAGGGTCATCTTCTAGTTAAGATGGTGAGCTGGATATTATCTGCATATAAAAAAAAAAGAACCGAAAAGACTCGATTATATGGACCAAGGGAATAACAAAGAATAAAAAGAATTTGGCACTGAATAGAGCCTTAGGCTCCCTGCAGGAGCAAGGTCTTTCCAAGGACTCAAAGGGGGCCCACACCACCCAGAAATATGAACAGGATACAAAAAGCGAGTAAGCTAGAGCAAAGCCCATGCACTGATGCAAAGTTGATGAAGCAGTCAGAAGAACAGAACGTGAGTGACCGTATAGAAGGCTGCTATTAGATGCAGAAAGATCAACCCAGTAGGAATACAGACGTCAGCAGTGAGTGATACGTTGTCAAACACAAACAATGGTGAGTTCAATGCTATAACCTGCAAAGAAAACGGATTGGGAGGAATATAACAAGGTGAACCCTGATGTTTCTTCTTTTTAAAGCCTCCTGATTTAAACATGACTGTCTGGTTTCTTAATCTTTATTGGTTTAACAATCTTTGTGGTACCCAAATATGAAGATCTAAAAAAGGAAGATATTATATTTTTGTGTTGCCCGAAATGACAAGGTGGTTTGCCGTAGACACAGAAAACATTTCATTGAGTCTCAGTGGCAATTTTGATTTAAAAAAACAAGTGGTGTTATCAGCTGCAGCTATTTGTTTAAAAGCGTCTGCGCACACTTTGAGGACCGCCTTAAAGTCAATTTTTTTCTTCTGGGGAGGAGCTCAAAAAAATGTTCCACTGATTCCCATAAGGTGCAACTCTAAGTGCTTGGGGGACAGAAGAGTTGGATATCTTCTTAATTGTGAGTGCTGACCAGCATACTGTTTTCCCCAGAGTTTGCAACTGCATGCACTTTTATTTCAGTAAGGGGTTTAGGGAAAGCCAAGCACATTGAAACAAATCTTTGCTGCAGGTATCACTAATTTATTGGAGTCTGGTTGTCCTTAATGATTCGCTCATCAGAATAGCTGGCATAGCATTTCTTCTCTTGCACTTTTTTAATAAAAATAAAAGAGCGAGAACAGTGTGTCTATTGCAGAATCTAGAAGGTCAGGATTCCATATGGGTCTCGCTTGTGGCTTAGTTTTCATAGTACAAAACTAAACGATATCTGGACTGGAGGGGTAATCACCTAAAATGTTTCTTTTATTTTTTCACCAGCCCTGTTCAACACTTTGGGAAAACAGATGTCTGCCAATGGTTAAATCTGAGGAAAGTATCGAATTCAGTGTTTGAGGACAATGAAAGTCACAATATATTGTGAATTCTGTCTCAAGGGTAATATGGCATCTTCTGTTAAAAGTATACAGAGTGACCTTTGTCAGGCAAACCTGTGAATCTACACCTTGTTTTGGGACATTCCCTTTGAGTATGGTGTGTGTCTCTAGGGCTTTCCCCTAAAGAGCACCCTGCCCCAAGAGTTGGTTCCAGCAAGATATCTGTTCCGGGTGGACCTTTGAATGGGCTGCAGGGGTGAAAAAAGAGGGAGTTTCAGGCTTGTTTTACCTTCTTTGGGATTGTTATCTTTCCAACAACCTGGTGAAACAATTTCTAGATTGATTGTGTTACTGCTGGTCCCTTTAAGGCTTTTCTCCATTAGTGGTTATTTGAGGTAGAATAGAGTGAGGAGGCATCAAACAAGGTAAAACATCATTGTCTAATACAACATTTGCTGGAGCACCTATCCAGAGGCTTCTCAGATTCTGGAGAGAATCCTGATCCTTTTCTATGATCATAGACCCCACATTGTTAGTGAGTGGTCTCTCAACATCAAGGCCTACGATGGATAGCAGTACCCTCAACCATGGTGAGGTTCTCAAGATTATAAACAATTGTGTAAGAAATTGGACTAATATTTTCGAGGGAGCACATGCCACTTCAAGGAGTAATCACACTCTTGTCAGAGTGAACCCTCCAAGTGACTAAATTAAATTAATCTGTGCTCACACACAAGTAGCTATGGCACAGAGCAGACAGGCTGAACTTAGGGCAATGTGTTAACTATTTACAGAGTACCAAAACAGTAATAAAGTCAAAATGTTAATCAATAAAAAATCCCAAACGGGATAAGAAAAATAGAGTAAAATTAATATACAACATTACAAAAATCCACTAAGGGGAACACAAAATATGAACTTCTAATGTTTTAAGTGGAAATAGTGGCAAAAAGCACAAAGCTCCAATGTTACTCAGTTGTCGTGGTAAACAGAGCTCTAGGAGTAACTTGAGGCTGACAGCAATAGAGCGTAGATGGGATACATTAAACAGGTTCATCCTGGTCAAAGATTTTACCATGAAACTTAGTCTGACACCTACCTTTGCAGTAGTTTTTGCTTGCCTTACTGCAAAAGCCCAAAATTCCATGTGTCAGGGCATTTACAAGATGGTGAAATTCTTCCGCTACACCAAACATGGGCACTGGGTGTGTGCATGTTAAGAGTGTACTATGGTAATCTTAGTGACTACCCACTTTTTTTGAGTTTCATATAGCTTGAACTCGAGTCGAAGGTATCGGAGTGTTTTACATGAGCATCAGTTGCGTTACAGACAGACACATTCATTTTGTTAGGCGAGGGGAGATTACGTGATTTGCGCAGAATGTTGAGCAGACACTGCCGAGTCCCCAGCTTTTAGGGCGACCGTTTTAGCTGTTAGGCCACATCCGCTTCTAACATTGAAATCCAGGGAGGCACAGTACTCAAAACAAGCCCAGAGACACAAGCCAGGAAGGACAAAAGATAGGGATATACAAGATTTGTCTTGGTGTCCTGTTCTCTTCCTTTCAAATGCGCCCCAAGTGTCATATGTGGTTACAAAGACCTTCTAAGCAGGATTTTGCACTGTGCTGTCGAAAGGAGGCCCATAGCCGCACCCTGAATATTCTGTGGAGTTCAGGAGACCTTCCTGCCCATTCAGGCCAGCCTATTGTTTGATCGTGATGGGGCAGTGAAGCCAAATATTGGAAAGTATGGGGTCTGTGGCTATCTAATCAGTCATTGGGGCAATCGAGTGCATGTTCTATGTAATGTGGGATTACTGTAAGGCTGTCAAAAATCTAATGACCTGTGACTAATTGATTTGAGGCCCCTTCCATAAGTCGGTTGCTAACAATTTAATAAAAATAGGGAAAAGAATCTGACTCCACAAGTAAAGTGGATTTTTAATAACTATTATAAATGGTGGTTTAATTATTTTCTAACTGTTCCCTTTCCGGAGATACAGTATTTGTATTTAATATTGATCCCCAGTGTTTCTTTATTGGCCACCCAGGCTTCCTACAGGAAAAATAGCTTTTTGGTGGCAAGTCACTGCAAAGACATGCTAGCTTATTATTTCTACATGTTAATATATAGGGGTGACTTGTTCATATTTAAAAGGAAGATTTTTACCTGTCAAAAGGGTTTTACTTTAAAAGGTTGCAGTGCATGTTTTGCATTGTTAAAGTCATGCTACAATGGTATGCCTGAAGTCATGTTTGCACTGCCACTATAGTACATACCACAACAGGTGCTGCAGTCCACTAGTGGCATGTAACTTCCAGGCTCTTGGTACATTTTGTAACATATACTAGATATTTATTTGCAAGTTAAATATAACAATTAGGAGTATGTTGATTAGATTATGGTAAATGGTGGAGCACACTACCACTTGTTAGCAGGGTAAAGTGTACAGAGGTCTGAAACAAGCAAAAATATAGGGGTACATTAGAAAGCAAAATAATCTGGGGTGACCTCACAGAAAAGATATTTCCTACAGATTGTTTAACTTCTAATCTTTTCTTAGAGTCAACCCATTAACCTACAAGTGACCTCAGCTTCCAGTTAACATACAGTTGGGTGGTTCAAATGCTAGGTAGAGAGGCAGTGACAATGAGGTTCATCTGCTAAATATATAAGTGCCAGATCTTCTGTGGCAAAGGAGGAGGAATATGCTCTTCTTGCCCTGCCTCAGGAAAATGACTCTGCAACAAAGCGAAGAAGAAATAATTATTCTCAGGCATTGGCAATCACTCGGAGAAGCAACCTGTTACATTGTTTTGCCCAAATTACCACTTTAGACAAAGACTAACGATATGGAAAACAGGAACAGTTCTGCCGGAACTGCAGACATGTCACCTATAGACATACAGGCAACTCCAGACTGCTTTCTGCATATTCACACCTCTCAGTGATGCATAGCTTGAGTCCTATGTCACAGTGGAGGAGATTATCTCAAGCATTCCTTCCATTACTTTGTTGCAGTAGGTGCTTTAAGTGCAATGAGTATGCACAGATATGCGTCCAATGCATTGAGTAGGCCAGCTCCAAAATTAAGATGAGTGAGCGTATTGCGACGTCCTAGATAAACTTGTAGCTTCAATGTGAAGGAGGAGGTGTTTTGTGCTCTGAAGACTTGATTTTCCAGAATTCTGACTGTGCATTGTTTTAGGACATTGTCCTGCCACCTGAGATGTCGCCTTTGAACACTAGAACAAAATGTGCTAATTCTTTCACTGGGATAAGGAGTCGTGGAATCTTGGGATCCAACTGGATGAGGCAGACCAATCCTTTATGAAGAGCATCAGAAAGGATCTGGAGCAGGCGAACTGTACTGCTGGAGAGGAACAGGTAGGCCAGTAGTCCAAACTAGGTAAAGATAGGAAGCCATGGTGCCGTCCAAGGTCCACTTCAATAAGGGCCAAAAGTGGACTCCCTGTACTGATGATGGCCTATCCCAGCAACATTCGTACACGTGTCTGGGGCACTGCATTAAAAATTGGTCAGTGTGTCTGAAGACGGCCTCTTCAAGTGTAAGGACATACCAGGGAAGGGTGTGGTCTACAATGCTGTATTTCCTTGTTGTCTTTTGGTCCACAGCTGCGTACCGCATGTTGCTTCCTTGCAGGCTCTGCTGTTCCAGAAAGAAGGTGGTGGACCAGAGTGCATGTCACTAGGAGGCTCTCCGAGGGGATGGGTATTTTTCCTGCTGGAATGAGTTCTTACCATCTAGTACATTTTATATTTGAGAATCCCACTCTGTTGGAGACGGGAGGGAACGGTGGTCTATCCATTTTATTTTGCCTTCAGCAAGTGTTGATTGGATCCTCTGGGCTACTAGCCTGGAGATGAGGAGTGATAGAAAATTGAGAAATCTGCTTGGATTTTCCCTCTGAGACCCTACACTTTAGCTGTCAATGGTACAGATCATTGCCCTAAAAGCAAGAAGTCTAAAATCTGTTAATAACAGTGTTAAGGTTTGGAGCTCTATGTGGGAGAGGTACGATGATATCATTGCCCTACAAGAAACCCATCTGAATTGGCAAGAGGAGTCTTACCTCTGCTATAAGCGGCACCCTGTAGATGTTTGCTCCTCATCCTACACAAAACACAATGCTCTCACATTATTCTTCCGCAACAATTTTCAAATCACACCACTATCCAGCAACAAAGAAGAAAAGAAAAAGACATATGTGATGATCATGGATCGCTCCATGGCAGGCGACTTATGGTGGCCACATTATATGCTTATAAATATGGTCAAGGTAAGTTTTTGATATCCTTTTTCAATACTTTGGTGGGGTTTGCTGAGCGAGACATAGTGGCAACTAGTAATTTAAACTCTGTTTGGGAAGCAAGTATAGATCAATGTGAATCTTATTCGGCTCGTTCTGGTATGTTTGGATAGACTGTGGCATGGTGAGGAATGCTCTGATGCTGCTGGTGGGGGGAGGCTGTGATAAAGGCAATTGTAAAATCAGATCATACCTTGATCTCTTTCCCTAAATTTGGGCTCAGAATACCTAGACAGGGGAAATGATTCCTGCACCCCGTTTTAATAAAGAGACCCAGTACTCTGAGCGGAATTACAAACCCAAAATTACAAATATTTCCTGTACAATGAATCAAAGGAAGGTAAGCCTTCAAGGCTGCTATAAGGGGTAGATGTACTGGAATTCTATTGAGGTTAAAGAGGTCAAAGTACAAGCAGAAGGGGCAACTTGCAGAACAGCTCTGCAGGGCTGAACAGGAGTACAAGTCTAACCAAGCCCAAGCCTGTCTCAGGACTGCAATGCTCTGGAGGAAAAACCCAATGCTATTGCCACCAATAAGACTTAAGGGCCTACTCCATCCTATGAAACTCACTGATGACCTTGGTAATATAGTAGGCCCACTACTAGGCCAAAAGATCAAACAGAAGGTGGAGTGTTCACAATGAGACATCATGTCTCATTGCAGAGTGAAGCACAGCCCGGAAGGAGATCATTTATATACCTAGTGTAAGTGGTCAACCATGTTTTAAAGTAAAGGATCTGTCAAGCAAGATGAAGACAGTTGAGGCAAGCAGCACTGTTTTGAAATGTTACAGTGGTGTATCGCGCAGACAAACTCAGATTGGAGAAAACGTAAATATACGATTAAAATATGTATAAAGTAGTTGTTCGAAAGGTTTGGAAAGGAAACAGAAAGGACAGAAATCAGTCTCGGAGTGTTGGATCAAGCAATTTTCTTGAGAAAAAGAAGAATAGTGACTTATTTGAAGGGCTTGGAGAACAAGTGGAAGTAAATAGGGAAAGAGAAAGGTACCATAGGTGTTCAAGGAATCAAAAGGTGCAGAAGAGGAGAGCATAGTCCGAATGTAGAATACAAACCTTATCTACAACCACAAACCTAGGCTTGGTACGTCTTAAGCCTATTAGCCTGAAGTTACAAAAATGAAAATTATTGATAGTGCAGAACTGAGAAAGCACAGTCAGGGAGGGCCAGAACTACGCGCCCAGGAAAAAGACGGTTTACCAGTAGAGCGCTGCCAAGACCTGCTGTCCCACAGCTAATATCACACTATCAGGGATGGAGGGAAGACCGCAAACCAGCGAGAAACAGAGTGACAGGGAGCATCTTGAGTACCTACGGTGCAGGGACCGAGAGCTACACAGCACAAATGCCACAAATTAGGTGAGTGGTGTAGTGTGGCCCACCAACACAGAAGATGGCCAGGTGAATGACACATCAATGTTACCCAGCCAACATGGGTGTGACCTATTGCAAATGAAGCAGGACATGAAAAAACAACAGCGATACACTGCCACAAGATGAGTTGCAAAACGACCACAGAAACAGGCCTTATGGTAAAGGTAATTTCCCCTCTGAATAAATCTAGGAACTTTTATCACCGAGTTCTTCCCAATCCAGGGTAAACAACTAAGGAGCCAAAGACAGTAACCAGAATGGAAGACCAAGAAAAACGGTGTAGGAAAGTGGGTTTCTGTTGCATTTCCCTCCCCCCCGCCACCAACCCCCCTCCCTCCCATTTTTTGACAGAATTTTGATGCACTTTGACTTGATGTGTCCCGAGTCCCTGCAAATCAGGTTCCCAGAGCCTGTGTTCATTCTTAAAAACGTACCCTGGTACCCCCATTCGGCAACTCTCTGGCCACATGCAAGTCCCTTGTAAAAGGTACCATGGGTACCAAGGGCACTGTGACCAGGGAAGGCCTTTAAGGCTGCAGTACATATTGTGCAACCCTTAGAGGTCCTGTACCATTAAAACACGCACTGCCATTGCAGGCTGCGTGATTTGGTGCATAGAAAAGTGAAGAGTCGACATGGCAGCCTGCAACCCACTACCTATAGTGTAGGCAAGACACCCCTCTAGGTGTGTGCACTATACCACTGGTGAGGGTACAGTTGCATGAGCACTGTACCTCTACAGTGTCTAAGTCCATTCTTAGACATTGTAAGTGCAGTAAAGCCATACAAGAGTATATGGTCTGGGAGTTTGTCATTATGACATCCACAGTATCAGACCACAGGAGGTAGCCCATAAACCACAGTGAGACTGGGGCGGTACATGATATCTAACAACAATGTCTGAATGTGGGATTCATTGGAAGGACAAGTTATTCCAAGGGGAACCGTATCATAGAGTATCGGAGGAATGAATCCATACAGGGAAGACACAGGGAGACCAAGAATGTAGGGAAGAATTATATTTTCAACACATGATGGACATATTACGTCATATGTACATATCATACAGGTGAGAAGCACTGCGTGACACTTAGTGGAAATGTAACCAACAAAATACTGTGCACAAGTGCTCGTGGAATTTGTGACGGCGCAAGTGACACAAAGTGGTATTTACAGCGGTGAAAGGGCGCAACAGAAAAAACAATGGTACATTAAATATGCCGGAGTTGGGGCATTTACACAATTAATGCAGGAATTTTCAAGGAACAATAGAGCAAATGCCCATGTTAAAAATGCGCCAAAAGTAACGCTGTTGAAGTCGACGGCATTTCGGCCTGTAACATTCTAGGCCATCATCAGGACTGGTTACACATATTTGGGGCAGTGCTAAGGTAAAAGGAGAAACATATCTCAAAAAAGAACTCAATTTGAAATGGACCAAAGAAGGAAGAAAGGGAGAGCCGTGCAGCGGAGTGGTGACCACGGGCGACGGAAGGCGATCAAGCGTGAAGGACTACTGAGCGGCCTAGGGTGAGGGGGCAGCAAGGGGAGATAGACAGAAAGACAACTCAAAGAAGTGTCAGAAGGAGTGGCCGTTTGTGCATGGATACAGCGACGGAGCCGAGTGACTCACGCAAGCAAAGAGAGCGGTGGACGAATGCATGCGTGCAGTGCCCAAGAGATAGGCATCTGTACATGGTCGTGGCGATGAATAGTTCGGTGTGAGAGCGAACCTCGTGAAATGCCCTAATGAATGGCATCTTATGCATGGTCGAAACTGCGAATCAAAGTGACTAAAGTAGGTGACTGTGCACATCCATAACGGTCCGGTGCAGTGAACGGATATAGCGGTGGGAAAGGTGGAAAAATGACCAAGACCGGCAGCGAGCAGACCACAGGCAATGTATACTAAAGCACCGTGAAGGGAAATGGCTTACTTGCACGGAAATGGTGGACAAAATTATCCAGCAGGTCAAGGCCTCGAGGAAAATGGGGGAGGTCCGTGAAGGTCTAGACTGGAAAAGGGGAGAAAGGAGAGGGTAAGGGGAAAGCCAGGTCCGAGAGGGACTGGAGAAAGGGGGACAGGGGCAGCACTTACTTGATCGAGGGCGGGGGACACAGTCAATGAAAAAGCTGGAAAAGGAAAAGAAGGGGTTAAAATTCGGGCCAGGTAGAGGAGCAAGGGAAGAGGGCCAAACGAGGGGAGAGAGTACTTACAATTGAAGGGCGAGTGAATCACCGGGAGGGAGTCCGTGGCTAGTAGGTGGCCGGCGTCAGTCCGGCGGCGAGTGATGTGCGAGGAGCCCGGGCGGAAGGTATAGAGACGGAGCTTCCGGGTCACGTGGCAAGTCCCTTCACGGTGCTTTAGTATACATTGCCTGTGGTCTGCTCGCTGCCGGTTTTGGTCATTTTTCCACCTTTCCCACCGCTATATCCGTTCACTGCACCGGACCGTTATGGATGTGCACAGTCACCTACTTTAGTCACTTTGATTCGCAGTTTCGACCATGCATAAGATGCCATTCATTAGGGCATTTCACGAGGTTCGCTCTCACACCGAACTATTCATCGCCACGACCATGTACAGATGCCTATCTCTTGGGCACTGCACGCATGCATTCGTCCACCGCTCTCTTCGCTTGCGTGAGTCACTCGGCTCCGTCGCTGTATCCATGCACAAACGGCCACTCCTTCTGACACTTCTTTGAGTTGTCTTTCTGTCTATCTCCCCTTGCTGCCCCCTCACCCTAGGCCGCTCAGTAGTCCTTCACGCTTGATCGCCTTCCGTCGCCCGTGGTCACCACTCCGCTGCACGGCTCTCCCTTTCTTCCTTCTTTGGTCCATTTCAAATTGAGTTCTTTTTTGAGATATGTTTCTCCTTTTACCTTAGCACTGCCCCAAATATGTGTAACCAGTCCTGATGATGGCCTAGAATGTTACAGGCCGAAACGCCGTCAACTTAAACAGCGTTACTTTTGGCGCATTTTTAACATGGGCATTTGCTCTATTGTTCCTTGAAAATTCCTGCATTAATTGTGTAAACGCCCCAACTCCGGCATATTTAATGTACCATTGTTTTTTCTGTTGCGCCCTTTCACCGCTGTAAATACCACTTTATGTGTCACTTGCGCCGTCACAAATTCCACGAGCACTTGTGCACAGTATTTTGTTGGTTACATTTCCACTAAGTGTCACGCAGTGCTTCTCACCTGTATGATATGTACATATGACGTAATATGTCCATCATGTGTTGAAAATATAATTCTTCCCTACATTCTTGGTCTCCCTGTGTCTTCCCTGTATGGATTCATTCCTCCGATACTCTATGATACGGTTCGCCTTGGAATAACTTGTCCTTCCAATGAATCCCACATTGAGACATTGTTGTTAGATATCATTATGAAATCCACAGCACCATAAAGGCTTTAATTAATTCTGGGAAGTTTGGTAGCAAACTTCTCAGCATAAAATAACCCCACACTGATGCCAGTGTGGGATTTATTATATAATGCACTCAGAGGGCATCATAGAGATGCCCCCTGAAAAACAACCAGTCTCTGGTGGGTTCCCTGACTGGTTAACACCAGCCTGCCACTATGAGACATGTTTCTGGACCCCTGGGGTGGGAGCCCTCGCTCCTTGGGCCCAGAAACAAAACCTTTCCTGAGCAGAGGTGGTCACACCTTCCCCCGGTCAGGAAGAGCAATCTGTGGCAGGGGAGCTTCAAAGGCCTTGCCGCCTCTGTAACGCGACACCCAGCCTCTCCTGCTATCAGAAGCAGGCCCCCTTCCTGTCTCACCCCTTTTTTGGCAGGAAAAATTAGAGAAGCTCTAAAGGTGGGCCGACCTGTGCCAACTCTACCCCTCAGGTGGGGGAGGCGAGGTGAAGCTCACTCTTCAGTTCCCACCATCTTGCAGATGGCAGCCACTCTTCAATCAGGGTTAGGGATTGCGCCCCCCCCACCCCCGTGGGGTGAGCAGACCAAGGGTGCAGTCACAGTAAGGTCAGTAGCCCACTGGCTACTGACCTCGAGACCCCTAAAACACCCCCCAAATACAGTATTTAGGGGCAGCCCTTAACCTAGAAGGCAGACTCCCGCCACCTACGAAGAAGCACGAAAGAAGACGCACAGCAGAGGAGACTGCAGAGAACTAACCTGGCCCCAGCCCTACCGGCCCATCTGCAGTTTCCAGAGATCCTGCGCCAAAAGTCACCTTGTCCTGCAGCCAGCGACCACCAGAACACCTGAGAGGACTGATTGCCTTCAACAAAGGTTGGATCTCCTGCAAACAGAAGCTCTGTTCAAAGGAAGATCTCCAAAGAAAGACTGAGTCTGCTGAAGATAAAGAAACCCAATGCCTGGAATAACCACTGCACTAGTCGCCTACGGCCCAAGTCAGAGTGGCCCATCAATCCTAGCGAGGTCCCCCTGCGCTCCAGAGTCTGAGTCCACCGTGAGTTGACCCCTCCAGGACTCCCCGACTCCGCCTGCAGCCTCTGCATGGAGACCCCCCCAACCGCAAGTGGCCCGGTAAGGTGAAATCCGACCTCAAAAGGCACCCCAGCAACCGGCCGCCGTGCACCCTGGAGAAGAGCACCTGAGGTGCACCTACATCCCCAAGCCCCCCAACTTAACTCCCCTGCTGTTGGTTCCTCCCGGAAGACTTCCTGGACCGAACCTGCAGCCAAAACCAGCAACTCCCATTGAAAACTACAGGGTACCCGAGGCCAAATCAGCTCCCTGTACCAGGTCGCCCCTGTGCCGCTGTGGGTGAAACTGGTGTGCCAACTTGCATCCCCCTTTGCCCTTAGCTTAACCCTAGGAGCTTTGTTCCCTCAACCTTGTGGCATGCCTGAGACCAGCCACCAACAGACGGCCCCCTAACCCCCATAGGATAACATTGGACATCAGCACTCTGCACTTGGC
This sequence comes from Triturus cristatus, assembly GCF_964204655.1. NCBI lineage: Eukaryota > Metazoa > Chordata > Amphibia > Caudata > Salamandridae > Triturus > Triturus cristatus. The sequence goes on from NC_140594.1 coordinate 814,817,553, forward strand.
CGCCCTAGTGTCGCTGAGCGTTCTTTTTGAGTGCATACTTGACCCTGGGTGAATATTTGTTCTAACCCCAGAAACGAAACCCTAAAGACCGTTTACTTACCTACAAACCTATAACCTCATATACCTCCATAGTACTGCATTGACTGTTTTTCTCTGAAAAACTTTCAAGTGTTGAGGGTGTTTGTATGGAAAGATAAGTAACAGTTTTTTTTTTTTTTGCAAAACTGTTTTACTTACCTTTTATCTAAGAAATGTCCCAGTGTGATATCTAGGCATATCACATTGAGAAGAAAACGTAATCTAAAGTAATCCAAAAGTAATTTCAACTATATTTAAAGATTTTACAAACCTGTAACAAAGTCATTTTCATTCAGCTTGTTTGTATTGTTCAACCTGCTTGAAAGGTACTACTTTACTTACCTGAACCAAGTCCTGCTTGGTTCTAAAAATAAAATACAATAAAAGAAGTATTTTTACACAGACAATTGGTCTAAGTTCAGTCTTTGAGTGTGTGCTGTCATTTCTTGCCTGAGTGTGTACAATAAATGCTTAACACTACCCTCTGATAAAGCCTTAGTGCTCACCCACACTACCACAAATAGAGAGTAAGGTATTATCTACTTTAACCTCTGTAAGCCACTGGCCTCTGTGCACACTATACCTTACTTTGGTACAGCATAAACAGAGCCAGCTTCCTACAACAGGCCCAACCACTGCAGCGGGTACAATATTCTACAGGGGGGGGACAGATGCACATATCACAATCACTAAATCAACTCTTGTTAAGGCATGAGCAGGGGAGATTTAAGGGAACAGTGGCAAGCGGTAGCCCTGCGGCATTTCCTTGGGTCAGTTCTACTTGCAACAATGCTGAACATACTGCAATGGACACACAACTACATGGAACCAGAGTTTTTAACGAACACCTGAATCACATTTGTTTGGCATAAGCAGACCCATGACTTCTCCATGAGAACTAATAGCTATCTTCTCAATCGCTGATCACACTGGGACTGCACAACCTCCCAAAACTACGCCCCCACCACAGAGCAAATACAAACTCTGCACTTTCCACAAGGTCTACCACAAGGAAACCACACAGAATTGTAAGACAGGCCTGAAAGTGATTGAATCTCCAATTACAACTGCATAGACTGCAAAGCTAATATGTTAACACCCCAAGATGACATCTGAACAGACCCTGCTGCTGACGGACTTGGCACTGGAGGTCATTCTCGAAGAACTTACCATTTTCAGACTATCCATGGCGACAGTGAAAGACAGCAAAGACCTAAAGAGACATCTTCTCAATCAGCTTCAACATTGCCTCCTTCAAGGCCCGTGTTAAGCAAACAGTAGATTACGTAAGATTTTGCTCAGGATACCATCCAATGCAGGAAGATGCTCCTAGCACTCAGGCTGAGATTTAAAAAACTGGACATCAGATACAGCCTTTTGGACTTCACAACCCTGCTGATTATATGCTACAAAACACAGTAGTATGACAAACCAGGCCAATTGGAAGGAATGTTAGTCTCTCTTGAAGAATAGAAATGGTTATCACCCAGACATCAGTGTACATATCCTTAGGAACAGTCGGAAGAGAAATTGGAGACCTTGTGACTGAACGAAAGGAGCAGACTAAAGGAAGTAACTCAGCAGTGGTCAATGGGGCAGAAACACCGAAAGACAATTGAGCGACAAGGGACAAATCTAGATCGCCGATAAAAGGAAATGAGTGGGAAAGAAGAGAGGAAAGGCGTGGGGGGGGGGGGGGGGGGGGGGGGGAAGCATAAGAAGAGAAGACAAAAGGAGTGTATATTAAAGGGCCTCCAGGGTAGCCGCAGCGCGGTATGTGTTCAGCCATCAGGGCCTGCTATGGGTTCTACTGCATTCCCGTCCGGTACCTCTATGCTCAAAAAGGACGTCTCCAAAAAGATTTGACCTTTTATGACCCAAGTAGATTGTGGCACCTCAGAGAAAGGGAATAAATGTTAATTTCGCTCACCCATGTCAGGAGATTCTGTACTGTCTATTTCCTAACCTTGACCTCCCTAATTGGAAAGATTAGACACTACTATTGAATAGAATGGAGTGTCTGACCATGAAAAAATTCATATTAAAATAGACATGGGGCTCACAAACTCCCAGAAAGGACAGTGGTGGCTCAACATGTCCTATTACCAGAAGCCCACAAACAAATGGAAATTTACATCCATGCTGCGTATACACCTAAGGGGAAAAAGAGCACACAGTAATGTTCAACCAAATTGTGTGGGTAGCGGGCAAGGCAAGCGTGAGAGGTAAGAATGAGAGACTTAGACCGCCGCATAGGAAAAGCTCAAGAAAACAATCAGTCTAGAATCACAAGTGACATCACTCACCTACCTATTTGAAATCACATACAGTGACTGATCTACACAATCTCTTACAGGCAAAACTTGTACTGAAACAATTGTTTGCATCTCAGGTCAAAAAAGCTATGTACAGGCTGAGGCAGCACCAATATGAGATGGGGTAAATGTGGGCAGGCTCTTGGCCATGTAACTTGGACAAGCGGCTCAACTCACCACACCTGCTATAAGAGGCAAATCAGGTGAAATAGTCATCGACTTGTTAGATATCCGTAATACATGCACAGATTATTACAATGCACTCTATATGGATAAATGCCTACCAAAAGTCAACCTATATCAAACCTATATACGAAATCAATATACAACCAAAGATATATTTACAGAAGTAATGACTGCCGTATAACAAGGCACCAGGACTAGATGGATATCTGGCACAATACATTAGGCTCAATAAACACCTACTAGTTTCATTGCTATTCAAATTTTTTAAAGAGAAGATTAACACCACCAAATCTCCCTCTATAGATCACATTATTACTGAAACCTGGGAAAGACCCACTAGGTTGTGTCTGCTATTAAAACAGATATGAAAATTCTAGCATAAGTGTTGGTCTACTGACTTAAACAAGATATACCAAGTCATACGAAGATTAACTGAGCTTTATACCATGCTACTCAGTCCTCGGAGTCCCATCTGAGATCGCTCACACAGATACTTTGGCTAAAGAAAGATAACAAAGAAGAGAAGGTGAAGCTCTTGTTGGATGCGGGGAAAGCATTTGATAGGATGAAGTGGCTACCTGTTGTGCATATTGAAATGCTTTAGCCTAGTAGAACAATTTCTTAAAACAGTCAAATGGCTGTATACTCATTTTGGCAGTGTTCAGATGTAATAGACACATCAACTTACTTTCAGATATAAAGAAGGAAAAGACAGGGATGCCCACTATCCTCACTGCTTTGTGTCTTGGCCCTAGAACCTTTAGCCAAGCCATAAGACAAAATAATTACATTGAAGGCATTATGACAAAGGTGTGGAAAGACAAGAACCTACTATATGCAGATGAGATACTAGTCAGTCTCCAACCCTCAAAAGTCCACCCACATCTAATACACATGTTCTCTAGATTCTCCTTATCCTTTGTGTACAAAACTGATTGGGGTAAATGCAAGGCTTTACCTTTGACGCAATTTACGGCAGTAGCCTCAAGAGTAGAACATTCTTTTAAATAGAAACTGACCAACCTGAAATATTTAAGGAATCACTGTAAAAATAGAGCGAGCCCACATGGTTAAAGATAACATGGACCCACTGATTTCAACAATAAAGACAGATGTACAGAGATGGTCCTCACTTACTGTGTCCATGTGGAGCAGGACACAAATGCATAAAATGAATTCAATCGCCGGCATTAATTACATGTTCGCAATGCTCGCACTATCTCTACCTGCCCATAGAATCTGTGAACTCACCAAGGTAATGAAGACATTCATCTGGGTAGTAAGAAGACCACATCTAAAAAGGAGTACACTCATGGCCACAACTTACGGTGAGAAAGCAAAAGACACATAGATGATGGACGGAATATAGGGTAAATCAAACATTCACCCCAGTTAATAGATCTAGGTTAAAGCCATTGTTCTTTTGCTCACCATGCCACCCCAATTTGGACCCAGCCATGTGCAAATCAGTCTGGAACCTGTGCCTCATGGGATCAGTCCAGCCCGAACTGCCAAGCCCTGCCTGGACCGGAAGCAAGCATCCTGGGACCGGTTTCGGGGCATTACCCCTCATCAGCCAGGCTACCTTGAATCTAGTGGCACAGTGAGCCCAGGACCCACGTCTGGGCATACCCGGTGCACTTAGGGCAAGAAAGAAAAAGACACAGATAATGGACGGAATGTAGAGTAAATCAACCATTCACCCCCAGTCAATAGATCTAGGTTAAATCCATTGTTCTTTTGCTCACCATGCCACCCCAGTTTGGACCAAGCCACGTGCAAATCAGTCTTGACCCTGTGCCTCATGGGAACAGTCCAGCCCGAACTGCCAAGCCAGGTCTACCCTGGAAAAAGCACATGCTGAATACTGACTCGCATTTCAGTTGTCACCAATAAGCTACATGCTACACACACGTCTAGATACATCTCAATGTGTTCTATGAAAGATTGCTAAAGGAGCAGAGGGGGCTGATCGGATGATAACCTTTATATATGTGAATCAAAAACCCAGTTGGCATCCAAAACGAGTCCTAAAAGCGACAATTCATGCTTGGCAAAGCAGACACGTGAAAAAGAGGGAAGATTATGTCCTCCATAAAGAGGTCCTACTGGAGGGCAAACACAACAAGCATTGGCATAGCCAATAGGTCTCGCCTTTGGGACATTATAAGTGTTTAGCCATTCAACAGTTGATGTTGCACCAAGGATATTGTGCTGCATAATTAAATACTTATAAGGTCCCAAAGGCGAGACCTATTGGCTATGTCAATGCTTGTCTAGTTAAGGCTGCAGTGCGATCCGTTCAAGACCCACAAGGTCCCAAGATCCACTCACATAAGGAAATGATCAGTTTAGGAATGAACTCTAGGCCTCCACTTTGAAGGTAAACCCTCTCTCCACTGTAAACAGTGACGCCCTGCTCCTCGTTAATTTACTGCGTGTGATCGTGAGCAGGTGGAGACATGTTCAATGACGAAAACGTCTTCCTGATACCTGCACTCTGCGTTGTAAACACAGCAGTATGTCACTCGGCGAGCACTTGAAATGTGTAGGCATCGTAGGCTGGCGGCCTCATGGTCTAGCAGATGTGTTTTCAGATAAAAAAAGTCATGATATCTTAGGTGGCCTCAGGCTACATTTGTAACTGGTGAAGACATTTCTTTAATCCACGCAAATAGCTCACCCCTCTCAGCCGGGTCATCGAGTTTATAAAAAAGAATGTCAGTCAAAACTGAACAGTGCATGAGCTCCACCAACAGCGACAATGCGCCTGGAAAGACACCTCTCAAAAACGCACCGCTATACTTCACACGATTTTTAAAGAACAATTTAACGGGGACTCAAAACACAGCAAAATATTGTTTTCACTTCAATATGAACAACGGGTTGCTGACAATGCAAATGCTATCAAGTTGGACAGCAATGAAAATTCGTTTTCTGTAGACGTTCTCTAAAGCTGTAAAGAGGCGGTCCTTTTTCAAACACATCCCATGCGTGACCGCTGGGTGGTCAGTGAAGCCATAATTAGGACGGCAGTGCTTCAATAGATAACTAGCGCGCGCTCGCGCTGCAAGTTAAAAAAACATGAAAAGACAAGCCTGTGCGCCTCGCACTGCAAGTTAAACAAGCAACAGAACATTGGAGAGGCGGAGCGAGGAGCGCGCTTGTGCGCACAACAGCAAGCTGGTGGCTGCCTTTGGCAGCACTTTAAAAACTCGCTTGCGCTGGCTCTAATGAGTCCTAAAGAACAAGTTACTTACCTTCGGTAACGCTTTTTCTGGTGGATACAGTATCTGCCTGTGGATTCCTCACCTTGTGAATATCCCCTGCGCCAGCAACATTCGGAAACTTTTGTAGCAGTCCACGCCGATGAGGTCGAAGACTACGTCACAGAGGCACGGCTTCGCTCGCGACTCCGCTGACGTCACCGGCTCCATAAGAAGACCTCGTCGGCGTGATAACGTCAGTTCCGCCCTTTTTTTCCGTGCCTTCGAGGCACACGGATGACGGCAATATATACACAGTATATAATATACAAGCAACACACATAGTATGGAGAATAAATAGAAAGGCAAAAGAAATAACACAATGCCTTCGACAGTAACAAAACACATTTTGAAACACCACTAGAAGAAGTGCAGGTATAGAAGGATGGACAACGGGGAGGCAAATGGGTCAGTGAGGAATCCACAGGCAGATACTGTATCCACCAGAAAAAGCGTTACCGAAGGTAAGTAACTTGTTCTTCTGATGGATACATCTGCCAGTGGATTCCTCACCTTGTGAATAGATTCCACAGCAGTCCCCACTCCCGGAGGAGGGTGTCCACCCTTCTATACCAGAAAGTCATAATGGACGGAACGAGCAAAGTGTCCGTCCCTCCTCACCTCGGTGTCTAAGCAATAATGTTTTGCGAAGGTGTGGAGGGAGGCCCAAGTTGCCGCCCTACAAATGTCCTCCACAGGAACCCCCCTAGACAAAGCAGAAGTGGAAGACTTTGCTCTAGTGGAATGAGCTCTCAAACCCTCTGAAGGTTCCTTACTAGCCAAAGAGTAGAATATCTTGATGCACAAGACAATCCATCTGGAAAGGGTGCCCTTGTGCACCGCTCTCCCTTTCCTGCAGCCAACAAAGCCCACGAAGAGCTGGTCATCAACTCAAAAGTCTTTTCTCCTGTCCAGGTAGAAGCTCACCGCCCTCTTAGGGTCCAAGCGGTGAAGTCTCTCCTCCTCCTTGGAAGGGTGAGGGGGAGGATAGAAGGAAGGAAGGGTAATGGACTGCCCCAGAAGGAAGGGAGTAACCACCTTAGGCAAAAACGCAGCCCTGGTCCTGAGTACCATTCTTTCAGCATGAATGGTCAAAAACGGGGGTTTTGAACTTAGAGCTTGAAGCTCACTTACCCTCCTTGCCGAGGTAATTGCAATGAGGAAAACCGTCTTAAAAGACAACAGTCTCAAGGGACACTTGTGTAAGGGCTCGAAGGGAGAACCCATCAGATAAGTCAAGACAAAGTCCCATTGAGGCACAATAAAGGGAGTAGGAGGAAATCCGTTTGTGAGGCCCTTGAGAAATCTAAGCAAAATAGGTGATTTGAACAATGAAGGTTGGTCCGGCAAGCAAAGGAAAGCCGACAAAGCCGATAAGTATCCCTTTACTGTGGCCACAGCAAAGCCTTGCTGAGCAAGAGAAAGGGCAAACTGTAGAATGTTAGATAGACGAGCCTTCAAAGGATCAATTGACTTCTCTCCACACCAGAGAACAAATTTAGACCACCTATAGGAATATATAGATTTGGTGGAATGACGTCTGGCAGACAAAATTACATCTACCACATCAGGTGGGAGAGAAAAAGAATTCAGGTTGCCCCGTACAATCTCCAGGCATGAAGGTGTAAGCTCTGGAGGTGGGGGGTGTAGAACCTGCCCCTCCGATTGCGAGAGGAGGTCTGCCCTCAGCAGGAGATGGATTGGAGGCCACGAGGAGAGGTGGAGAAGATGTGTGTACCACACCCTTCTTGGCCAATCCGGGGCGATCAAAATGACTTGGGCCCGGTCTTGGCGAATCTTCCTCAGAACCCGAGGAATCAAGGGTATGGGAGGAAACGCGTAAAGGAGTAGTGAGCTCCAATCTATCCGAAACGCGTCCCCCAATGCTCCCTGCATCGGATACTGGAGACTGCAGAATGACGGGCAGTGAGCATTCTCGTGAGTGGCGAACAGGTCCACCCGAGGAGTCCCCCACATCCAAAAGACGTGACGAACCACCTCCGGATGGAGCCTCCACTTGTGGTCGGCGGAGAACTGCCGACTGAGACTGACTGCACGTACGTTCAGAATCCCGGCCAGATGATTTGCCATCAGACAAATCTGATGGTCCCGAGCCCAGGACCATAGACGCAGAGCCTCTCTGCAGAGACAAAGAAACCCCATCCTCCCTGTTTGTGGATATACCACATCGCGGTAGTGTTGTCCGTCAGGACTTGAACAGACTGATCGCGAAGGGAAGGGAGGAAGGCCTTGAGTGCTAAACTAATCGCCCGCAATTCCAGAAGGTTGATGTGAAGCAACCTCTCCTCTGGAGACCAAAGACCCTTAAACTCCAGATCCCCCAGATGAGCACCCCACCCTAAAGTGGATGCATCCGTAATCACTGTGGCCACCGATGGAGGCAGATGAAAGGGCTTCCCTTGAGACAGATTGCCCTCCACGCTCCACCAAGACAGATCCGCCGCAGCTTCTCCGGAGATTCTCACAGACTCCCTGAGATCTCCCTTGTGCTGATACCACTGCCTGCGGAGGCACCACTGGAGCGCCCTCATGTGCCAGCGTGCATGGTTGACCAAAAGAATGCAGGAAGCAAACAGACCGAGCAGGCGAAGGACCTTCAGAACTGGAACGACCGCTCCATTGCAAAATAAAGGAATCATTTCCTGTATGTCGAGAATCCTTTGAGGAGGAGGGAATGCTCGACACACAGTAGTGTCCAGTACCGCACCTATGAACAGGTTGCGCTGAGAGGGCACCAGGTGAGATTTGGGCCACGTTTATCGAGAAACCCAATTTGTACAACAGCTGAGCTGTATCCTGCAGATGATGTAGCACCTTCTCTGGCGACTCTGCTTTTATCAGCCAGTCGTCCAGATAGGGGAAAACCCGAGATCCCCGACCTTCTGAGATGGGCTGCCACCACTGCCATCACCTACGTGAAGACTCGGGGTGCAGTAGTAAGACCAAACGGAAGGACCGCAAACTGATAATGTTGCGATCCTACCGTAAACCGGAGATACTTCCTGTGCGAGTTCAGGATGGGGATTTGGAAATACGCATCCTGCAAGTCGATCGACACCATCCAGTCCTCCTGATTCAGCGCCTGAAGAACCGGAGCAAGGGTGAGCATCTTGAACTTCTCTTGCTTTAGAAAAAGATCCAAGATTCTGAGGTCCAATATCGGACGCAATCTGCCATCCTTTTTCGGAATCAGGAAATACCGAAGTAGCATCCCTGACCCCTCTCCTGCTCTGGAACCACCTCTATCGCACCCTTTTGAAACAACTTCAGAACTTCCTCCTGCAGGAGAAGACGGTGGTCCTCCGAGCAAGCCCCTTGACATGGAGGGTAATTTGGAGGGAATTCCCGAAAGGAAGGCGTACCCATTTTCTACAAGATCCAGAACCCAGAGATCTGTAGATACAGATTCCCAATCTTGTAGAAAATGGGTAAGCCGGCCCCCCACAGGACCAACATGATCCAGAATGGCGGATCTAGGGCTGTTTTGCGGTAGTGGGAGGGGCTGAGGAGGAGGAGAGTTGACGGCCACGTGTGCGGCCCCTAATTCTACCTCTGAATCCTCTAGACGAGGAACCTTGCTGCTGCTGGGTCTGCCTATAGGATCGAAAGGATGCCCTTCCGAACCCTCTGTACCTTTTAAAAGACCCCCTTGACTGGGATTGAAGGCCCATAGACTCAGCCGTTGCCTTGCTCTCCTTGAAACGTTCAAGAGCAACATCTGCCTTTTTACCAAACAAGCCAGATCCATCAAATGGCAAGTCCAACAGAGTTGATTGCACATTCTGGGAAAACTCCGAAGACTTCAGCCACGCAGTCCTTCTAGTGGCGACAGAAGATCCCATGACCCTTGCCACTGAATCCGCCGTGTCCAGCCCACTTTGGATCACCTGGCGTGCTGCTGCCTGGGCATCAGTCAAGATTTCATTAAAGCCAACCCTATCCTCCTCAGATAGTTTTGGCGCCAGCTTCTTAGCAAAATCCATAAGCTCATGTACATAGCGTCCTAAAAGGCAAGTGGCATTCGTTGACTTTAGAGCCATACTGGCCGATGAAAAGACCTTTTTGGCCGATTGGTACAGCCTTTTAGCCTCTCTGTCACCCGGAACCTGAGGAAAATCACCCTTGGATTTCCCTGAACAAGCCGCCTGAATCACCAGGCTCTCAGGCGATGGATGCGATGTCAAGAACTCAGGGTCCCCTGGAGCTGCCCTATTCCTCCTAGCAACCGTCTTGGAGACTGCAGGAGCAGAAAAAGGCTTACGCCACACCTCCAACACAGGGTCAATAATGGCCTCATTAAAAGGTAACAATGGTTCTGAAACTGCCGTAGGAGAATGCAACACCTCAGTCAAAATGTTTGATTTAAACTCCGTAGTTGGCAACTGGAGATCAAGCAGTTCCGCAGCCTTTCTGATAACTGCATGATATGGAGCCACGTCTTTGGAGGGTTCATCCGACGGCGGAGTAATCTCCCACTCAGGAGACAAATCCAGCCCACTAGCTTCCTTAAGCTCCTCAAACACTTCATCCCACTCCACCAGCTTCCTTCCTCTACTTCCTCCAGAAGGTACCTCCACTCATCAATCACTCTGCGCCTCCCTTCTGGACCGAATCCGTACCAGCGGCGTCGGCGGCGCCGTGTTCGAATCAGACTGCGCCGAACGTAGATGCCAAGACGGCATCGCCGGAAAGAACGGCATGAAAGGGGCCTGTGGATAGACTTGCGGCACCCCCAAATTAAACGCCATTGGACCCATCGGACCCGCAGGTGCACCTGTGGTGTACATGGCTCTAGCGAAAACCCAATACATCGCATTCAGATAATGCGAGGGGTCCTGACCTGGTCCAGGGAATGCATGGTACTGGTCAGGCATCAGCGGACTCGGGCCAACCGGAGCCGACGGTGGAATCAACGGTGTTGCAGGCTCACCCAGGACTTGAAGATCTTCAACCGGGCCGGAGATGGAACCAGAGAGGAACCCGGAGACGGAGATGGAACCGGCGTCGGAGTCTGAGCCGGCGCCGGAGAAGCCGGAGCCAGGGAAGCCACTGGAGACGAAGGACCAGCAGGCAAATCCGGCAGAGGAGAAGGAGACACCGAGTCCTTCCGGCATCGAGTTGGCAGAGTTCTTGTCCAAGTGGTGTCGAGAAGAGTGCCTCCTCTTCTTCTTGTGCTTCTTAGCTCGTGAAGCATGCCCCAAAGTCGACTTCGACGCCGACCTCGATCGAGACCTCGACTTCCTTCTTCCTCTCTTCTTCCTCTCTTCTCCTTTTTCATCCTTGCGATGAAGAGCTTCGCTTCCCTTTCCTTGAGAGCCTTCGAGCTCATCTTGCGGCAGCTGGAACAACCATCCACATCGTGGTCAGATGACAAGCACCACACACAGTCCTCATGTGGATCCGTGATCAACATGTGTTTGCCGCACTCACGACAAGGCTTGAAGCCAGACTTCCTTGAAAGAGAAACAGAGAAAATCCAGAGATAACGCAAAGTAACAATGAAGCTACCAACAGCAATTCCCGAAATCCGTTGGCGTCGACGGCGCGGAAAAAAGGGAACTGACGTCATCACGCCGACGAGGTCTTCTTATGGAGCCGGTGACGTCAGCGGAGTCGCGAGCGGAGCTGTGCCTCTTTGACGTCGTCTTCGACCTCATCGGCGTGGACTGCTACAAAAATTTCCGAATGTTGCTGGCGCAGGGGATATTCACAAGGTGAGGAATCCACTGGCAGATGTATCCATCAGAAAAATCTATAGGAGGCAATGAACCGATTCGGAAACATTTTGTCGACAAAGAAATGAGAACAATCGATCACCTTATTAAAGATGGTAGACTAAACACTTTTTCTGAAGCTCTACATGAATTTTGGCTTCCAGGATGACTATATTGGAACTTTCAAGGGCCCTACCATTGCCTCATCAAACTACCTACTCAAATATTTATAGAACTGAATAACTCCACAGTATGTAAATGTCTTCTCACATAGAGAAGATTCAACGGGGCAATATCAGTCCTACATAAGGGTGTTAATGACCGTTAATTTTCCTACCCTACATTAAGACAAATGAAGAAATGTCTGACAGGTTGGCCCAACTAGACTACACAGATAGTCATCTGGAATAGGAAAAATAACTAGCAAGAGCATGGCAAGCACTGCAGGAAGCCACCTAAAATGTAGTTATTGCATAATACATAGATGAGACTGGTCTACCAAGAGTCTCCACAACACAGGGCTATCACAAGGGGCTGCTTGTACCAGATGCAGCCTCACTGGGCGTGATATTGTACATATCCTTTGAAAGTGCCCAGCTTTAGGTCATTACTGGAAGGGTGAGTGGACCTCCATGAACTATGCCTTTGGGCATAGACTCATTAACGTGCCAAGCAGCTCCCCTACACAATAGTACAGACTACCTTGAAGTCACACACCAGATGACTAGATGGTTCACAAAGGCTCAAGCGATATCCAAGTTCTGTATACTTATAACTGTGGAGAACCCCACATAGCCCTGATCTGCAGATGTGGATGCAAGAAATGTACAAAACAGCCACGTATGAACAGGTAGTCTACAGTGTAAATGATTTTTGGAACCAGCAGTGTCTGTTTGGCTGAAGTGATGACCCCAGCCAGTCAGAACTACTGCTCCCATCAAGGGCAGGTGATTACACTCGCTGTATAACCCGTGCACACACTTTGGTAGCTTGGCACTGAGCAGTCAGGCTCACTACAGAGGCAATGTGTGAAGCAAAGGCATAGTAGCCACTTGTGATAAATGCAAGGAGCGTCACAGAAGAGACTTCACACAGGATGTACGTAAAAACGTTTAGATTAAACACATATATGCAGTCATTATAACATGACCATCATATACTTTTGGGCATAAAATGCAATCGGAAATATTAGCAGTACTATGCCCTCTCTTATGGTTATGCTTTCACTAGTATGCACAAAATAACAATTAACCTAACTCACCAGTTGAGCGAGCATTCTAATGTGGAGCACGATATCTAGGTTATGTACATACACAAAACATAGAATGTTTTTTGGCAGCACTCGGGACGAAGCCATTCAGGAGACACCCAATGTCAAAAGGTACTGTGCTGTTAGCACCAATCAACGTATAAGGTGGCACACGACAAGTCCTAAAAAAACTGAATTGGGGGAACTCTCCAAGTTAGGTGGTGTCACAGGAAGTGACATCACGGCAGAAAGTGACATCACAACAGGAAGTGAAATCACGGCAGGAAGTGAAATCACATGTGCAGCAGATCTATCATTTGCAAAATTTGGAAGATTTAACAATTGAAGCTGCTCAGTACTTAAGCCTGTGACTTAAGGTCCCTGTATGGAGGACTTAACAGCCCAAATGTGGATGAAGTTTGGCGTACAACTACATTAGTCAAGCCTCCCTATCCGTTCTGTGCTTCTCCCCCAGGAAGATGCTCCATCTGCTCTGTGTTGCTCTCTTCCCCGTGTACTTCCCCCCTACAAACTCCCTCCATGCTTTGTGTTACTATATCCCCCCTCTGTGTGCTTCTCCCCCTTTCACAATACGGCTCCAGAGTCCATCCTCTAAGTTATTACGTGTTAGTTGGTTTGTTGTATGCTTACCTGGTCTGGTGTCTTGTCTTGTCTCAGCTCTAGTATAAACATACCAGCCTTGCAAACTCACTTCTTGTACATCAGAGTCACAGTAATTGCAGGATTCTGTGGCCGTATTGTTTTCCACACAGTTATGGATTTGCCACATAATCCATCATGTGCAGATTTCCACCCAAAAAGTGTTTCTAGCCAAAACGGATCAAAAGTTACTAAAAGCCAGTGCATTTGTGCAAGCTGGGTGTACACATGTGCACATTGGTTAGCGGCTCTTGAGGTGGTGGCGGGAAGCACATATATTTGTCCATTATTTGGGGATCTGGTCTTAGATACTGCAAAAACATCTGATTGGTACTGCTGGGAGATAAAGCAGTCTACCCATGATCTCACGGTTCCAATCCTCATACACCCACCAGAACCCTTCATCTCGCTCCTGGGGTCTTTTGTGAAGCGGTCCTGGAAACGAGCAAGGCCCTGTGCAGCTGTGACTGGGGCTTGCAAGTGGGCAAGTCTAATGTGATGCTGCCAGTCTACGACAGAAACCTCAAATTCACCAGGGAAGTCATCCCCGGATTACCCAAAGTGCTGCACGTCCACACTCACTGGCGACGGTGTGCTGTAGAACAGTCAGATAGTAACAATACGGTCTATATTATAGTCGAATAGTAACAATACGTTCAGGAATGCATATCATTTTAAAGGAGCACACAACTGAATAATGGAAGGAAGTGACAGCAACAGAACGCGCACAAAACACCCACAGCCCTACAAGGAAACAACAAGGCCGGTCACGTTAGTCTCCCTCGGGCTAGCAACGATTAGCTGTTGCTGCATTTCGAAGCAATTGAGCTGCAGTCATTTTTTGTATTATTTTTTAAATAAGAGTGTGTGGTTTAAAAAGTACCTGCCTGATGTGTATTCGGAACTAGAGTGAATTTCCACAAAACTCATTTTCGCGCTTGTCTTAATTGCGTGCTGCCACTCACTGAAGTGCTTTCAACTTGTTTCAAGGCCAACGCGAGGAGAAGAAACACAATACCTGTAGAACAGGGAATTTAAATACATAATGTGCTCCGTGTCCAGTGCTTCATTGCCAAGGTAGCAGCAGTAGCAGAGATTCTGCCGAGACCCTCACCTCAGCTCTCAAAGACGGGAGAGATAGCGAGTGGGAACCGGTACCTACGAGAAACCATCAGGGCACGAGTCATTCAGCAGCCCGAAAAAATAAAGATCACAGCTTCTACTGGTAGGTCACCCGCAAGGTTACAAGGTGGTGGGGGCAGGTTCAATAGGTAGCGCTCAAAATAGGCGGGCAAGTCAACCTACGCAAGGGGCGTGGGGACCGGCAGTCCAAGGCAATCACCCAGAAATGCGTGGTTTGGTTGGTGCGCGCTCTTATCACGCTTTGGATGAGCAGGGCAGGGTGGACTGCGTTTTGATAAGCAGGGTGAATGGCGTCTACGCTGGAAAATAAGTGGGGGGATGCTGTCACCCGAGTGGTACTCTGACTCGTGCCCTGGTGACACAGCTGGCCAGTGTTGTGAATCACAGGCAGTCCGGACACAATCACACACATACATACACCGCATCACTATGCAATGGTTATCAGACAGTCCGTACGGCATGGTCTTACATACACATACGCACTAAGCACCCTAATGCAGTGCCACAGATACCCAGCAGGTATATGGTTCATCCTCTACAGACTCCTTAGCCAAAGCCTCCCTCCACCCTTTAGTTCACCCCTACTGTCCCATACCCCTGGATGGAAGATAACCAGCCCCGCCTCCAGGACACTGGGCCGTACGCAGCTGAAGTCACACTTAGTCTGTGTCTTCGGGAAGCAGGGGGGAATATGTAAGAGTTTTAATTAGGAGGAAGGCGTAAACAAGGGAGAGATTAGTAGCCACTCAGGAAGTTTATCAAGGTCTCAAAACATAAAGGAATCACACAGTCGAATGACCCGCTTCCTAACTGTCTCGGAAGCTTTTCTTCAACCCAGTGAATCACTGGAGCTACTACCTGGTGTCACAATATCTTCGGGAAGGGCCAGGAGTGTAGAGGGCTGTTGGTTTGCCACGATGAGGGTCAACAAGGGAACAACCGATGAATGGTGAGTAACACAGGGGAGCCACCTCCGCAGGATGAGGCGCCCCAATCAGTACACGATGATTCGGGTTGTGCCCAGGCAATCTGGGAACAGAGACTGGTGTGCATAGGGATGAGTCGCACCAGACACTCCAGATTCCAAACACGATGTGTTGCAAATTCTGCACCTCCCTGGTCAGGAGGCACAATGACCAGTGGACATCGATTTGGGTTGGACCAGGCAATTCTGGTCATATACAACGAAAAGTTGCAATTTCTTACCTCTCTGGAAATGAGCCACAACGTCCAGTGCACGATGATACAGGTTGCATCCGACCAGTCCAGTCACACACAAATAGTCACAAGTTCTGCTGAACCACATGAGGTAGAATGAGGCACTATGCAGGGTAAACACCACCGCCGAGGGTCGCAGCACCTTGTGACTCAAACACCACATGCAATGTGCATGCAGTCAGCGAGTCACCCGAAAAAAATGTGGCACGACCGATGAAACGGGTCACGTGGGTTTCCGCAACCAGTGAATCAGCTCACCACCACTAGATGCTTATAAGTGTCACAGTCCTCGCAGTACGGGATCCACATGCCTCAGATGCGGGTAAGATTTCTGGGGCTCTGCACTAGGCAATTTGGTCTCCAGCCACAAGTCTTAAGTCCACGCTCACACCACGCTACCAGTTTGGATTTAGTAGCTGAGGTGGGTTTTCGAGAAGGCACTGCTCTCTAGATGTCACAGGTAGATGGTGTAGGTCCCTCGGGGGAGATCTTTGACGTCCCTGAGATCTCCGGGAGAACAGGAGGCCTGCTGTCGGGACCTTCGAGAACATACTTCAGCAGGTACTCAGGCCAGTCTCTATTTGGACAGTTATCCTCCATGAGCACAAGAGTCCTCGGACAATGTAAACCATGCAGTCCTGGTACTCCGGTCCCCCACAAGCACATCTCATCTCTTGCTGTAGGATAGCACCTGTAGTTATACGGTGTGATTTTAGTGAGGCTATGATCTGGCCCCTAAAGACTAAGGGCCAGATGTAGGAAGCCAAATAGCAAGCGCAAATGCTGAAATTCGCAGAATTTCAGCGTTTGCGCTCGCTATTTAGCTGCTTGCAATGTAGGTAAGTTTAAACCTACTAGCAAAATAAGGAATCGCAAAATTGCGATTCCTTATTTTGCGCAAGCATTTAGAGAATCACAACTTGCGATTCCCTAAATGTTATGCTGGTAGGCATTGCAAATTGCGATTTTGCCTTAAGGAATCGCAAAATACCACCAACTTGAATTTGGTGGAATTTTACGATTTCATTTAAAAAAAAAAAAAAAGCACTTTTTGGCTTTTTACAAAGTGCCATGTGGAACACATACATGCCCTCAGGGCATGTATGTGCGCCACATGTGCACACATGCACATTTCAAAGGTGCAACAGGGTGTCCTCTTGGAACCCTTGCACCCTTGAAATTGCGCCCGCAATTTGCGAGTGCCTCTTGGAGACTCGCAAATTGCGGGCGCAAATCCAATTCATTCCTATGGGCCTCTTGGCCCATAGGAATGGATGGGATTCCTTGATTGCGGATCTCAATTTGCAATTCACAATTAAGGAATAATAAGGAATCGCAATTATTTTTGCAATTCCTACATAGCGATTCGGTAAAAATCGCTATCAAGGACTCGCAAAATTGAATTTACCTACATCTGGCCCTAAGTTTCCCAACCGATAATCTTCAATCTACCTCATTCGGCCGTCAAATGACAGCGGTCTGCTGTTATCGTGGGATACCCATGTTTTATGGCTGTGGATTGGAGAATGCACAGATGTGCTCTCCCCCTCCCCTACCCCTGGTGTCCACTGGAGTCAGACACCACGGTCCCGAGACCCCTGGAGCATAGAAATGGCCATATTCTTTAAGTGGCATTTCTAAGGGAGTTATGCCAAACCCCCCTATACCAATGGAAGAGGTTTGGATCTGTGAATACATTGATATGAAATATCATGAGGCTCCTCCACTGAAATCTTCAACATTGCAGTCTGAAGTATTGTCAACCATTTCCGCATATTAACTCATAGGCAGAGCAGGCCTCATAGGTAGTGGAAAATACCCTACCGGGGCGCACGTGCACTATTGCGCACCACGACCTGCGACTGCAGGAGTGACACACAGTTTCCAGCGCCAGTGGTGCCAGTGAGCCTGCCCGAGTCTGCACAGCAGACTAGACAAGGTTTTAACCAATTTGTGCCTGTCCGCATGCAGAAACCTGCATTGGAAGGCGGCACACACAATCAGGGGCACCATAGGTGCGGGTGTGCACTCACAGCTACCTACACTGGCAAGCAGCTCATGAGTTTACCCACAACGGGTACCAGTGCGCACCCACTGGTCTGCAGTGACAGATCGGCCCGTGTTTCAGAACATGAAACCAGCGCCATTTCCCAAACCGGATAGGAAGATCGTGCACACTTTCACACCACAGACGGGAAAGGTCCCAGAGGCCACATAAGAGAATCAGCAAAACGCAGGTGGAAAAATCAAAAAGTTCAGGGAACCGATAACTGAGGAGTATCAGGTCCACCAATGATAAAATGGGAAAATCTGACAGACGGTGGATAGATTTGTTCCCGATCCCAATGAATAGGCTGAGGCACCGCATGTCTTAACTTGACTTACCTTGAATGTTAAACAGACACCATGCATGACAGAAGTGGGCAATGCAGGATGATATCAAACATCTGTAATAATAGCGATCACTGACCACACCACTAGTGCCGCGGCGAGAAGAGGAAGGCAAACCAAGCAATACGAATTGTAATTGGCGACTCGAGCAGAACATTTGCAAACAGGGAAACACATTGGGCTCTCAGCATCAGAAAATACTACCTCACTGAGAGGGATCTGCACCACAAGAGCTAACATCGATACTAACCAATACCTTAGATAAGAAAGGGGAACGGTCACATATCATAACATTTATGCATACACTTAATTCAATTGTTTAAAGGGATCATAAGACAAAAGCATACATCTCTCCCCCACAACCGGCATAAAAACCGTACATTGGCAAATCTTCTAAATAGCTATTATGCGGTCTGCCGAGATACGGATATGGGAAAGTCATAGCCCATTTAATGGCATAGAAGGGAACAGACTGATGAAATAATGCTTACGTGCAGGTAGAAGGGATATGGAGTGTGTAACAAGGCAAAATTATAATGAAAATGTTGATTCATTTTATGAAAATGCTGATGTGACACTGTTTTGTATACTAGATTTGTTGAAAATCAATAAGGGACTGCTAAAAAAAGAGAGAAATCCAAATAAATAGTATGAGGCATGCAGGTTTTGTGGTGTTGGTGTTAGAGGTGAGGACAAACCAGTAAAGAGGATTAACTTGTCTTCTTAGTATGCCAATCTTTAACTTTACTTTTAAACACCATGCTTTGATCATATAAAATATAGCACATTCCTGTTGTGAAACGAAGTTTCTGTATTACTCGACATATACTCTAAAATAACCCAGATGAACAAAACGATTGAATATGTTGGTTTCTTCAGAAAAAACTAATTTTATTTGTTGGTCGTACGAAACATATATACATTGTCTTCTTTTAAATCCCTACCACTATTCTGTAAGCACCAGAACATTTAACTGGCTGATTCCCTTTGTCAGTGATAGTTAATATTACTCGAAATCCAAGTCAAGTATACATTTCTGAGTAAGAGTCTTCACATGAAGGCAAAGTAAAGATACATCTTCAAGAAAAAATAAAATTCCTGCGAAATACATTTATCAACACTACCTGCATGTATTAGATTACCATTCTGTTGTTGAGAAAAGGCTGCCTGCTGTGGGAAAGCTGCTTGGGCAGGAAATGCTGGCTGATGAAAAGTACCACTAAAACTGGTAGGAAGATTATAGGCAGTAGCAGCTCCAAATCCTGCAGGCATGCTCATAGAGGCAGTTCCAAATGACGCTGCTAGAAGATGGAAAAAAACAGTTAGACTAGATCTGTGAATGTTAAAGAGTATGACAATAACTTTGAGCAATGTCGAAATATATCTCGGTGGCACAGTTAAAGACATTATAGTTTGGCAACACTCTTGTTTACTGAAGATTCCATATCCCAATTCATTCCATCTTGACTTTGTCTCCCTCTTGCCTCCCTTTTAGCAGTTCTCCGTAGTCATTATCGCCCATCCAGAAATTTGTTGCATGCTTGACATAGCCAAGTGGGCCTTTATGCTTGCTTACTCACCAGCTAAATCCCTTTATTTTCCTTAAAACGCAGCACCGCTCAACAAGAACACATTCAAACTCGTATCAATTCACTTTCCTCCAAAGTTAAAATAATGTTAACCACATTCGTTATCACTACTTCCTTCACACCATTTGCCTGCTAGAAACATATCTCCTTTGAGGTAAAAACATAATGTGCACAGGTCAATGCTACATCATCATATTATGTGCTTTCATAGGCTAATGGAAGGACAATACTCCATCCCATTTGGTTATGCAGGTAACCTCAATCCTCGTTTGAGGCTCTTCCTCTTAACAAGCATTTGCAATGCAATAGGTCGCGCATTTACGACAGTTCAAGCTATTGGCATTGTAAATGACAATGCCTTTTATTTATGTGTTTTAAAACAGATGAATAAAATGCATTGTCATTTACAATGCCAGTAGCTTAAACTCTCGCAAATGCGCTCAACGCCCGTCCTATAAATTGTTTTTAAAAAAGCGATAGGAGAGAGTGTGTCCTGCCCCCAAATTAATATTTTATCTGGCATTGTTTCTGGGGTAGGTAGTTTTCTGACATTGGGTATGCTGGGTGATAAGATTAGATCTGCCTTTCTAAGAAAAACATGTGCCCTCTAAGAAAAACATGTGCCCTCTAAGTGTGGAGGAGGGAAAAGTGAGCCCCGGGGGCCAAACTGAGGTACAAAGTTTGCCTGACTCTGGTGGTTAAGGAGTGTGTGACCTCGGAATGACGGGACCTCTGTGAGGTATTAAGGGCCGCTTTCATGCAGTTTGGAATACGGTTACTTGTGAGGCAATGGCGCAGGCCCATCCCTCTGCGCAGACGGTGTTTTTCTGTTGTATTACCCCTGAGATGAAAGCTGGTAATCTGTGCATAGCAGGGAGAGCATTTATTTGTTGAAACGTACAGAAAAATATTTTTGAAAATATAAAGGTGCTCTGCCATGCGACGCATTTAGGTGCGAGGCTAAAGATTTCTTTGAGTGCAATATCTCTAAAAAAAAATATCAAACAATTAGATAGGCGGTCTACTGCCTTAAACTGGAGTTTTTGTGAAGAAACGGATTACATAATTTACAGATGTCCACTATTTTTTTTTGCAGTTGTATAAAGCGCGAAATCGACCTGAAGGTGTTCAGAGCGCTCTACATAAACACCAGTCACGTTACTCATTTTTTTTCTTTTTACCTCACTGGATGTTGATCCGACTCGGATACGGGACAAGACGTTGCAGGGTTGTTTAGGAGGTTGCCGTTTATGCTTATCTTTCCGTTGTGGTATGTATAATAAGTCACTGACAGAGCGCGAGGACGGGTGGTCCAAAGGAGAGCAGGAGGGGCTGGGGGAGATATGAAGAGGCACTGCAGAGGTATGCAGTCTCTCAGTGCAAGCTGAATACTAAAAATAAACAAGCAAAGCCAGGCGATGAAAGCCTGCCTCGCTCTGCGGCGCACAATGCACACGAAGGGCCGTGGTGGAAGTGGGTGTGCTGGGTTGAGTTGAGGATCGTTTGTTTCTAGCAGTCAAATAGCTTAAGGGGAGCTCTCAAACACTCCCAACCTCACTCGGGCAAATTTCAAAGGCTGATCTGGCACCATGCTGTTGTCAGGATGTGTGATCCAGCTATGGGGGGAATGACACTTTACTATAAACTGAAACTAGTATTGCTTCAAATCCACATCTGTACACTGATGCAATGCTACTGCTCTTGTGCTCAGTTTCCTGACTGTCTGTGCATGCGGATTCACGTCTGCTGGGCGCCATTGCCAAAGACGAATAAACAACAAAATTGTGCTTATGGACTAATAAAGGAGACAGTCTACCACTGCAAGCAAACGATCCAGTCTGGGTGGGCGGGGCCAAAAGGAGACAGGGCTGTAACAAGGAGTGACTGAAAAGCCTCACTTACAATGGAAAGGCAGCGTTTAGTATGCACGATGACGCAAGCCAATGGAAAGAAGGGGCAGAGCCTACACTCCACTTCTGAAATCTGCTTGAGTACAAGAAGCCTCGCAGAGCGAGCAGTGCATGTGCGCTGCAACGCAGGTCTGCGAGACCTAAAAAGTAGTCGTCTCCAAACTCCTAACCGTACCACACTTTTATTTACCTTCATTAATGCACAAACCTCCCTTCTCTCCTACAAAGTATATGTCTCCAAATTCATAAATGTATT
The DNA here is from genome assembly GCF_964204655.1 of Triturus cristatus. Lineage (NCBI taxonomy): Eukaryota > Metazoa > Chordata > Amphibia > Caudata > Salamandridae > Triturus > Triturus cristatus. The sequence continues at coordinate 814,839,549 of NC_140594.1, forward strand.
AGACTTTAATTCACCTGAGTTAACGTACCACGTTCCTTCAATGACCTGTATCTTATTTCGTCCAACCACATGCAAAATCACCTCGAAATGAACATTCTTCATACATTTAACCACAACTAAATATTCCCTGTCCTTATATATTCCCAAGCACATCCTTGTCTTGACGGTTCTTATCTGCCTCTAAACCCAAAAAAGGAATTTAAGCTGACCAAACTGTGAGCACTTATTTTCACTGCCTTTATCCTATACATCTAATAATTCTTAAACACTAGAAATGTTTCGGCAAATCTTGCAAGACAGACAAATGTGAATTGAATGAGTTTCTGCAGAACAGTCCAAGATAAGATCTACATGTTTACAAACTAAGAATATCTTAACAAAAACATTTTCTTACAGTTTCGCCTGAACCTTGGTTATTTTGATTTCATCATAGCTGTCTATACAGCACCCTAAACAAATCAGAGACCATATCCGGCAACACAGCTGAAATAAAAATGTGTTAGCTATTGGAATGCAAACTCAACACAATATCCGAGTGCCAACAGTTGGGGGTCCGGAATTAATTTTAAAATGGGGCTATTAATCATGAGCCTGTCCGGCTCTCCAGTGGAGCCAGCACTGCTTTCACCTGCGCAAAACCACAACTTCAGTTTCCTATACATCTGCTGATGTTGTCAGCAAAAGGTAAATAAGGAATATGCTACTTACCAGTATGCATCTGTTCTTGGCATGTAGAGCTGCAGAGCCACACACTTAGGATAGTAGATCGCCATCTGGTGTTGGGCTCGGATGCTTGCAGGTTGTTGTTGTCTTCGGAAGTCGTCTTTGGTCACGAGATAGGTGACTCCTCCCTTGGGCTACAGTGCGCATGGGCATCCAATCCATCCTCAGAATGTTTTTCACCATGATGGGAAATGATGGAGTTTGTAAAAATAAAGAAAGGATGTCCATGTGTAATGTCTAAGTAAGACGATGCTGGAACAGATACAGGTCCCGGGGAGGTGGGTGGGCGTGTGTGGCTCTGCAGCACTACATGCCAAGACCAGATGCATACTGGTAAGTAGCATATTCCGTTCGAGGCATATGAGCTGCAGATCACACACTTAGGATAGACTATATAGCAGTGTCTCCCCTAGCGGTGGTCACCTCTATCAGTTGCAGCAGTTTGGAATGAAGTTTTAAGGACAGCCTGACCCACAGAAGCTTGTTGTTTGGCTTGCACGTCAACACAGTAGTGTTTAGTGAAGGTGTGTGTCATAGACCATGTGGCTGCCTTACAAATATCTTCTAAGGGAATGTTTCCTAGGAATGCCATGGAAGCCCCTATTTTGCGTGTGGAATGCGCTCTAGGGGGAACTGATCGTGTGCGTTTAGCCTTGTGGTAGCATATTTGGATACATTTAACTATCCACCTGGCTATTCCGGATTTGGAAATGGGGTTGCCTTTATGTGGTGGAGAGAAAGCAACAAACAATTGTTTAGTTTTGCGAAAACATTTGGTTCTATCAATGTAATAAAGCAGGGCTCTTTTAACGTCTAAGGTAAGAAGAGCTCTTTCAGCTACAGAGTCTGGATTTGGGAAGAACACTGGTAGCTCGACTGATTGGTTAAGATGGAACGGAGAATTGACTTTGGGTAGGAATTTAGGATCTTTTCTAAGAACCACTTTGTTACGGTGTAGCTGTAGGAATGGTTCTTGTATGGTTAAAGTCTGGATCTCACTTACCCTTCTAAGGGATGTGATAGCAATAAGGAACGCTACTTTCCATGTAAGGAACTGTAGTTCGCATTTATGCAGAGATTCAAATGGGGGACCCATGAGCCTTGTGAGAACAATATTTAGGTTCCACACTGGAGAGGGTGGTAATCTGGGAAGAATAATCCTTTTAAGATCTTCCATGAAGGCTTTGATCGCTGGTACTTTAAACAATGACAAGTGTTGTCGATTTTGTAAGTAGGCTGCTAATGCTGCTAGGTGAAGACGTATGGATGAGTACGCTAAATTACATCTTTGCAAGTGTAGTAAGTAGCAAATGATGTTCTGGATGGATGCATCCAGTGGACGTATATCATTGTTAGTGCAGTAAATGGCAAATCTTTTCCATTTCGCAGCATAGCAGGCTCTAGTAGTAGGTCGTCTGGCCTCTTTTAGAATATTCATGCAGTCTGGTGGTAGGTTGAGGTAACCGAACTCTAGGACTTCAGGAGCCAGATCGCTAGGTTCAGTTGATGTGGATATGTGTGTCTGATTTCTCCATGGTTCTGGGTTAATAAGGACGGGGAGAGGTGCAGTTTTTGGTGTGGAACTAGAGAGAGTTCCAGCAGTGTTGTGAACCAGGGTTGACGCGCCCATGTGGGAGCTATTAGTATCAGCTTGAGAGACTGTTGCCTGAGTTTTATAGATGTCTACCTGGACAGACCATTGCGCTTCCATTTCGAGATAAGACACTTTTGAAAATAAACTAGGAAGGATTCTCCTCTCTATATACCTATGCTGTCAGAAAATTGAAAGAATATTTGCAGCAACAAGAAACGTTCATACCACGATAAAAAAGTATCGTATGACATCTATAATCTATGAAGGGTCTTTTGTTTGCAATAATAATTGTCCTGAAGATGGTCTGACGGATTGATGCCACCCAAGACCGAAACGTCGACTCCATCATCTACTTCTACAATATCTGTTATTTACAGCTGATTATTTTCTCAAGAATGAGATATATCTCGGTTTAATATATTGGAATAGATGTTTTTTCATGAAATGTGGATATGATTTGACCCTTTTTTCATGATTTCTTGCTTGACCAATGGTTTACCTGTACTCCTTTTAACTTGATTTATACATAAAAAATATTTGTGTTTATTTCACAAAAAGATTTCCAGTGTGTGCGCTCTTTATATTTAACGATTGAATCAGTCAATTGATATCTTTGATTGGTGTTAAATTTGAAATACACCTGCCAAATAATTTCTTTTGAATTATACAACTATATAGTTTGTTTCAAACAAAAACCCTTGTTGGCACTTTTACCTTCTAATTTGTCTGCCCAAGCCCTCAAGGGTATATTGGGTCTTTCCCTTCATTTGTATCCAGCTACTACTGCTAGGCATTTGGTGAATACTCTGGGCGCAGTTGTTACCCCGAATGGAAGGACTGAAAACGGATAGTGTTGTCCGTCCACCACAAATCTTAGATACTTCCTGTGAGCAGGGTGCATGGGGATGTGAAAATAGGCGTCCTTGAGGTCTAATGCGGCAAGGAAATCGCCTTGTTTTAGTAGTGGGAGTACTTGTTGAAAAGTGATCATATGGAAATGATCCGAGTTTATGTACTGATTTAGGAGTCTGAGGTCCAGTATTGGTCTGAGCGTCTCGTCCTTTTTGGGGATTAGGAAGTACAGTGAGTATACCCCTGTACCCTGATGTTGTAAGGGAACTGGTTCTATTGCGTGTTTTTGAAGCAATGAGACCACTTCTTGTTTGAGGAGCGTAAGATGGTCTGGTGACATATAGCGTTGCTTGGGTAGAATGTGTGGGAGGGGGGGGGGGGGTAGTGGTGAGTTCCAGGCAGTAACCATACTGGATAATTTGTCTTACCCACTTGTCTGTTGTGATGGAGTTCCAGACAGGTAGGAACTGTTTGAGTCTTCCCCCGACTGGAGTGGAATGGTCTGGGGGGAGTGGAGGAAAGTAACTGTTTTGTGGCGGGAGAGGTACGAGTGTTGGTACTGCCTCGACATCGTCCCTTGGTGTGGTTTCCTCTATATCCTCCTCTAAAATATCTTCTACTGGGGGATGTTTGTGTAGAGGGTTTGAATGTGGAGGAGGTGTCTGCTCCAATGTTTTTGGAGGCTCCCCTGTAGAAGGTGCGTCGAAAGGAGCCACGTGGTTGTGGAGACTACAATGCTCCCATGGATTTAGCAGTCTCGGTGTCTTTTTTCATTTTCTCAAGTGCAGCGTCTACTGCTGGTCCAAACAGTTGTTCTTGATTAAATGGTTGGCTAAGTATAGTAGTTTGTACTTCTGGCTTAAAGCCTGAAATGCGTAGCCATGCATGGCGTCTAAGGAGTACACTTGTGTTTAATGCCCTAGAGGCAGGGTCTGCGGCGTCAAGTGCACATTTAATTGAGGCATTTGAGATAAGTTTTCCCTCTTGTATAAGGTCATTTGCCTGGGCCTTGTATTGGTCTGGTAGGTGTTGTATCAGGTCTTCTAACTGATCATAGTGAGCCCTATCGTAGCATGCTAATAGGGCTTGGGTGTTGGTGATAAGCCAATGATTAGCGGCTTGTGCTGCTACTCTTTTGCCCGATGCCTCTAATAGTTTGGATTCCTTGTCTGGGGGCGGTGTATCTCCCGTAGTTTGGGAGTTGGCACGTTTCCTTGCGTTAGAAACGACCAGGGAATCCAGAGGGAGCTGCCCTTTGATGTAACAAGGATCTTCTGGGGCAGGTCTATATTTTTTCTCAATTCTTGGGTTGAGTACCCTGGCCCGAACGGGGTCTTTAAATACCTCTGTGGCGTGTTTTATGACCCCTTTAATCATGGGTAAAATTTGAACCAACTTCTGAGACTGTTCAAAGGTGTCTAAGAGGAAGTCTTCCTCGGGTGCATCGGAGTGCATAGTGACGCCATGATAAAGTGCTGCTCTGTGTACTAGTTGTCCAAACCCCAGGTGGTCATCTGGAGGTGATGGTTTGGAGGGATATGGTGTAGGGTCAGGCATATCTGGTAGAGGGTATGCCCAGTCGTCCAATTGTTCAGTATCTGGGTTTGTGAACGGATTATTACGATCATCAGGATCACCCGGATTACCCCCTCCCCCTGGTCCTCATCATCATCATCCTGTGGGGGTGGTGTATGTGATGGAGATGGTAGAGGTAGTGGTGGTGTAGGCAGAGGGGGTGGGGTAGGAGGTGGAACAGGAGAGGAAGGAGGAATTGGTGATGTTGCCGAGTCCTCCTTCTTTATAGGAACTGGGGCAGGTGTTGTATCCGGTTTCCGTTTCCTACTAGGTACAGCAGTGACATGTCCAGTTTTTGGATTAATATAGATCCTTTTTTGTGTTGGATCTGGGTGGAAACGTTCTTGGTCTTGAGGAACAGACTTTGGCGTAGATTTTTTCGGTTCCGATCGAGGTTTTGGGTGATCGGTAGAGTCTTTAGCTTTAGGAAGTGTATTATAGTCCTTAGCCGGTGGTTTCGGTGCCGATGAAGGTTTCGGCACCGAAGAGGAGTCTTTGAGCTTGGGAGCTTTCGGTGCCGGTTTGTCTATGGGCCTCGGTGTTTTCGGTGCCGTAGGTGCCGGAGCCGGTTTCGGTGCCGAGAGGTCTTGTGTCTTCGGTGCCGAAGGCACAATGATATGTGGTTTGCTCGGACCCGAGCCAGTGGAAGGCTTGTGTTTCTTCGGAGCCGAGCCCGAAGGCGGGGTTTCTGAAGGGTGTTTTCGGTCTCGACTGGGGCCAGCTGGCAAAGTCTTGACCAATGCCTTTGGTTTTGGAGGAGTTGGGGTAGGAGCAGTGTTAATCACGCGTTGCCCCGGAGTAATGGGGTCGTCTGAGTCGTCTGCTTCTGAGATAATTTGAAGTTCCTCGGAACCTTGTTCCGGGACATCGGGACCCTCATCAAAGATGTTCTCTGGTTCAGGGGCTGGTCTGTGTGCCATGATATGGCGTCGAGCTCTTCGATCCCAAATGGTCTTTTTGGATCGAAATGCGGCGCAGGCTGGACAGCTGGACTCGTTGTGTTCCAGCGAGAGGCACAGGTTGCAGACCTTATGATGGTCACTGTGTGGGAACTTTACTCCACACTGGGGGCATTTTTTAAACTGCGTCCTTTCCATGAGCCGTAGGCCTTATGGCACGGATAGGTCCAATTGCCCGCGTCGACGTCCGGAACCGGTCCGATGAATTCGATGTTGAGTGAAGGTGCCTCGATGTAGTTTTGTAAAAGTTTTTCGCTTCGAAAGCTTGTTTTTGAAGTTTTCTACCGGAGTGGAAAAGTTACATCCGAACCCAACGGACAAAAACAATCTGAGGATGGAGTGGATGCCCATGCGCACTGTAGTCCAAGGGAGGAGTCACCTATCTCGTGACCAAAGACTTCTTCCGAAGACAACAGCCTGCAAGCATCCGAGCCCAACACCAGATGGCGATCTACTATCCTAAGTGTGTGATCTGCAGCTCATATGCCTCGAACATAATGTAACTAATAAAATATGTTAGAGGGTTGGCAATTCTGACCTGATATGGATGATGAGCTTAAAAGGGTCGGGTGAGCAAATATAGTGGAGTAGTCCATGTAACATGGAAAATCCGCGCTGGTACATGCCTCCCAAAACTGGCACTCAAACCGCAATTAATGTGGCCAACCTCAAATTAAGAGCAGGGTTCATAATCTACAAACCTCGTATAAAAATGAGAAGAAATCACACGGCAAGAAAGAGAAATTAACAAGTGTTTACTTATCTTGAGTTCTACAACTAAATGGTGGCATTAGCTAGATGCCTTGCAGAGAACATAAGAACAAAGTTTTAAAAAACCTTACTGGATGACAAACTTAAGTAACAATATAAAAAGCACAAATCTAAATTAACTCAAATGAGTTCCCCTGATAAAGTAACAGCTGAAGCTCAATGATGATTTTTCCAGTATTCGTTGCAGCAGTGTGCAATGAGATCTCTTCTCCCTGAACAACATTTAGATTACAATTCACAAACACAGCCCAAAAAATATAATTGGGTGTCTCAAATATAATGTTTGCCCTTGGGCTTTATCACATCCTCCACAGCTCACCAATCTTCTAAATACTCCCACTGACATTGTAAGCCCTATGACAGAAGAATCTCACTATAATGTGGCTTCCAAAAGGAATCAGAGGATTGGCTCTTCCATAACCCAGTTCATTTCACTTAAAACAAATTAAGAGCTTCAGATCAGCCTTTCTGCCCACTGGTATTAATTGACCTCGTTACCGCCAACAGTAATAGTAAAAGTTTAAAGCATATATGGCATAGTACTATACATTGCGGCTCTCAGGGCCGGCTCTAGGGCGGCGCGACCGGTGCCACCGCACCGGGTGCTGGCTTCCAAGGGTCGCTGTTTGCAAGTTTATTGTTATTTTAAAGCACCTGCTACTGCTGCAGCCTTGGTTTCCTCCAGCAATTTCCCGGCAACAAAAATATGTCAGGATAAATCCTGTGATTAATGTTCTTCCTGAAGAGAGATCGGAGTTTGGTTTAATTGTGGTTTTGACCCACTATAAAGTAGTGCAGAGGGTTAATGTTCCTGTTGCAGAAAACAAGTACTGAGCAGATTACAAAGTGCATAGAATGTATGTAGGTCAGTGGGTTAGTCCTTTTAAAAGGGACATTTTGTTACTTGCAATTTATAGGTTAAAATCCTACTATAGGATTTGAATTTATAAATTGCAAGAAACAAAATGATGTCTCTTTTAAAAGCAGTAACCCACTGACCTATTTACATTCTATGCACTTTGTAATTGTACTCCACTATTAACTTTAATCGAAGAACTGCATGCACCCTGCAAAGTATAGATTTGAGCAAAGAGTAGTGTCACAAAAAGGATTAATTTAGGCAGAAATCTATTCTCATTATTAAACAGAACCCCCAACTATGGTATTCCTTATTAATTCTGAGTTTGTGCTTCTCTAGACCAAGCAATAATAAACTATACTGCCTACCAGTATGGATGACATGTGGCTCCTACACCTTGTAGTCCTCTGCCTTATGTAACATTTCCTATACGCTGAGTTACACACGTATGATTGATTGTGTGTGTAATGCAAAGTGCTCTGACACCCTACACTGGTATGAGTGGCAATATATATGTATCTGAGAGAGTGTGCTATATATGCATAATAGAGATAGAGAGCAGTTAAGGAGACTTGGACACTGTTAAAGTGTGATGCTGAGGGAATCCGTGGTGGAGGTGGTCATTGGGGGCACCAACAAACATTGTCGCACTGGGCGCCACCAGCTCTAAAGCCGGCCCTGGTGGCTCTAAAACACTTTAAAACAAAGATTTGGTGAATACATTCTTCATATTATGCCACAAAGATCCACATATCTTATAATCTCCTTTCACAACGTTTTTCTACGGCAAAAAAGCGCTCTTGCTCCCACTCTCCAAAGCACCACTATACAGCCTTCATCAATGACATACACTATATTAGTTTATTCACAGCAAACTAGACAGTTGTTTCTTCCCTAAACCGTCTACTCTTATGTCTACTGAACATAACATCCCCTTCTGTTATCAGATGTCTCGACCATTTTCAGACTTTACCACGTTCTTCTATTTCTGAAACCATGCTTTATTCGCTTAACACCCCTCCCCCCTTTATCAGTGATGGGACGGCTGTTGCAGTCAGTCCTGTTATATCTAAGGCATGGATGTATCTATTTTTTAAGCTACAGTCTCGGATGAATGGAAAAAACGACTTCGTAGTGCCAGTATTAAAAAAAAAACTCCCATGATCTTGCTACCTTTTGTCCCATTTCTCTACTCCAGTTTCCTCCAAATTTCTGGATAAACGCATCAGCTCTTGCTTATCACTTCATATTAACACTTTACCTCTTCTTGACCCTTTTCAACCAAGCCTACATATACTCCAAAGCACCGAACCTGCAATACTTTTGGATACTGATGAGCCAAGGATGATGGTACATTGGGGGGAGGGTGCGATGCCTTGATCCTCCTCAACCTATCAACAGTCTTTCATACGGTGTTGTAGTCCATTACTCGAACCCATCACCAGGCTTGCAGTATACAAGGAAAAGCTCTAGCTGGCTTTTTTTCATTTCTCTCGCATCGTTTTGCTGACGTCCTCCTTTGCATTCTGAGTTCAGTCTGCCTCCTGCAAGTTCCTGCGGGGCTCTTTGCCGAGTCCCACATTGTTTAATAACTATGACCTCTCTTGTTCATATTATTCACTCTTATGGTTTCCCACTAATGCAATACGGAGATGACAGCCACCTAGTTCTATGGCTAGACAGTAACCATTTTTACTTTAGGCAGACAGCAAAACGGCAGCAGTTTAATTCCTACAGATGGACAGCCGTGGCAGTATATGCATGCGCAATAATCATCTACGCACATCCCCAAATATACAGAATAAACGCTACCTCTTTTTAATCAAAGCCCCACTCCTGCTTGGCACACTAGAAGAGCAATAATCATCTCATGCTCAATTCTGGTAAAACCAAGGTGATTGTGGTAAGAATTCCTCATTTAGTATGGTTCTTAGCTTCGTGGCCCAATCTGATTAAAGGCGTAACATCAATCACACAAAAAGTGATGGAGGAATGCTTACAAAAAGTCAGCCACTGGAAATCGCACTGAATGATATTCAGAGCGATTTCCAGTGGCTACACTTTTTGTCAGCATTCCTCCATCGCTTTTTGTGTGATTGATTTTACACCTTAAATGGCCAATTGTTCAAAAGGATCCAAGCTGCACCTCGCTGATGTGACTAAGAAGGCTTTTCACAACACATAGATTTATTTTAAGGAGGGGCCGGAGCCATATTAGGCCCCGGGAACCCAATTAAACTGAGCGAGCCCACGCACCCCACCCGAGCTATTGTAGGTCTCTGGGACCCCATCCCCTTGGATCAAAACTAAGGTTATACTGAGCAAGGTTGTGCAGCCCCCATCCCGAGCCTAAAAAGGCCTTTAAAAGGCCCTGTTGACCGGGTTAGTTCACCCCCAAGCGCTCTGGTGTGGGAGAGTGGCCGCCCTGATCGTCCAGAGCCTCCACTGGGTGAAAGGCCGGAGAACAGCAATTCCTCATCACCAGGGACGCGGATGAGGGTGGCCCCATCCAAAGCAGTAACAAAAGGAAGCGACCACCACAGCAAGGACGAGGGTGATGGCCAACATCACTACAAATATGAAACTGGCAAGCCGGAGCTGGCGCAAACATATATACGGCATACTGTACTGAGACAAATGAGATCAGGCCCTGTTGTCACAACTAAAGTGGGAGCATGGTGAGGCAGCCCAGAGGAGCCGAAATAGGCCGTGCGGAGCCGTAAGCGGTTCCCAGCTGCAGGCGGAGGTGATGCCGGAGTTGAGGCAGCGTAGACTTTGGGAGAGGCTCCAGGACCCCCCGGCGGCAAATTTGTGAAGTCCCATCAGAAGCAACACAAACCGAAGCGACGGCCGCAGCGGGGCCTAGCACGAGTGGCCGCATCACTACAAACATAACACAAGCAAATCGGAGCCGGCTCAAATATATATGAGACATAGCGCATTGCGTGCAATAATACCAGGCTCAGCAGACGCAGATACAGGGAGAGCCTTGTGTGGCAGCCCAGAAGAGTTGAGGCATACCGTGCAGAGCCGTAAGCTGTCCCCAACCACAAACAGAGGTGAGCGGTAGCATGGACTTCTGAAAGGCTCCTGTGCTTGGGGTGGGGGGGCCATCGTCGGGGCACATTGCCGTGCACAGAAGGAAAGGCGAGGCGAGCCCTGGTAGGTCCTGCCTGAACACAGTAAGATCCTCGAACAACCAACGACTACGGACGGACCGGGGACTGCGCCACGAGTATCCTAGAGACAAAAGAGGGCTGCAACCGTTGGACGGCCTGTCTGCCGTGAGAGCGGGAGATCAGTGCTACCAGAGAGGAGCCGGGCCTGGGAAACCCAACTGGCCCGAAGGGGCACACTGCCCTAGAGCAGACGGTGGGGACCACAAGGCCGACTCTGGGTCTCATACAAACTCCACGCGGCCCACCAAACCAAGAAATGACAGGCGGGAAAAGTGGATGGGCCTCACTGCAGATGTAGCTAGATACGTTTGCATGGCAGAAAGGGGCAGAGATACAAAAGACTGCGACGGACACAGTCCAAACACAGTCCCAATCACCTATGGAACACCTGGATCTCATCCTCCACAATATTATGGTAGTCCTAAATAACATATGTACCTCGCTGGAATCGAAACTGTACTCCGTCTCCAAGGGGGTCTCTCTGGTCAGAGCTGGTATACGCAATATGGATGCTAGAGTCAAGGAAGTGGAGAACTCAACTCATTCAGTAGTCAGTGACACCGCTCAATTAAAACAAATCAGTGCCCTACGAACCAAAAGTGACATACTGGAAATCCAACTAGATGACTATGAAGGCAGGGCACGACAAAACAATGTACGTATTCTTGGAGTACCCGAACGCGCAGAGGGACCAGCGGCAGACCTATTTGTAGAAGAACTAATCACGAAACAGCTACAGGCATGAGGCCTCTCAAACTACTTCTCCATTGAAAGAGCCCACAGAGAACCAGGGGGGAGGGCGAAACCAGGAGCACCCCCCACCGCCACCCCAGGACTATACTGGCACGAGTCTTCAACTTCTGGGGCAGAGACATTATTTCACAAACAGCCTGTAGTGCGCCGCCGGTCAGCTACGAAAACAGCAATATAACTTTCTTTGCTGGCTTCACACTAAAGGTACAAATACTACGATGCAGTTTTCTGGAAGTTAAATGGGCTCTAAGGGAAAAAGAACTCAAATATGGCATGTTATTTCCTGCCAAATTAAGAGTGGAAGCGGAAGGCAAAACGTTCTTTTACTAACCCCGAAGAAGCATGGGAGTGGTTGGATGGATGGCGCAAATTTGGAAATCGTGCACTTACTGGTAAACGATTAAAAAAGACATGAAACCATCAAACAGCCAACACTAGAGATATGAGCTCTGCGGAGGATGAAACAAACAAAATCCAAAATGAACACTGAGAAAATGCGGCAAGGCCTTAGGGAGATGCTGTGGATAAGAGTAATGCGAACCACTTGACCAGTTAAGGGTGACAGGCACTCTGCAATGTTGGGGAGGCAGGAAGTTCATACACCATCAAGCAGGGAGGCGGGGAATGAGACAGTTCATTTTAGGGGGGATGTTTCAATTCAGTCTTTACAGCAGTAGGGGGAGAGATCAAACACACTAAGAAACACATTCTATCCACACAACCCAAACAAATAAAAAGGGCCCAAAACAGAGGAGCGGGGAGCCGCAAAAGCCAGATTATATGCAAACACAGGAATCCTACCACACACAACAGATAACAAAGAAGGGGCTACACTGAATCCTAACCTGGCATGTAAACGGATTGGGAGACAAAACGCAAACGAGAGATAGTATTCCAATTTATTAAACGTCAGGCACCAGATGTAGTACTATTACAAGAAACATACCTGGTGGGCAACACCTGTAAAGCTCTGGAAAGATGGGGGTATAAACTAAATCATACACGTGGGGTTCCCCTCGGGATCTAGAGGGACTGGTATACTTATGAGCAAAAGCTGTCCCTTCATTATACAGAGGATGTGAATGGATACACCTGGCAGATGTACGGCAGTGGCTGGAACGAAGGAGGGGAAACCTATCAATCTACTGTCAGCCTATGTCCCGCAGCAATGCAGAAAACGACCCATCCAACATCAGCAAAGTCAGCCTCGACCTCCCAGTGGGGGTCCTCCTGTTGGGAGAAGATCTAAATAGGACACTACATCACTAGGTGGACATGCGCCCCCCCTTCCTTTCCCCACTGACTACACGCATGAGAACGTTCACTACTAGCAGACTTTCTCTTTGCCCTAGGCCTAATTGACGTGTGGTGCCACCTCAAACTCCAAGTGCTACAATACACGTTTCACTCTGGTGCTCATAACAGCCAGTTGGGCATAGATTACATGCTCACACTATCAAATGCGTTCACTACTTCAGGGAGGCAAAATATCTGGCCAGGGGTATATCCGACCACTCTCCCATCCTGGCCAGGTTTGCATTGGACACACCCGCCAGACGGACAACTCTCACTCTCAATCTGTGGTACCTGAAGGTTCCACATATCAAAAAAGAATTGCTGTAGCACACAGGCACATACTTCAACAAAAACGCTGGAACAGTCGAACCACCCCAAACACTCTGTGAGGCATTCAAAGCAGTAATTATGGGCCAGCCGCTCTCGCTCATAGTAGAACATAGAGAAAAGAGAGCAAGAATAGAAGCATTGGAGAAGGAGATCTTGGAGGAAGAGGTGAAGGCCATAGACTGACAATGAATCTGCTAGACATACCATAAACATCAAGCGACTAGACTAAATGCAGCTAGTGACAGACAGCTAAAGCTAAGCACAGGGCAACCCAACACAAAAAATATATGAAATGGGTGACAAGGCAGGCAAATTGTTAGCTTGATTTGAAAAGCGCAAACAGACCCTTCAATTGGTGCCAATACTGAACATAGACTCTGATGAGACCTTGAGAGATCCACAAGAAATCGAGGCTATTGCAACTCATTTTACAAATCTATATACGCCTGTGACCACAACAACAGCAGACTACTCCCGAGAATTACTAGTAGACATCAGATTTGTCACCCTATCCCCCAAAGATCGAGTAATTTGAGGGAGACCTCACTGAGGATGAACTGCTCTTGGCAATAAGAAGTGTACAATTCGGGAAGGCAATGGCGCCTAACGGCCTCCCAATAAAATTTGCCCAGACGTGGGTCCCTTACTCAATTTGCCACTGGATTCAAGCTAGCCTGACTAATGAGGGGTGTTACCCCCAAACCGGTCCCAGGATGCTTGTTTTCGGTCCAGGGAAGACCTGGCTTGGCAGTTCGGGCTGGACTGTTCCCATGAGGCACAGGGTCAAGACTGATTTGCATATAGCTGGGTCTGAACAGGGGTGCTAAAGTGAGCTAAAGAATGATGATCGATTCAACCCAGATCTGTGACTGGGGGTGAGTGTCTGAATAGTTTCAATGCTCCGTCCATCATCTACTTGTGTTTGCCCTCTATGTATTAGCTTCTGTGGATTTAGGAATGCTGCCGTCAAAAATATTTTTCGAACAGTCATGTTTAGGAAATACCACATGAATACGTTGGATATTTGTATTTCATCACCGCTATTCATTGATTAGCACATTGAGTAAGAATACAGCAAAGAGCATCTCAAAGTACACATGATTTTTTGTTTTGAAACTAAATGAAAACTGGCTGATACTCATACAGCAACAGTGAATAACAGACAGATTCACTATTGGTTTAAATCACGCTTTTCGGAGGCGTGGCCAAGATGGCGGCGGTGGAGGACGCATAGATCGGAGCTCCTACCTGCCGCCCGCCGAAAACAGCATCACCGGGCCTCCTCGGGGGGCGATATTCTCCCTGGTGAAGGCAGCTGAGCCCTGCTGGTAGAGGGCTCTTGAAGCGGGCCCCTTAACCCCGCGATAGCAGCTGGGTGCCGCGATATCGGAGCGGCCTTGTGGGCGGCCTGGCGGCCCAGTCTCTCGGCGCTGCAGGGGGCGGCCTCTCCTGGCAGTGAGCCGGTGTTCCGGATCATCGGGGCCAGCCTCTCTTTGCCCAGCCGCTGCCCAGCCCACCGCTTACTGACTCCATATGAAAAATGGCTTATTACCCGCACCTCCGACAAAAAGCTTATTTCTGACCTATATAAGCAGCTGCTACTGAGCACCACTCACACTTACAACGCAGGTCAACTACGCTGGGAGCGGAAATTGGGACGGTCCCTTAGCCACAAAGAATGGGAAGGTATCTACCACAGAGCACGGCACTCGGCATACCACATAGGCCTCACAGAGACACTGACTAAAGTAGCTACATACATGTATTACACGCCAGAACGCTTACACCACTATGACGCACGACAAAGTGCCCTGTGTTGGAGGGGTTGCGGGGAGGTCGGCACACTCACACACCTTCTATGGAGCAGCGATGTGGTCTCACATTCTAGATGAGGTGGACAACCGCTTTGATACACAAATCCCACGATTCCCTGCGTATGTCCTATTGGGCTTAACCAACCCTATCACATATCCCCTAAAATCTAGAAGGGGTCGGTTGATAGCGATCACACTGGGGGCAACAACGCAGAATATTCTTGCGCACTGGCATTCCATTCATCCACCAACACACTCCGGATGGCTGCAGAGGCTTTGGCGGGTACTGGGCATGGAAAAGCTCTCCCTCACTCTTGCGGGCAGAGGGTCTGAATTTCCGGAGCTGTGGCGCCCTTTCTTGACACTACTCACGGCTGAATTCAGAGAATTGACATGCCCTCGTTATCTCAGACTTCTCCGTCTTGCTGACACACAAGTCCCGCAAGCAAGACCCTCCCGCCACCTCAGGCTGCGCGCTGGCCCCGGGGGCATTCTTCTTCTCCCCCCCCCACCTTTTTTTTCCTTCTTCTTTTCACCGGTTCGTGGACGGGCGGGGTGGGGGGGGTCGGTAGAGTGGGGTTTTTGCGATTGTTTCATGTCCTTTATCCCCACCCTTTGTTTCTCTTTGTAGACCCGCTCCAAGCATCTTAATTTTGTAATGTTCCTACTTGTGACACTTGATGTCCTTATTGCACTGTTTACAGGGAGCTGGGGGTCGCTTTGTTGTTTCTTTAAAATTAATAAAAGATTTAAACCATAAATCACGCTTTTCCCATTAAATGTTTTTTATTCCCTTTCGGTAATGACACTTGAGTCCTGTCTGTTTTCACTTTTAACTACACCCACTAAGCCCGGATGTTTGTTTTTATGTGGCATTGTACATTTTAAAAAGTATTACTGCTAGGAAATCCATAATTCCTTACGTTTGTACATAATATGAAGTGGTGCATTGAATATAGCGGTTAATTTTTACAGAATAATAGCTATAATAGGAATACAGTTGGCATATGACACTTTATAGCGTAATTTGCACATAATGTACAATGTTAGCACATGTCACTTTCTGTAAAATCTGTAGGTATTTTACTTTGCGAATGTTGTAGAGGCTGTTATAATGTATAATGTTTTTCTTTTTTTGTTGCTTATATGGTTATTACAAACCGAATAAAGCTTTTGAACTGAACTGAACTACACCCACGTATGACGCACTGCAGGCTTTGGATTAGTAACAAATGAGCACTAGGAATGGCTTAGTTTCTGGCTAGCTCACACGAGGGG
This sequence comes from Triturus cristatus, assembly GCF_964204655.1. NCBI lineage: Eukaryota > Metazoa > Chordata > Amphibia > Caudata > Salamandridae > Triturus > Triturus cristatus. The sequence goes on from NC_140594.1 coordinate 814,855,532, forward strand.
AAACATCGCGACTTGAAGCACTATCGGGTTACAGTTTACTTGTATACACTTGGGTAAGCTTGATCTCCTTCGATTTTTAGGTTAGCCTCATTGACACAGTACTGCACTGACATCTTGCAATTTGCATGATGTTTAATTTTTTTACACAGTCGATACTTCAAAAGAATCGCTAATAGGTATGCATAAGCCACACTGGGGGCAACACCACACCATTATAGTTACAGCAATTGTTCAATTTATTTATTTTGATTTACAGTTTGGTTACATTGACATCTCTTGGTTGCATTCTGATCAAGCCTTTGGGCTTTTCAGCCATTCACAAGGTTCAAACTCCATTGTTCACATTTCACTGGTGGCATGTTGTATTGGCATGTTTTCTGGGTTGGTCACCTTTTAGGGCTCCTTAAGAGGCATGTTGAAGAATTGAAGAACCATGGTCAGTTCATAGTCACTTTTCTTTGGTGATATTACTAATGCATTTTGGGTATTGTAGTCTAGTGAGACTAGTTTGATTTTAACACTGACTATAGGTCTTCTCTTCTATTAGAGAATATATGCTGTCTTGCTGGCAGTGGGTTACATCTTGTGATCGCTAAATGTCAGTCCTTTAGATATTAAACATTTCATTTCTACTTCTAGTTACCCCTGATGAAGGGTACCACACCTGAAAAGCATTGGGTTTTTGTGAAAGACTTATGGACACACAGTTCAGAGTAATATGCTCTTCTAAAAAGATTTACAAGTGTGCTGTCAACATTTGTGAACAATTTTGATGTCTACAATAAACTGGATTAAAAACTTAGCAAATTTGGAACACCAGCAATTCACTTATGTTTGGACTCTGATTTACGTTTGATTAGTTTTGAGTACTTGGAAGCTTTAGGGCAATGTAGTGCCTGCTGGTCCTAGAACATATGTTCTAGTTTTCTTACAATGTAATTGGGCCAGGGTGGAGCACTCTTAGAGCATGCACAGAAAGATTGATTGACTGTTCAAATGTGTTAAAATAATTTTGAATACATTGGATGTTTAATTGAGTGCATTATGACCATTTGTTCTATGATTTTCTTGTCCCCACCATTTGGTGCCTGAAGCCTGGATCGCATGACTAGGTATAGCTGGCAGTTGGTCTTTGTATATTGCTGCCAGGCAGTGAGACAAAGGGGGAGCAGGTGTTGACAGGATAGGTCATCAGACTTGATAGGGGGAGAAGCGGTCACCTACCACACTTCCCCATCACAAAGCCTTTGTCTAAGTGCACCCTCAAAGGGTGTGACACTAGCCTTCTGTGCCCCCAAACAAGGAGGGGTGCAGCAGGGAGCAGTAAATTCCAAGCACCTATTCCAAAACCTACTCCTAATTACAAAGCTGGCACCTGGTATAAAAACTGGAGCGGTACTAATCAATAGTGGAAGAGGGGGAGAAGCAGAGGTCCATTCAGCTTCCAAACTACACTAGTTATCAATCAGTGTGGGGGGTGGTGACTGAACCACAACGGTCTCAATGCCAGAGTCTTCAGGCCTATAACTCAAGCAGGCAACTGTAAAACATCATAGGTTGTGGAGATAATATAGGACAAAGGTTTAAGCTTAGCTCTAAACCGTCCTCCGGAGTACTCCTGCATACCACTCCAAGCGAATGGCATTTGAAGACTGGTGAGTGTATCCAGACAGTCTCCCTCTTGGTGGAGGTTACTAAGTCACTTGGAGAATGGGACACCCATGTGACAGACCCAATGATGATGCTATCCACCAAACCACAATAGCGGAGATCATATAACCGCAGACTGTGACCGTGTAATTGCGAGTCTCCAAAGAAAAAATCTCTGAGACTCTGGCATTGAGTCTGTTATGATTCATTCATTCCCCCCCCCCCCTTATTGATTGATAAATGAATACTGGACCTTCAGATCCAACTCTTCAGTACACCACTGGACCTGTGAAGGACTCAGAAGGACTGCTGTGCAGGAAGGACAGCTACTCTCTTGCCCTGCTGTCCTGCTCCCTGAGTGAAAAGGACTGGACTTGCATTGTGAACCCAGGACCACCAAAGTGCCTCTAAGGGCTAGTTGGCTGGCCTCCTGATCAGAGTTCAGGACAAAAAAAGGCTCCAACCACCTTGAACGGAACACCTGGACTCAGCATTCGATGAGTTCTATTCCCAAGTGGTGGCACCCCAGTCGTAGACCCTTGGAAGTGGGCCTGAAGGTGGTTCAGCCAGCCCAGCTGTGGTCGTACGAGCAGAACCGACGCAGTGCTTTGCATCTCCCCGCAGCCACATCAAAACCACTGCTGTGTGACACATCCCCAACACAGGACCTTGAATCGCAGCCCGCAGCTTACTCAGAACGACCGCTGCTGCGTGACACTTCCTCGATGCAGGACTCCACATCACAAACCTCTCTCCGACGGCATCCTAGGTGACAAAGCAGGATTTTTCATCACAGACTGTAGCTCCCTTGGAACCACTGCTGCATGACGCATCCTCTACGTTGGATCTCGCAGCACTCCACAACCAGGATTTAAGTTACTTTGTTCAGTGTGCATAGCTTGGTCCATGTATCTGGCCCGCACTCCATCGTGGGCAGCCTGAACTTATGACTTTGTCCCCCTTCTGGCACAACCAAATAACCACAGTTGGCGCTTGGTGTTTCTAGGCACTAGTTTCACTTAAATCTTTAAAATTGCATATCTCCGGTTATGCTGATTGGATCTCTGATATTGTGGTCGCAATTTAATTTATGTAATTTTACTCTATTTTACTAAATTGGTGTGGGATTTTTCTAGTGCTGCGTTTTCACTATATTACTGTTTAAAGTGTTGCATAAATACTTTATACATTGCCTCCAAGTTAAGCCTGACTGCATTTCTGCCAAACTATCGGAGAGTTAAGTACAGGGCAATTTGGGGTTTGCTTGTGTTTTACCCTGACAGAGATTGTGGTTGCTATTTGAGTACATTTTCAACCTCCTCAACCGCTAACCCAATTTCCCACAGACATTCTCTGAAACTATTATGTGGTGAGATTGTTAAGAGAAATGCAGCTTGGCTGGAGAATGTTCAGACTTGGAGTGACTTGTTTCTGGAGGACAGAAGTGATTCCAGTAAAAGCGATATAAGAACCAGCAGTAGTACCAGTAACCCTGTTGAGGGAAGATCAGAGAACTGACAGAATGCACCATTTTGCATATTTAACTTTTGTTCTCTTTGTGCAGTGCTTTTGGAGGACCAGCACTTATTTCCCTGCAGCAGATATTTACCGAATGCCAGAGAGGGAAAAACCCACAGATCAGAAATACGGAGGACGAGAAAGATGGCAAAACAGTCACAAAGCCTTGTATTCGGGGTGCTGATGTTTAATTGGACCTTAAGGCACCGCCACGCCTTTTTTTCACAAATTAAGTGCTGTATATGCTTTGTACTTCAATTGTTTTTACTGTAGGGAGATTTGTTATAAGCGAGGCTCTGCATCTGATTTTATCAGCATTAGCGGCCTAACACCATCTGATATGTTCCCAAGTCTGGAATGGTGTCAAGTTTCCTATGACAGAGAGTTCTAACTGATTAAGTTGGAGAAGGTAGCACAGGGATAAGAGGCATGAAGGTGCTGGTCTTTTGCAGGTAAGTTACTTGTTTTTCCATCTTTAAGCTACTGGGAAATGACTTAAGAACCACCGGCCTGAACCATTCACCGAGTGCCCTTCCACAGATATATCGTCACCTGAATTGAATTAAATTTTTTAAATTGCAGTTTCGAAATCACTTAGTGGTGATCAATAGTAAGTTAAAGAAAACAATAACTGCAACATGTTACTTCTATAGCCTTCTTCTATGAAAATACAATGATCAAAATAATATATTATCAGTCCATTAAACTGTATCCCCAGATCCTTCCAGCTCAAGAAACTCAATGAAGAACATTAATGAATCATTCGTAAAGATGCATTGTACAATACCACATTCATCTATTCATCCAATATCAATGCAGTCCAAACAAGGGGTATCAATGCAATTGTAGGATCATTGTCTCTCTCTGAGAGAGATGACAGACTGATATTTAAGTCAATTTAAGTCATTTAAGTTGATAAACAACTATTGCCTCAGCTTATCTGGCTGCCCATTAGGTGAGACAGAACTTTTCCTTCTATCTTGACTGCAGGCAAAGAGGAATAGAGGGGATGGAGAAAGAGTAGGTGGTGGTGGACTGCAGTGCCCTTAAAAATAATACTTGTAATAACACTAGAGCCAGTCCTACCAGTTACCAGTTGGCCAGAGCAGTAGCTATGGGTAAAGGCTTAGGGGAAAACTGCCTAAACTAGGATAAATAAATGTCTTGAAATAGTGACTTACTGGGCTTATCACAACTTCAGCATGATCTGTAGATGGGGATAAGCCTGTGACACAATTGTTTGATTGCATCAGGCTTTATCTTTGCGTGTTCTATAGCACAGTTTTTAAATAGTTGGACAGCACAGCACTAAAAGTATACAGTTTTGGTAGGTCAGACACTTTTGGGACAAAGTGGGCAGGCTCTCCTAAAGGAATCCATTGGGTCATTTAAAGCAACTGTCCAAGACTGACACCCAACTGAACTTAGGCAAGCAAGCACAGTATTCAAAGGATGGAAGATTACAGATTTGAATATGGAAAAAAAAAATACTAGCATTATTACATAGATTACTAAAGTAGAAAATCTACACAATAAACATCCCAAATGACCAAGGAGTATTAGGGTTCAGGGATACGTCTTTGTTGTGAGAAAGGAAGGATGAAGGCCATATCACACAGTAGTACAATATGGAACCCATGATGGAAGGACGTGGAAACTTGCAACATCGTTTGATGATTTCATGCCTTTTCTTATTTTAAAGCGTTCAGATGTCTTACTCACAAATTGTTGTAGATTAAGTGTCGTGTACAGAGGACACATCACGGCTGTGAAAAACACATTCCAAGTAGAATTCATGTTTTTTCAGCTATGTAGCTTTTAATTTTGTTGGGAATACTTATAAAATACCCAGAGGTTAAATGATAAAAGGGTATGTACCAACATAAATTATATAATTTACAGAAAATAGTTTAATGGTAAACATTTTAGTGCATACTTACAGACATCCATAGGAGCACCAGCAGCTGGCAGGCGCGTTTGATGAAAATGATGAAATTGTGCATTTTGGTAATCCATGTCAACAGGCCCAATTGCATGACCATCTTGGATACCTAACAAGATTTGCAAAAGGTATATTATTTTTATTAAATATTATATGCATCACTACTAAATAAGTCTGTGACAATGCCTTATATATTGATCCCTATGATTGATAGTCACATGCTATAATGATTTACTTTTAGTTCTCAAAGTCAGAACGGGGTCCATGCCTTAATTTAGTATGTACCATTCCACAAGGAAAGCGAGGAAAACTTTAAAATTGATGGTCATCTACTTGTACAAAATAAATGACTACATGTTCAATGTAAGTGTAATATTTCTGCTCTATAACGGGGGGGGGGGGGGGGGGGGGTCTATGCCACATTTTCAGGATAACCAAGCAGATTCTTAAAACTCGAACAATCCACCTGGTAAAAACTTGAAGATGGAGTGAATGTTTATTGGATGTGGATCAATTCTTCCCAAACTCAGCTCCTCATAAATAGAAATACTCACAGTTGGATTGGTGCAAAACTGTAACCCAAAATACTTTTGGCACATTAGAAAATGGGACAGCCACCTATTATATCATAAGATTCATATTATTTCAGTAAGACTGTGCATTTGAGCAACAGAAGAGTACATGCATACCATCAGAATATGCTGACCTAATTTCTGGCTAGCTCACAATGTGTCATCTGGACCTCTGAACCTTACAAGGTACCGGATGGTGTCTGCAACCTAGGAACATGACAAACCTGATTCCTCAAAGAAATTGAAGAAACAAATCTACCCTTTTGCTGTTAACTCCGGCATGCCCAAAGGGCGACACAAGTAGCACACAAATTTGCATTTCAAAGATTTGTTGAAGTAATAGGAATCTTGTGTAAAATATGTGCACTGCAATGATTAATAAAAGGAAACCTTGTAACCAGCATTTCAAGAATGGTAAATAAAAGATTAACAATTCAACCATTGTGCATTTGCGCTGATTACATGAATACATATATGTGTACTCCTACCTAGCACTGCCTATCCTATAACGCATAGGGTGTAAGGGTCTGCCAAAATACCTTAGAGTAGTCCAACCTCCCATTTTCCTGCGGCTGGGTGTCATCTGGTAGCCGGTCTTGGTGTAGAACAGGCTGCCTTCTTTCTCAAGATAGTGACGAGATTCAGCTGGGCGAGAATTCTGGCACGGGGAAACCTCGACAACCCATCAAAATGCTACTCTGTCTAAACAAAGGAATGGTGCAGTTCACATGATAAACTGAACCCATTTGTTCTGTGCCTGAGCTCTCGTCCCACCGTCCTTATTGATTCTACCCGCCCAGAACCGTTGCCGAACAGACAACAAACTACAACATTTTGCACAGTGTACCTACTAGTCCTTGTACAGAATATTCTAAGGGATGATAATATGCCTATGAAGAAGTGTAACCGTAAGCATACCAATTCTGGGTACACCATCTCATGCGGGCACGCAACCGTATTGGTGTTAAAAGCCATTTAAAAACATGTTAACCTTAAACGCGAACATGTTAAATGGAAGTTAGTGTGCCTGGGGCCTATGTAACCTCACGACAGTTACTTTGAGAGAAGTGAAAAACTTCAAAGTGATTATGAAATCAAACTTTGATTATGGACTCCAACTTCTCACTTCAATCTCTAGTCAGCAAAGTCATAGACTCATTCTACACGACGAGAAATTCGACCACACAACACCTACCTAAGGGTCTGACAAGGGATACTGGCAACTATGGCCATTTTAATAAAAACAATCAATCATCGGCATAGCCAAAAGGTCTCGCCTTTGGGACCTTATAAGTGTTTACACATGCAACAGTTGATGTTGTTGCACCAAGGATATTGTACTGCATAACTAAATACTTATAAGGTTCCAAAGACGAGACCTCTTGGCTATGCCAATGCTTGTTATGTAGTGCTTTAGAGTCTCATAGGTATGTGAGTGGGATGGGCCAGGGTTGGCATGCTCTCTGGAATTCGGGGTGGTTGCCAATTATTACAAAAACAGTAATCTGGTTAATTTGGTGCAATATAATGTACGCATCTCCAGTTTCATAAATTGCACAGGCTTGACTCTCACCCCCAGGTTCTTTCCGCTGCGCTCCCACGCGCGTACATCAGTGGCACGGCAGGTGAAGTGGCACTGTACCCTAATATTTGCGTTTTTTATTCCAAACCTGGGGTGGGAGGAGAAAGTCAGTGTACTTGCTCGTATTTGGGCCCAGGACAACCCTGGTGACCTCCGGCGCAGCTCCTTCCGAGTCAGCCGAGGCAAAGCCCTTCCTCGCACGCCCTTTAATGCGCACTGCGCTGCCGCACCCCACGTTAGGAGGGCACCCGCCATTTGAATGTGTAATCGCTACTTTGTTTCGGCAGTGTGGACGGCGCTTTGAATGCAAGACAATCGATTAAGCACGTCCCGAGCTGTGCGAGGGGATAAAAAGCAGCTGCGCCTCGCCTCTGTGGGCTCATGTCTCCCTCTCTCGGCAGAGTGATCGTGTCGCACCTGTGCCTCAGCCCTCCCCTCGGCCCTCCTTCCCGCACCCACTTTTTTCTGCACACTCGGCACGTTGGGAAATGGTGGCTTATTATAGCCCCGAGCAGAGCCTTCCACGCGGCACTGCGCCCAATCGTCCTCCAAGGCTGCCACAACCTTGTCGCTGCACCCCAACATGATGTGGGGGAGGGGCAAAGCTTCCATTGATGAAGCAGGTGCAAGGGCCCAGGGGCATAGAGGGGCCAACTGGACCCCCAATAGTGCTGCATTTCACAGTTCAAACAGTGGCCGTGGAGGCCATTTCCTTCCTTGCACTAGGACCCATGACGACACACTGGCTACCCACAGCCTGGGGGTGGGGAGGCTTACATGATGCAAGTTTGACTAAAGCACATTAGTTGTCCCAGATGTTGGTCAGCAGCGAGAAGCCGGTGGCAGGGCAACATCGCTCTCCAGCTACAGTTATAGCGCTTACAGCCAGCACCTAAGGTTTTGGTGGTCTAAAGCAGGGTTGACCCTTTTCTTAGAAAAATACACTGCACTTTTTTAAAGTTTTGCTATTGTGAAACTACGGAAAGCGTAACTGAAGGAAAATGCTACTTACCAGTATGCATCTGTTCTTGGCATGTAGAGCTTCAGATCCGTACACTTTGCATTAGATCGCCATCTGGTGTTGGGCTCGGATGCTTGCACCTTGTTGTTGTCTTGGAAGAAGTCTTTTGTAGTCACGAGATAGGTGACTCCTCCCTTGGACGATAGTGCGGATGGGCATCGACTCCATCCTCAGATTGTTTTTTGCCATGATGGGAAATGATGGAGTCAGTAAGAAGTAGAAGAGATGTCCATGTAAATGTATCGAATTAAGATAGTACTGGAACGGATACAGGTCCCGGGGAGGTGGGCGGGCGTGTACGGATCTGCGGCTCTACATGCAAAGAACAGATGCATACTGGTAAGTAGCATTTTCAATTCGAGGCATAGGAGCTGCAGATCGTACACTTTGCATAGACTGTACAGCAGTATCTCCCCTAGCGGTGGTCACCTGTATCCGCTGCAGTAGTTTGAAAAAGTGTTTTAAGAACAGCTTGGCCTTTGGAAGCTTGTTGCTTAGACTGCACGTCAACACAATAGTGTTTGGTGAAGTTGTGTGGTGCAGACCATGTTGCTGCTTTACATATGTCATCTAAGGGGATGTTCCCTAAGAATGCCATGGAAGCCCCTAGTTTGCATGTTGAATGAGCTCTAGAGGGAATTGTTAATGTGCGTTTAGCCTTTTGGTAGCATATTTGAATGCATTTTACTATCCACCTGGCAATCCCAGCTTTGGAGATGGGGTTACCCTTATGTGGTGGGGAGAAGGCCACAAACAGTTGTTTTGTTTTACAAAAGGGTTTAGTCCTGTCGATATAATAAACGAGTGCCCTTTTCACGTCTAGTGTGTGAAGGGCTCTTTCTGCTACTGAGTCAGGGTTTTGGAAAAACACCGGTAACACAACTGATTGGTTAAGATGAAAAGCAGAGATGACTTTGGGAAGGAATTTGGGATTTGCTCTAAGAACCACTTTGTTGCGATGCATTTGTAAGAAGGGTTCTTGTATGGTTAAAGCATGGATCTCACTTACTCTTCTGAGACAGGTAATTGCGACAAGGAAAGCTACTTTCCATGTGAGGAACTGAAGTCCACATTTATGTAGAGGTTCAAATGGGGGACCCATGAACCTGAACCTGGTAAGAACAATATTTAAATTCCACACCGGAGTGGATGGTAATCTGGGATGAATTATTCTTTTGAGGCCCTCCATAATGGCTTTAATCGCAGGCACTCTAAATAGTGACAAGTGTTGTGTATTTTGCAAATAAGCAGCGAGTGCTGCTAGATGTAATCTTATGGATGAGAACGCCAAATTACATCTTTGCAAGTGTAGCAAGTAGCAAATGATGTCCTGGATGGAAGCATCCAGCGGATAAATATGACTGTTGCAGTAGATGACAAATCTTTTCCATTTCGCTGCATAGCAAGCTCTAGTAGTAGGACGTCCGGCTTCTTTAATGATATTCATACAGTCCGGCGGAAGGTTAAGATAACCTAACTCTAGGACTTCAGGAGCCAGATTGCTAGATTCAGCTGACCTGGGTCGGGGTGTCTTATCTCTCCATGGTTCTGCGTTAGCAATGTTGGGGAGAGGCGTAGTTTTTGGTGTGGAACTACTGAGAGCTCCAGTAGTGTTGTGAACCACGGTTGACGTGCCCATGTGGGAGCCACCAGGATCATTTTGAGAGACTGTTTGAGCTTGCGTACTACTAGTGGAATCAGTGGGAGTGGCAGAAAAGCATACGCAAATCTGCCTGACCAATTCATCCATATCGCATTGCCTTTGGATAACAGGTGTGGGAACCTGGCGGCGAAGGTTGGGCATTTTGCGTTTGCGTGTGTGGCGAACAGATCTATTTCTGTTTGACCCCACAATAGAAAAAATGGTTGAAGATCTTGGGGATGAAGCTCCCATTCGTGTATTTGCTGCATCTGTCGACTGAGCAGATCCGCAATCTGATTGTGAACTCCTGGAAGGTTTATGTTTTGTGGAATGGCCCATCTCCAAATGCTTTATGCGAGCTGGCATAGCTGTAAAGAACGTGTGCCCCCCTTTTTTTGTAAGTAATACATGGTCGTCATATTGTCTGTACGGACCAGTCTTGTGTTGTAGATGTAGTTGGAATGATTGGAGTGCTAGTTATATTGCTGGTAATTCCAGGTGATTGATATGGAGCACTTTTTGTTGAGTGCTCCATTTGCGTTGAATTGTATGTTTTAGGAGATGGGCACCCCCAACCTGTGAGTGATGCATCTGCTGATATCACTATCTGTGGAACTGGCTTGAAGAACGGCCGCCCTTTGGACAGGTTTTGTATGTTCCACCACTGCAGAGAGCGATGTGTGCGGCCGTCCACCAACACCAGATCTGTCCGTTGTCCTTGTGCCTGGTTTCACTGACGTGCTAGGTATTCTTGTAAGGGGCGCATTTGAAGTCTTGCATGAGGTACAATAAATATGCAAGAGGCCATCATTCCTATGAGTTGCATGGATACCCTTGCTGGGAGGGAGTGCTGTTGAAATTTGGCAACTAGGGCTTGCATACTGGCTATCCTGGCTGGAGTGGGATATGCCAGAGCTCTGGAGGAGTCTATTGTGGCCCCTAGATACTGATGTATGTGGGAGGACTGGAGATGTGACTTGGAGTAGTTTATTGTGATTCCCAAGTTGTGTAGCAGCTGGATGGTTTGGTAAGTGTGATAAACACACTGTTTTTGTGACTTGGCTTTTATGAGCCAGTCGACTAGGTATGGAAAGACAGATTTGTTGTCTTCTGAGGTGTGCTGCTACTACCGCCAGACATTTTGTGAACACTCTGGGCGCGGTGATAACTTCGAATGGAAGGACTAAATTGGTAGTGTTGTCCGTCCACCATGAATCTTAGATATTTCCTGTGAGCGGGGTGGATGGGAATATGAAAGTAGGAGTCCTTGAGATCTAGTGTGGCAAGGAAGTTGCCTTGTTGAAGTAGTAGAAGAACCTGTTGAAGATTGAAGAGTGATCATGTGGAAATGATCTGAGTATGTAAAGATTGAGCGGTCTGAGGTCGAGTATTGGCCTGAGGGTGCCTTCCTTTTTAGGGATTAGGAAATACAGCGAGTAAACCCCTGTTCCTTGATGCTGTAAGGGAACTGGTTCTATCGCTTGCTTTTGAAGTAGTGAGATAACCTCCTGTTTTAAGAGTGTGAGATGTTCTGTGGACATTGGACGCTGTTTGGGTGGTATGGTGGGCGGGGTTGCTGTAAGTTCCAGGCAGTAACCATACTGGATAATTTGTCTTACCCACTTGTATGTTGTAATGGAGTTCCAGACAGGCAGGAACTGTGGAAGTCTTCCCCCGACCGGAGTGGAATGGTCTGAAGGGAGCAGAGGGAAGTCACTGTTTAGTAGCAGGGGAGGTCCAGGTGTTATTGTTACCTCAGCCTCTTCCTTTGTTGTTATTTCCCTTATATCCTCTAAAATATCCTTTATTGGGGGATGTTTGTGTTGTATTTTTGTAAGAAGTGGAGGTAGTGTCTGTTCCCTTGTTTTTGGATCCTCCTCTATAAAAGGAGCGACAAAAGGAACCACGTGTGGATGGAGACTGTAACGCTCCCATGGACTTATCAGTCTCTGTGTCCTTTTTTATTTTTTTCCACGGTGGTGTCTACAGCCGGTCCAAAGAGTTGGTCTTGATTGAACGGCTGGTTGAGGATGGTTGTTTGTACCTCTTGTTTAAAGCCTGAAATGCGTAGCAAGGCGTGTCGTCTGAGCAGCACACAAGTGTTAATGGATCTAGAGGCTGTGCCGGCTGCATCAAGGGCACACTTGATGGAGGCATTGGTTATTAATTTGCCTTCCTGAATCAAGTCATTTGCCTGAGTCTTGTACTCAGGCAAGTGTTGTAACAGAGTTTCTAGTCTGTCATAATGAGCCCTATCATACCTCGCAAGTAATGCTTGGGTATTAGCTATGCGGCAGTGATTGGCTGCTTGGGTGGCAACTCTTTTGCCAGAGGCATCTAGCAGCTTAGATTCCTTGTCCGGAGGTGGTGTGTCACCGGAGGTTTGTGAGTTGGCGCGTTTTCTAGCGTTAGACACTACTAGTGAGTGTAGGGGTAGCTACCCTCTGATGTAAGCAGGATCATCGGGAGCAGGTTTGTATTGTTTTTTAATCAATCCTGGGATTGAGAATTCTAGTCCTCAGTGGGTCCTTGAATATGTCTGGGGCGTGTTTAATGACCCCTTTGAGCATTGGTACAGATTTTTGCGACTGTTCAAAAGTGTCCAGGAGGAAATCCTTCTCTGCAGGGTCTGTATGTGAACGCCATGGTAAATAGCAGCTCTGTTAACAAGATGCCCAAATCCAATATTGTCATCTGGGGGAGATGGTTTTGTTGGATATGGCTGGGGATCTGGGAGGACTGGGGGATCTATTGGGTTGTCATAATCGTCCCAGTCATCCTGTGGCATGTCCGTATCATTGTCGGGGTCAGTGAAAGGGTCATTGTTGCCCCCCCACCCCCTATGTCATCATCGTTGTCATCCTGTGTTGGTGGTGTATTTGGAAGTGGTGTAGGCTGTGGAGGTGAGAGAGGTATAGGAGGAAGAACAGGAGAAGAGAGTCTTATAGGTGATGTGGCACAGTCTTTTTCTTTAGAGGCACTGCAGGAGTGTCTGTTGTGTCCAGCTTCCTCTTCTTTTGTGGCACAGCGGCCACATGTCCTGTTTTCGGATTGATATGCAATTTTTTCTGTTTTGGATCGACGGGATCCGGTCGAAAAAGTTCTTCCTTCTCTACAACCGCTTTCGGCGCCAACTTTTTCGGGTCAGAGTGGGGTTGAGTTTTGTGCTCCAAGGCCTTAGGAGATGTTTTAAAGTCCTTTGGCTTGGCTATGGAGACTGAAATCTTCTTCGGTTCCGAAGGCTTTGGTTTTGGATCCAAAGGTTTTTCTTGTGGCGTAGAGGTGGTCGGAGCGGATTTCTTTTTGGGAGTGGGGTGGTCACTTGGTTTCGGTGCAGAAGGCGGTTTGGGATGGGGACATACGGTTTGCTCGGTCCCGAGCTACCGGAAGGCTTTTCTTTTATCTTTGGAGCCGAGCCCAAAGGCGGGGCTTCTGAAGTCTGTTTTTGGTTGTGACTGGGGCCAGCAGGCAAAGTCTTGACCAGGGCCTTCTTTTTCTGGGGTGGAGTGGGGGTAGGGGCAATTGTACTCACTCGTTGACTAGGAGTGATGTGGTCGTCTGAGTCCGAGTCGTCTGCTTCGGATACGATTGTGGTCTTCGGAATCTTCACCTGGGACATCTGGACCTTCATCGAAGATGTCCGCTGATGCCGGAGCTGCTTTCTGCGCCATGATGCGTCGTCGAGCCAGACGATCACGGATGGTCTTTTTCGATCGAAAAGAGGCGCAGGCCTGGCAATTGTTCTCGTCGTGTTCTGGCGAGAGACACAGGTTACAGACCTTGTGATGGTCACTGTGTGGGAATTTAGCTCCACACTGGGGGCATTTTTTAAATTGAGTCCTTTCCATGAGCTGTAGGCCCGACGGCGTGGATGGGCCCAATGGCCCGCGTAGACGACCAGAATCGAGTTGTTGATTTGCGCGTCGAAGATCACGCGATCAATAACCATACCAGAGAGTTTGCACGTCAAAAAGTTTGAAAAACAAAGTTTCAAACCAGAGCGTAAAAGTTACATCCGATGCCCATGCGCACTATCGTCCAAAGGAGGAGTCACCTATCTCGCGACTACAAAAGACTTCTTCAAAGACAAAAACAAGGTGCAAGCATCCAAGCCCAACACCAGATGGCGATCTAATGCAAAGTGTACGATCTGCAGCTCATATGCTTCAAACACAATTTGTATACAATTGTCAGGGTTGTTTTTCATCAGGGCCAGTGCTTAATTTGAGCTGGTGGTTACCCACCATCACTCTTTTTGGGGGGACTGGCACTTATTTTTTTTTCTCAATGCTCTTTGATCGCGAGTAAAGGAGAAAAACATAAAAAAGGGAAAGAGTATAATGGGAAAACTGTGAAAGGGAGAAAGATTGAGAGAGACTGGGTTTCTGATGGGGAGTTAAAAAAGGCACGAGGGAGAATACTCAACATTGGTATTCCGCACCACTGCGGAATGCGGCTTCAGAGTTAAACTTTTGACGCCAGCATTCATTCTTTTGCAAGATAAGCACGGAGGGCAATTATCATCTGTTTGCTCTTGTAATCACTTTGAAACAATTTAGATGGCTCACAAATATTTTGTAACTGATTTGCTTTATGTGTTTGCTCTTTTAAGCTTGTGTTTCAGAAGGGGAAAATACCGGAATTCTCTGTCACTCCCAATATTTTTACTAGCCTGGACTCAGACCAGGCCTGTGGCGACCTTGTCTACATGCAGTGGTACTGAAAGTTTACTATTGGCCCTAACCCAAGCATGGAAACGGGCCTCTCTTTCACGTTTGGCTGCGTAGGTAAAGACAGCCGTATTTGGGTGCAATTGACCCCTCAGAGCCTTGGGTCTGGCACCATGGCACCTGCTGCACTATTGACAAGTAAACTTCTGCTAGCAAGTGTGCCACAAATCAGCACTCTCCCTTCACCCTTCTGGATAGTAATTGGGGTGCAGGGGTCATACCCCTAAATCTCGGTGCCACTGCACCTGTTGCACCATTGACCGGTACGTTCTCGGATTGTGCCCTAATAGAATGTGGGGAAATAGTCAAACACCGTGCCCCGGCGCCACTGCACCTGGTACACTTTTGGCAGCGACACTAGGTAGTTTGTATGTTGCCGCACAGCGATCTGCAGACAAATCTACACAGAATCTGCAAGATGTGCAGGTGCCACACCTGTCACAAGACGACAAGGACGAGAACAAAGGTAGAGGGTCATGCATTAGCCAAGCTTGTCCTTTCCGCGCACTAGAAACCTCCCCGGACAGCGACCTGGAATCATTAATTCAGCAAATAATAATTGGAGCAAAGGTGTCGGGTTTCCCTTTCATCGGGCCCTCCCCCACTACCTGCCCTCCCCCCTCCCATCCATACAGCCTTGCAATTAGCAGCCAGTTCCTGGAGAGCGCCGTTCCAGGCAAGAGAAATGGCTCCTGCGATCATTTAGCCCCCCTGGGGAGATGACAGGAGGAAATTAATCTTCCACCGCTAATCTGCTTAATGATGCCGGATCAGGCGCGGGTGCTGGGAGAGCGGCTGCTGCCGGGAGGGGAGGCGGCAGGGCGCAGCCGAGGGTGGGCAGCGTGATCCGAGGCGAGAAGAGCGACAAAGGTGCGTGCGGGCTTCCGAGCCGCGGGGCTGAGCACGCGGACGCATGCATGGAGGGATGCGTGTGGCAACAGTGAGAGACCCGTGGGCTTGTGCGCCACTGCAGAAATTAGGGTTGAGATGTATTAAAGTCCTACTTTCGCCACGTTACGGCAGCAGCGATTATTGTTGCGAAGAATGCTGCTGGACGTCGGGAACCCAAAGACTCGAGCGTTCAAAGGATACAAGCACTGAAAGACAAGCGTGGCCCGCGGCCCCGAAAGTTAAAGTCCATCTACAGCGTTTACTTTACAGGAGCGGGCGCGATAATTGCAAACAGATGGCACCGCTGCTCGCTCCTGCAAGCTAAACGACGTACATGCGCGAGGGCTCATTGGAAACAGTGCAAAACATGCACGAGTTTCCACAAAAGCCCGGAGTGATTCTAAGAGTTCACTCCAAAGCAGCGCGCAGCGTACACAAGACCTAAAAAATTAGTATTATTCAAGCGGGCTCTACATCAGTCTTCCAAAAAAATGAACTACAAACCTGCATGGAATACAGACCACAGTAGCTAGGCAAGTGCTTAACCTAAAACAGGTGGGACCATATCACACCTGCCATGGAAGTTCTACACTGGTTATTATTGGATAGAAAGTATCCTTCAAAGCTCTTTGCATTGCACATCAGGTGATCCATGGACTGTGAGCTTGCTTTCTACAATTAAAGCTCAGACTTCACAGCCAAAAGAGAACCCTCAGATCAGGAATTGCAATTGCACCTTCAAAGATAGTTTCTACTTACAATGAAGCTCACAGAAGTAGTAGCTGCTGCTTAGTACAATATGCAAATGTTGGAATAAGCAGTCCAGAAAAACCTGAAATATCAACAATAATTTGCATTTCTGAATTGTCAAGTCCTGGCAAAATCAAGGCTTGGGCCCTCTAAGGCAAGCATGCCAACTATTTGTACTTGATGCATGAAAACCCTTAAATAAGCCCAAAGCAAAGCCTTGCTGGGCAAGTGACAGAACAAATAACATAATATTGGATAACTTGGACAGGAGGTGTCAATCTAGTGAGTGCCGCACTAGGCCACAAAGGTGTCCAAATGACAGGCATGTACAGTTTTCGTCGAGGGACGCCTGGCTGCCAAGATGACGACCACCACCTTGGAGACAGGCCGAAAGTATTCAGCTCTCATCGCTCTATCTCCAAGCATAGAGGTGGAGCTTGTAAAGATCAGAGTGGAGTGCTCTGCCCTGTTGCTGCAACTCTAGGTCCTGCCTAAGAGGCAACCTGATTGCAGAACATATGCACAAGCCCAGGAGTTCTGGATACCATATTTTACATGCTAAATCAGGAAGTACTAGGATGACTTGGGCACGCTCCGTCCTGTTCTTCTGGAGGACTTGGGGCAGGATTGGTATTGGCCTGCAGGAGTCCAGATTTCGACTGGAGGGGGAACACATTTCCAAGTGCGAGGCACCATGGAAATTTCAATGTGCAGAACTGCTGACATGGCAGGTTCTCTGCGATGGGGAACCGATCGAGCCAAGCTTCTGCCCAATTCGCAGAAGAGACCTTGCACCACCTCCGGTATAACTGCCAGTATGACTGCCATTTGTGTATCTGCCAGAGACCAGGGACCTTTGATCTCCACCTCTCCCAACTGGTCGGCCAAACCCAGAAACTATGCATCATTTACTACTGTTGGCTCCGGGTACGGAAGGGAGAGGTCCCCAAGATGTTGGGCCACTGGGAATACAGATCCCACTGCAGAACTTGCATATGCCATCTGGCGTGCTCGACCAGGAGGATGCAGGAGGTCATCAGTCCCCAGCAGCGACAGTTGACCTCACTGAAGTCCAGGACCAAGGGTGAAAGATAAGGATCATAGCCTGAATGCCCTGGACTCTTTCTGGGTAAAGGCATAAAACTGAACTGTGCCCAGAATGGCTCTGATGAATAGGAGCATTCTAGAAGGAGTCTGGTGTGACTTTGGTATGTTGAAAGTGAATCCCACAAAGATGACACAAGATTTGCCTTAGTCTGGAGGTGGTTGAGGACGGTCAGGGGTGAGCACGCCTTCAACAACCAGTTGGTGAGGTAGGGTAAGACTGGTATTCCAGACCTCCTTAGATGAGCTGTCACCACCGCCATCAGTTTCATGAGTGCCATCTTTCTTGCATGGTATGCGCCCACTTTTTGCTGATGCACTTTGACTGAGTGTGCCCTGGGCTCCTGCCAATCAGGTGCCCAGGGCCTGTGTTCCTTCCCTAAAACTGTATTGAAACCAAAACCCAATTTGCTTCTCTGTCCACATGTCAGCCCCTGGTAAATGGTACCCTAGGTACCCAGGGTACTGTGACCAGAGAAGGCCCCTAAGGGCTGCAGCACTTATTGTGCCACCCTTAGAGGCCCTGTACCCTGACACTCACACACTGCCTTTGCAGGCTGAGTGTCGTGGTGCAGAACAAAACAGAGTCAACATTGCACACATCCCTGTGTGCCATGCCCACAAACACACTGCCCTGGCATACCTCAGTCACCCCTCTAGCTGGTTGCAATATGTCAGTGGTGTGGGTACATGTGCATGAGCCCTGTACCCCTACAGTACCCAGGTCCATTCCTGGGCCCTGTAAGTGCAGTACTGCCATTAAGAGTATATGGTGCTGGGAGGTTGTCATTACGAACTCCACAGCACCATAATGGCTACACTGAAGTTTGGTATCAAACTTCTCAGCACATTAAACCCACACTGATGCCAGTGTGGGATTTAATGTAAAATGCACGACAGAGGGCAACTTAGAGTTGCCCCCTGAAACTAACCCACAACCTGTGTCCTGACTGAGAGGCTGCCACCCAGCAGACAGGTTGGTGGCCCCCTGGGTAGAGAGCCATCCGCTCTCATGGGCCTGCAACAATGCACATCCTAGGGCAAGGTGCCAAGCCTCCTCCCCCAGGATGGGCAGGGGAAGCTTCAAAGGCATGCCGCCTTTGTGAGCCTCCCCAGACCACTTGCTGTACTCAGCAACTGGTCCGCACCGGTTCTGGCCCATACTCTGGCGAGAAGAATGGCGGGCAAACCCCAAGTGAGGTAAGGGGGTGTGCCAGCCTCTGCCAACCCCACCCCTCAGGTGGGGGAGGTGAGGTGAAGCACATCTCCGGGCTTTCGCCATCTTGAGGATGCGGAGCCCTACCCAATCAGGACTAGGCTCCTGCCCACCTCCCACTGGAGAGTTGCAGGATAGGGTGTGTACTCCCCCCAGGAAAGGGCCCCACTGGTCCCTGACCGGTCCCTACCTGTAACGCACCCAAATATAATATTTAGGGGCACCCTGAACCTTCCTTCCTCAGATCCCAATTCCGAAACAAGAAGAACAACAAAGACGACCTGCCGTACAGCTACTAAACGAGGACGCCACCAACTGATTTGGCCCCAGCCCTACAGGCCTGTCGACCCTCGAACCAGCTCCTGCTAAATCCCGGCGTCTCCTGTGGTCAGCAACCTTGAAAACCCCAGAGAACCTGACTGCCTTGCTCATCCAAAGATTAGGACTCCCACGAGCAGTGGTTCTGCTCAAACAGCAACCACCCCTGGTGCCAGCCAGGAACCACGAATCCAGCACACACTGCAACCGCTGAGCGCGGCCTGTGCCTGAGTGAACAAAGACCACAAGGACGTCCCCCCGGCGACTGTGACCAAGAATCCAGCATCCAAGGACCCTCCTCAACGCTCCTGACGACGCCTGCAGCCTCAATACCAGGGACCCCTCCAACCGCGACCAGCAGTGGGTAAGATTTCCCGACACCAAAAGACACCTCTGCACCCGGCTCCCTGTGCCCAACACCTGGGTGCGTACCTAACCTACAGCTTCCCAACTCACCTCTCGAAGTGGTGGTCGCACCTGAAGAATCTCCGTCCCCGAACTTGCAGCCTTTGTTCGTCACGCAGCTTTCCCACTGAAATCCATTGAGCACCCAACGGCTCAAAAGCACCTTGCACCCAGCCGCCCGAGTGCCCCTGGAAGTGCAGCATCTGTTCTATTCTACTTCCCCACTTGCCCTGTGTAAGTGACCAAGAGCCCAGCTCACACAGCCGTGTGGCCTGCCTGCTAGCAACCACCAACCAAAGGCCCCCTGTCCGCCATAGGCGAACATTGAGCCTACTCTCTCTGCACCCGGCTGCCCCTGTGCCGCTGAGGGTGTAACAACTGTACCTACCTGACCCTGGGAGACCCCAGAGTCTAGCCCCAGAACCTTAACTCTGCCAGTCGAGTACTTACCTGAAAGCCGATAACTCATATTTTCTCCATAGGGTAATATTGACTGGTTTTCACTTGGAAATTCTTTCAAGTGTCGAGTTTTGAAACTTTGAAATATTCACTAATAATCACCCGATCAACAAAAACGAAATTACTCACCTGTTACCAGGCAAGATCCCAGTGCTGGACCTTGTTGCCCAGCACTGAGCCTGAAAAGTAATTACAACTGCGCTTTTCCGATAACCAAACTTTCCTCCATAGGATAACATTGCCTGGATTTTGCCAGAAATTCTTTAAAGTGTCACTTTTTGAAACATACAAATATTCCTTAATAATTGCCTGTGTAACAAAAACGATTTCTTTCAACTGTTTACAAGAGATGCACCAGGGCTGAATCCAGGATCCAGCCCTCAGTAAGAAAAACCTATGCAAAGTAATTGATATTGCATTTACTTAAAGATTCCCATTGAGCTCAATGTTATAATTGTGTTTAACTTGTGTTACCTATTGCAACAACTGTAACTATTGCATTTAAAAGTCTATTGCTTATTGAAAGTATTCAACTAGAGCATCTCAATCTGAGAAAGTATTTTGATACCTACTTGCGGTTCTAAAATAAAACACAACTATATATTTTTATATACAAAACCATTGGCCTAGAGTTCAGTTCTTGAGTGTGTGAGACCACTTGCTGACTGAGTGTGTACAACAAATGTTTTACACTGTCCTCTGATACTGCCTTACTGCTCGACCAAGCTACCACTTTAGAGAGTAAGGTTATATCTAACTTTAACCTCTGCCAAACCTCTGGGGACTGTTGGACTCCGTACATACTGTACCTTACCTTGGTGCAGTATATACAGAGCCACCTTCTTACAATGGTCAGTTAGAATCCTGTATGGATTGATTAAATTACTGAAAATAATTTCAATACACGCTATACCACTAGTTTGAGAAGTGTCCACAGCGGCAGCACCGATAGAGCAACAGGAGTTACCTCAATGGTAAACATACTAAGATCCGAGTAAAGGGAAAAAGGGAATAGAGTCCTAGTATGTCTTGTTGAACAAGATCATTTACTGGATCTGCAACTGAAAACATGGTCAGATTATATTGAGAGAAGATAATATGACTAGAAGACTCTTCACAGCCTTTCTATGTCCTAATGTGCAGATTAATCTATTTATGTTCTCAATATCTGATGAGTGGGATACTGGTCCTGAAGGAGAGAACACTACAGCCTCAGTGCCTTAATACTCAGCGCAAATATTACTCTTAACTTTGCAAAAATAGGTCAGAACTCACCCCCCCCCTCACACCCTTTGAACTGGTCTGCCATTTTAACATTCCAAATTGCTTTGGACGTTCCACTTACCCGTTTTAACCCTATGATATCCGAAGTTGTGCCAACTAAAGTTGGCAGGGTGCGGTTGACGGTGTGGACATAGGTTGAGAAGCGGAGTCTACACCTTACCTACGGTAGGCCAGCAACCTGCAGAGAAGGTAATGTCCTGTGTATTTTAATGAAGCAAACCATCATCTCCTTGTGTTTTCTTTGTTTGCCTTAGTTGGCAGGGTATGCCCAGGTGTGGGTCCCTTGCTCACTTTGTCACTGCATTCAAGCTAGCCTGGCTGATGAAGGATGCTACCCAGACACCGGTCCCAGGATGCTTGTTTGCGGTCCAGGGAAGACATGGCTGGCCAGTTTGGGCTGGACTGTTCCCACGAGGCACAGGATCAAGACTTATTTGCATATAGTTGTGTCTGGACTGGGGTGGCGAAGTGAGCTAAAGAATGATAATGGATTAAACCCAGATCTGTGGCTGGGGGTGAGTGTCTGAAAAGTTTCAGCACTCCGTCCATCATCTCCATGTGTTTGCTCTGTCTATTTTAATATCATCTACTGCGTCTACTGCCTGACCAGAGTCAGGCTGGCCTGTAAGTCTACCTGGCAGTGCCTGAAGGGTTGGTCTGACATGTCAGCGTGTTGATCTTTATTAGCTGTTTGAGGGCCTGTTGATTTCCTGATATTACCAAGAACATTGCTTGTAGCAAGCACAAATGCATGCAATCTCTCTGCAAACAACCTCCACCGCATGTCTTTACAAGTTCAAAACCACCCCGAGTACCTTTTTTTAACTATCTGATTTTCTAATCGGACCAGTTTAATTTTGGTGCCCATGCCTATTTTCTGTCCAAGTGTGCCTGACTAATCCGGTTTGAACTACCAGCTATTGTTTCAACAGATTAAAGAGTAGAACCAAAAGTCTGCAGTCATATTAATAGGCTAATGATTCCTTCTGCAACCCCATGTGTACATTCAAAGCCACCCAAGAAGTGCGGGCAGTGGACTAAACACTGGGCGCAATCTGTTGTAGTATCGCTAGCCCAGGGTGAGTGTTTCTGGCTGTGAGTGTAGCCAGTGCTTAATTTGTGAAATAATGAGTGTCGGTGCCAAAACCTCTGTTCAGAAGCAAGCGGTCAGCTCTATTAAATGTCAGCGCACCGAAAAGCAAGGTTACGCAGGCTTCAGTACTCCTCAGGACTCTGTAATCCACTACCAAACATCTTCCCCCTTCATCTCACTCTTACAGGTTTGTGCTTTCTCCTTTTGAGAATGTTTTTTTATGTCTTTTTCCATCTTTCTCCTTTGTGTGTTTTCCCTCTTTTGCTCTCTGGAAATGTCAGATAAGGGAAAATAAGTGCCGGTCCCCAAAAGCAAGTGCTGGTGGCCCTCCCCGGAAACCTCGACTCAAATTAAGCACTGGGAATAGCAAAGGTAGCTTTCAGAGTGGAAGTTTGATGGATACAAGGTCAGCACAACGGTAGACACACTGAACATTAACAAAACTGGAAGCAACAGACAAAGTTACAGTTGCAATTTACATGTGCAGCTGCCATGCATGGGACACTCACACCAAATGTACAGTTGGGGGTGAATGACGTACAAACATCAGATTACAAAACTGGATCACACAGATTACTTCATATTGAATTAAAAACAATGATTCCTTTACCATTGTATTGTATTGTATGTGATATTTATAAAGCGCGACTATCACCCAACGGGTACCTTGGAGCTATAGTACATGAATTATTATCAAACGGTAAAGGGGGGGGGGGGGGGGAGATAAGTCACATGGAACAACTCCAAAGCTGTCAAGCTCTGGGGAACAGCCATGTTTTGATCTTCTTTCTAAACTGCAGGAGATCATGAGACTGTCTGAATTCCAAAGGAAGGTTGTTCCAGAGCGTGGCTGCAGCAAATCTAAAAGCCCTGCCCCCTGACTTGGCTCTTCGAATCTTCTGAGCTTTCACCAAAGAGGCAGTGGCAGATCGGAGACAACTTGTTGGAGTATACCATGTAAAGGTCTCTTGAAGAGGTATGGGTCCAAGGCCATGTAGGGCCTTAAAAACCAGGCATAAGGATTTGAACTTGACCCTCTGCATTATAGGCAACCAATGAAGCTCTGCAAGGGCCAGGGAGCCCGATGAACGTCGTGGTTTCATCAGAGCCAGTTTAGCCGCCACAGTTTGGACTCTTTGAAGGCGTTCTATCAAAAATGTAGGAGCCTCCAGCAGTAAGGCGTTACAATAGTCTAATCTACTGAGGATGATACTACCAACGACCAGTGCTCTGGCCGTCTTTGGTAGTACCGGAAGAATCTTCCTCAGGGCTCAGATCAGGGAAAAACAATTCCCCACCACCTTGTTTACGTGCATTTCCAGAGTTAAGTTAGCATCGAGCATAACTCCCAGATTACGTACAGCTTTGGCCGGAGCCAGAGTAGATGTGAGTGAAGAGAACCAAAGATTTCCAGGAAAAGGGGGAGGAACCCTCCCTGTAGTACAATATAAAACTTCCGTCTTATCTGAGTTAAATTGAAGTGAGTTAGCTCTTAGCCTGTGGGCAGTATCCTGCATGCAATCATGGAAGGCTGTCAAAGGAATCGACTGATTTCCCTCTAGAGAAAAAAATAGTTGGGTGTCATCGGCATCGTTCACCAATTTCACACCATGTGCCTTTATGATTTCAATCAAGGGTCTCATATAGACATTGAAAGGAATAGGACTTATCGCCGATCCCTGTGGGACACCATGGTGGACATTGGAGAACTTAGATTGATATGGCGGGAGAGAGGCCGCCTGACACCTATCAGAAAGATAAGAACGAAACCATTCTAGGGCCATCCCTGACACCCCAACTTCTTCCAACCTGTTCAGCAAAATATCATGGTTGACCGTGTCGAAAGCGGCAGACAAGTCAAGCAAAACAAGAATGCCCGATTGCCCCCTGTCTGCCCGCAGTCAAAGATCGTCTAACACGGTCACTAGAGCAGTCTCAGTTCCATGGCCCAGTCGAAAGCCGAACTGAACAACATCCAACCTGGAGTTGGATTCCAGGAACTGAGACAAAGTTTTGCTGACCAGTCATTAGATGATTTTAATCGGGTATGGTAGAAGAGAGATTGGTCTATAGTTGACAGCGCAAGTCTGGTCCAATGTCATCTTTTTCAAAAGTGGAGTAACCACTGCCCGTTTCCAACACTCTGGTACTGATCCAGAGGTTAAAGAGCTGTTACAGATCTGACGCAGAATGGGAACGAGCTCAGGACCCAGCTCCTTACAGATTTTATGTGGAAGAGGATCTAAAGGAGATCCCGAAGACACACTTACAGCAGTTCTTTTAAAAAACTCCTCCGAAAATGGCTCAAAGTGGTTCATGGAGGACAATAGACCTATCTCTGTCCTTTTTGCCTTGCCATGTATAAAGAAATCGAGATTACATTAATTACTTTACCCTGAATAAGATTACTCTGTTTTACTTTAAGAGTTACTGTATATTCTGCACTGAATTACAAAATAAAATTAGGATAATTGTACTTAATCTAATTTGTAGATTAGTGTGTCACATAATTTACCGTTCACGTAGTTACAAAACATTATACTGACTGCTTTGTCAACAACTACATTGCAAGATATTAGTCTGATTGCTCAACATTAGATCATAGTATGACGTTTGTATTTTATCATGCATTTGATTATGGAAGAATACTATTGTTTAATAGGCCTATGGTTCATTGCAGAAACATACTACCGGACTATCTTTACCCTTTATACCATTACAGCCTTTTCTGCGATTACTCCGCTGTAGGAAAGTAGGATCTGCTTTCATGGTTACCCCCACTTTTTATTGATGTAATGCTGTTTATGGCTAGTCTGACTGGGATACTGCTATCCAGGACCCCAGTCTCTGTGCTTTTTCACCTAAATTGGTTTGGTAAGTACTTAGGTACATCCCAGATTGGACACTGGTGCACAGTCCCTAGTATATGGTACTAATATACCCAGGGCATAGGTACACCAGGGGTCCCCCATGGGCTGAAGCATGTATTATGCCACCCATTGGAGACCACCCAATTGGTAACTATAGGCCTGCCATTGCAGCCTGTGTAAGCTGGTGCTAGCACCACTTACAAAAGATATAGGTTTACCTATATCTAAGGTCACTGCACTTAAAACCTATAAGTAACCCCTAGAGCAGGCCTTTCAATCCTCAAGGCAGGGTGCTTGGATCCAAGTGTGAGAGTGCCCCTGCATGAGCAGGACACCCCTACGGAGTCTATTCTCCTGGGCTGTGAGACAGCCATATGACATATATAGGGGCACTGCGTCATTACGCGGCAACCATCTCAAAACTGGCTGTAACAAATTCTATTAAGTTTGGTATCAAACATATTGGAATCATACCTCCACACCGTTTAAGGTGTGGGGGTATGATTCCATGCACCGTAACGCTCCTTTGGGAGGCCCTCGGTGCTCCCGGTACCAGTCTTCCAGAGCCCGACAGCAAGCCAGGGCTGCTGTCGGTCAGGGACACATTTCTGCCCTCCTGCTGCTGAGCCAAGCTCGGGCAGAGGAAGGCAGAACAATAGGTATCCTGTCACAGAGAAGTGCGACCACCTCCAGACAGGATTTAGTGTATTGGGGCAGGGTGGGAGTGCTTGCCAGCGCTACATAGTCTGGATGCCCTCCATGCATAGTACAGTTCAAACCAGTTCAGGGAGCCATATGCTCCTGCTCTGACACGAAACTGGAAAAATGACAGGAGAGTATCCTCACCTTGTCCAGTCCCTCCTTTGGGAGGGACACCTGAATCGTCCCAACCCTTTCCTTAGGGTATTTCAGGGCTTACCTGTGAGTGGTCTGGACTTTGCTGGATTTCGCTCTGGACATCAAGGCTGCAACCGGAAAGACTCCTGCTGCTCCTGATCTCCTTGCCCTGCCCATCTGCTGGAATGTCCGTGCCTGTGCACCATACAGAAACCTATCAAGGCCTGTGGGCATCCAAGACCCTGAAGGAATCTCCCTTGAAGTGAAGGAGTCACTTCCCTGCATCTGAAGGCACCGCAACTAAGCTGACCGGTCTGCTAATCATGGGCTCCCATGGACTCCGAAAGGCTCAGCAACACAGGAGGTGGCTCTTCACATCCCTTGAGGCATGCCCTGCCCTCTCAAGTTTGAGGCCAGTATCCCTCCCTGGAGCCACAGGAACTGAACCCCTGTGCACCGACTTGCAGTTGCAATGGCTTGTTGGCTTCCTTCCGTGAAGATCTTCGGGCTCCAAGTAGCCCCAACCTCAAGCATCTCCAGTGACCAGGATCTTCACCCTCACAGCATCTCTTGCATTGTGGGCTTGCATCTTTGGTGAGCAGCTTGAGTCCTCTTGCGACTCCAGCCTATGGGTCCTCTTAAGGGTAATCATTGTATTCTTTGGGCTCTCCTAATTGTTTGGAGCCTGCCCTGACTCCCCTGTTTGTGTTGAGTATCCTGGACCTTGCTGGTCCCAACATTGCACCTTTTTCTACTTCCATGTTGGTTGCAGTTGCCAAGGCTTGTTAGTGCTCCCGTCAGACACCGACCCCCTCAACTCTCGACATCCGAAGTGAGACAGCTCGTGAACAGCTCTTGGCTTCCACAGCGTTGCCTGGTCCACAACAGCTGCAGCTCCAAAGTCACCGTCAACTCTCCTGCAGCACCAGACATTGGTGGGCATTCGTCTTCCGTGCCTCCTGGTCACTTCCAAGTGACCTAGACATTGTCCCCTCTGCTTCCAGGTACTACTCTACTTGAATCCACCTTTGGGTTCCACCGGACACTTTCTCCTTCTCCAGCAGCGACATGTTCCTGAAGTCCTCCATTGGGTTCGACGGCGGTTTCCGACACCACTTCACATCTATGCATCCGGCTCCCCTGGGGCAGGTATTCTGGTTCCTAAGGTATCCACGGGAGTGGTGGCTCTCCAACCTTCCGTCTTCCACTGGGTTTTTAAAGGGTCCATTGGGAAGAGTCCTTTAAAATTGCAACCGCGACTTACTCATTGACTTGCATTTATCCTGCGGTCATGTTCCGACTCTGCACACAGCCTCCGTGGGGCTCCTGGTTACTTACCTTGGGTGGTTCCTTGGGTCCCCAGCACTACTACATCTTCTGGGTATAGTCTTGACTCGCGTCGTGGTTCGCATTCCACTATTTTAGTATATGGTTTGGTCCCCCTCTGGTGACCACTGTGTATTACGTGCTACTTACCTGTTCCTATTTAAAACTATTGTGTGCATCTCCAGCTAGGAAATACTTGTATGCATTAGTGAGTGTTATATAATAAATGCATAGTTTTATAAATACACTGTGAGGTTCTTTTTCACTTAATCTATATCAATTACATTATGTTCTGGTAAAACAAGCTGCTTTACACTCCTCTGGACTAAGCCAGAAGGCTGCTCTCCACATCTAAAACTTATAGAGCTTTCTAAGGTTGTATAAGACCACTAAACTCACCATAAGGGTTGTCTGCATTGGTGCAGGGTGCCCACTTACATAAGTGTACACCATATACGAAGCCAGCTTCTCACATCCACTGTACATAGTATTACAGCAAGAAAATCCACTGACTACTTTACTCTGAATTTTATTACACAGATTCCTATGATCACTTCACCCTGCATTACTTATGCCACATTAAGTTACAAACACTGATTACTATACTTGTTTCACACTCCAGGTGAAGCAATCATTATTGAAGAGTATTACATTACCGACTGAATGAGATTGAGACGACTGCTTTACATAGCCTCAAATTAGGGAAAGAGGTTACTCTAAATACATTATCCTTTATTATATTGGGGCTGTGTGTTCATTTTCATAAAGTCTTTCGATGCGGATGTGTCTTGTGTTGATTTATTTTATGTATTAGCAGAATTAAAACAAACATGCAGTGCTTCACACTAGTCGATCAGTTTTCAAGATTACCATTTTCATTGTGTATTAGTTCGGTTCACAACAAGGCCACCATCCTACTCACTTCTATTTTTTTATATTTTAGTCACAGAGCGATTTCAGCTTTTTTGTGAAACAATCAGTTAAAAAATAACCATTTTCCTGCTGTAACCCTAGTTTGAAAGTATGCTTAAATAATTTCAAAACAAATTTCAAGTTGCACTAAAGTTCAAATATCAGCAGAATCTCTGTATAAGTTTGACTGTTTGATAACTTAACTATGCACCATCTTCATTAACAGCCGTATAAAAGGAAGTTTGGAGCGGCGAACTGTCACCCGAGCCTACAAACCACACAATGAAAGACAAAAACCTTTCTACACCGCAAAAGCAGACGTTCTAACCCATCTACGAAACATGAACTCTACCCCACCCCCTGAGCCCCAGCAGGCCTTGCCAGACCGTATTCCTGTGGACCCCTGACAGAAAGGTATTTAGCGCCAGGACACTTTCGAGTAGCTGTGCGCTGTATAAATTAATGATAACATAAAATCTGTGACGACAACGCTCACCTAAGTAGGACACTAAACAGGTCATGCTGTGGATTCAGACAACCAACCCAGGACCGTCACTGCCACACTATACCCTACTTCCCTTCCCCTCCTACCTACCCCTTACCCAGGACTCTTTCCCACCCCTTAACATCTACATCAGAGGGCCACACCTACCTAACAATGGGTGAGCTGGAGCCATCACCTATATAACACATTCTGGGATGTTGTTCTTGGCCCAGTTGGCAGAAAGTTCTAACATGTTATGTTACTATCTCTTGCTATACTGTCCCGGGGACAATACCTGGGGTAGGTCGGAAGGCCCATTCTATGCCCTCACACTCCAAGCTGCCCAACCTCCCTGAACGTCCTTAATGGGGGCCCCCACTTCCTTTAACTTCTCTCTCTGAATGTTAGCGGGCTCAATTCCCCCAACAAACAAGCTTAAGTCTGGAGATACCTCACATAACATGACCTCAACATAATCTTCATACAGTAAATCGACCTCCTACCCAAGGGCCAGTCCTACATGCACCACCCCAGATACCCCTGCCAATTCTTGGGCCTCCTCCATTCGGAAAATGGCTGAAGTTGGCTTCCTTTGTAAAAGCCAGGTGGGCAAAGGGCACCTTACGGCCTAAAAAGACAAGGAGGGCAGTGTCATCAAACTCCAACTGATGAGAGCAGGCTCCCTCTAACCCTTCTCAATATATACGCCCCTAGCATCGTGCAAGACCCCTTCCAACGTACCCTCTTCAAGGGCCACTTGAAAGATGCCAATGGGAACATAATAGCTGGGGAAGACTTTAATCTGCTATGAGACACGTCCCAGGATAGAAGCTAAGGTAAGTAACATAATCCGGTGACGGCATGTGTGGCTGTAGATACACTTGCTCTGCATAGACTGTAAAGCAGTCATTCCTTAGAAACGGTGAATAGAATAAAGGAGTTGCAGTAGATTGAAAAAGGGTACATAGCACTGCCTGACCTACACTGGCTTGTTGAAGTGTTAACACGTCTAAACAGTAATGTTTAGTAAATGTATGCGGTGTAGACCATGTAGCTGTTTTACAAATTTCAGCTATGTGGATATTTCCTAAAAATGCCATAGTTACACCCTTTGTACGAGTAGAATAAGCTCTGGGAGTTACAGGTAAAGGTCTTTTGACTTTAATACAGCAAGTTTGAGTGCATTTTACTATCTATCATGCTATACCCGATTTGGATATAGGGTTACCTTTATGCGGTGGGGACAAAGCTACAAAGAGTTGCTTTGTTTTCCTGAAAGTTGGAGTTCCATCTATTTAGAACATGAATGCTCTTTTTACATCTAGGGTATGGAGAGCTCTTTCTGCCACAGACTTAGGGGTGGGGAAAAAGACAGGTAGCTCAATGGATTTCTTAAGATGAAAATGAGAAACTAGCTTTGGAATTAATTTTGTAGTAGCCCGAAGTACCAATTTTTCTTCGTGTATTTAAAAAAGTGGCACTTCTAATGTTAATGCCTAGAGCTCACTAACACACCTGAGTGAGTCTGGTGGTCTTGCTCCATGATCTAAACGTACTGAAACGAGATCCTTGGGCACACTAAGGGGGTCTTGGGATACTCCCTTCTGCCGGAACCCACAACCCCAGTGCTGGGCATGAAACCTACCAGCCTTGAGGGCATGACACACACTGACTGGGCCCTAGTGCTCCACATGACTAGGGTGGCCAAGCAACTCCTTGGACCGTATTGGAAACGTGAACTATACACCCCCCCCCCCCCCCCCAACCTAATGCTGTGATTTCATAAATTATGGCAGGCACTGGCAAAGGAACTCCTGCCTTATAAGCTCTTTTAAACAGTGGTACCCCTTGCCCAATTAATGCTTGCGGCTTAGGATGCTATACCACTGACTAAAATAGAGGAGCTTCCCCGACCCCCGACCCCACCCCCCCACCGTCCTGTTACACTTCGCACCGCCTATTCCTCAGGCCTCCCTAGACCTGTTTTGGTTATATCCTCATATTCCCTCCACCTACACATTCACTGTGAGACATACCCACCTATAAGCAATGATCCCCACCACAGAGTCAACACTTTGGTAAAGCAGTTGTAGTAATATTAGCTAACATGTTGCACATTTCTGTAGTACCCAGAAAAATCATTAAAGATTTATTTAAAATAAAACAGAAGGATAAATTCCCTGCAAAGAAAGGACACGATTAACGGAGTAGTCTTTACTTCAGATGTTCAACAGTCTTCAAAGCTTCACGCAGCCCTTCATGTACAGTGAAAAACTTATTTGATGCATAACTGTGTAAATATTTTCAAAAGTTAGGCATGGAAGTACCAATCGGTCTACATAGGTTTTTGTGCTAGTGAAGCTCCTCAGTCTGTTAATGTTCCTAGTGGAGTGATGTGTGGTATCAAAGAGGCCCATAGGTTTGAATCCTGATGTAGTTTACTGCACAGCAAATAATTTTGACTGTCGAAGTAAGTTGATGAGCCCGCTGTTCCATGGTTTACAGCAACATTGTTAGAGGAAATCACATTTTTGTTATTCTCTAGGTTGGCCTTTTGTGGATCTGCTTGTTATTTGCATCCATCTGAACCAGTCAATTTAAATAATGATTCACTTCTATGACATGACATCTCTGCAGCTCAGGGCAGACAACAAAACCAGACAGACAAGCTTAAGCAGCTGCCCAATAAATAATAATTTAGTCTCCTGCACTTGTAAGACATGCGGGTTAGGATGTTGCAGACTTTAACTCTCAATAAGGCTAAGGAAGTCCTGACAGATTTTTGCGCTGCTGAGCGTATAAGAAATCAGAATGGCAAGCTGCCTTCAGACTAGCAGCAAAGTTTATTTTCCAGTTTACATTAACAAAGGTACTGGAGATTATACTGTGTTGCTTTTGGCTCATTTCGCTGTGGGAAGTTCACTTTTAATGCACCCGGTTAGTGACTTCTCTGCAATGATATTTCAGCACTCAGAGCTTTTTTAAATTATTACTTGGGAGGCTGATCTCAGCATTCACCATGAAGGGTACTTCTGGTGCACCCCAGATGCTTTATTTTAATCACTGCTGTCTTGATCCTAATACTCTTCTATGGGTTGAAGGGACACAGGCAAATTATGGAGGTTGGTCGCAACACAAACAAAGCCAAGGTTAGTCTCCGCTACCCACTTTCATGCTGCACCCCTCCTGCTTTTCTTACTTTAATGATTTAAAAAAAATTGTTTTCTATAAACCTTAAAACATACTTTAATTAAAACGCTTGTACATTTACAATTGTGTAAGATTGCCTCATAATCAGCTTCAGTTGATTGAAAAGTGCAAGCCATTAACTAGATATATTACAAATGGCGTTCCTCATGTCTGGCAATCGCGATACATGAAATTAAGTACCGCAGTTGCATATTACAAGGATACTGTAAATCACCAAGGAATTCTGTGATCATACAGAGGAACGAGGCCGAAAGTTGTTCTCTTTCATATGGTCATGGAACTCTGAGGTGACTTGCAATATCCTAATAACATATGACAGATGGTACTTTATTCCATGTAATACATGGACAAACCATCACCATTTTCACATAAAAATGTGTCTTTTTCCTTCCCATAAAAGATTGTAAGTTTGCAGACATGAAGAACACAAGCAGAATCGGTAGTGAGAAATTAAACACACCAAAAAGCAATTAGTATTTTTGTGACAAATCATACTAGAATCCATTCAATGCAAGTCAGATTATAAAACGTATGTAGACCAAAATGAGTAGTAACATGCAGACATTCTTCCTTTCCTGAAACAGAACTTCCTAGTGACCTGCCTTTGGCCCTGACTGTAGGCATTCTAACATAACTAAACTGTCAAATTATCACAGTTGAGCAGCTAAGTCATTTTACTACCGGTAACCAGAGAGGTCCCAACTCAACTATAGTAAGTACATTTGAGACAGTATTTTTCTTCAGAGATTGCAGGCTTCCATGTTTTATAAATCAATTACTTCACAATGATCTGTTGTGTTAAGTTATTTTACAAGTGGGTGAATACACAATGTCCTTGTACTTTCCATTTTCTATAAAGAAACAAGCATTGGCATAGCCAATATGTCTCACCTTCGGGACCTTATAAGTGTTTAGCGATGCAGCACATTATTCTGAGTGCTGTGCTGCCAGGGATTGAAGAACTATACAATTACTGCACACTGAGTCATGCGGCCTGATTCAGTAATATATTGCTTGCCTCAGGAAACATTTATGGACACATTTCAAGGATTTTTAACGTACAGAAAGACAAGTGCCTCAATGCAAGTCAACAGCATTACAACATTCTGTGCGCAACTGCATCACTAGAGTATTGAAAAGCCTATGAATCCAGTGCCCTGGGTATAGGAGCGCTGGACAGAACAACAACAACAAAATGCTCCCTCAGGTACAGGGGAAATAATGAATAACCAGGGACAACGTTTTTAAAGTGCTTCAATATCTTTGGGTCAGTCAGTTTTGTGCTCTATAAAAATGCTCCCAAAAATTAATAGGAACCATGTGTAATGTAACTAGCGCTCATTTAAAGCACTGTAACACCTTCGGGTTGCTCAAGTTAACATTATATAATAAAAAATGCCTCAGTCTCTTGGGGGCTGCTGTGAATAGGATTTGAAATTAGAGCTTTTAGAGGAGGAGGAATACGGGAAGAGGCAGCAGAGTGGGCACACAGCGACATGGGAGGAGGTAGGAGGAACAAATGCTGCTCCCATTTGTCAGGAAGACGGAAAATCATGAATAATCAGGGGTGGTGAAGGCATCACTTAAGCTCTGCACACCTAAAAACAAAAAAATTAACCTGACCATGTATAACGTAACTGGTGCTTTTGTAAAGCGCTTTAATACCTTTGGGTCAGTCGAGTTCGCGCTGTACAAAAATGCCCCCAAAAATGTATCTGACATTAAGGAATGTAACTAGCATTCATGTAAAGTGCTCCAAAAACTTTGGGACGAGCGTATTCACATTATATAAACAAGCATCAGAGAAAATGTGAGGGGAGTTGCCCAAGCCTTGCCCTCAACTGTGCTTCAAGGTTGGGCTACTGAAGGTCAGGTAACTGAGGCTCTCTATAGCAGCAAGCACTGAAGTAGGAGAGGTGAGGGGAAAATCCTTGCACTTTAAAGTCAGAGAAAATTGGGCAAGCGACACGAGCAGGAATCGCAAAAAGAAATAGTCCCCCAAATGAACACAAACACGGAAGCGTAATGTTAACAGTAATTGGGAGGTGCTCTGTGAGAGGAAATCAAACACAAAAAGGAAGGATAAAGAGGAAAGATTAACCACTAGCAAGCAAGCATTTGTGAATGACAATCGAACGGACAAATATAAAGGCAATGGGCAGGCTGTAGGCCCACAGAGTGAATACAGCATGTCTCGAAGAGATGGCATGCGCTGCGTAGGCTCAACCTAAAAAAAATAGTTCTAAAAGTCTCTTGGTCATTAAAATGAAATTTGCATAATTGATTACTGTCTACTAATTCTAAACCAGCTTCCTGTAACACAAAACCACTAAATGTTAAAGGATTCTTTTTTAATACATAAAGAAAAGGAGAAATTTGTGTTTGTCACAGGAGGTTAGATTTATCAACTATTAGAACCTAGTGAGGACTAGATGAAGGTCAGATGTCTTATTGTGTAAAACCACTGAATATTACCAGGATGCACTTTCTTTTTTATGTCACTATCTAAAGACAACAAAAATCCTATGATAGTGAAAGATTCCATCTTGGCAGCCTTTTCTCCCATAAGTCATTGGAAATGACATTATTTAGAGAGTAAATGATGTTCAAACTACCTACAATGGAAGGAACTACTTACGCAACAAGAAAAAGACTTAATTTATTGGATGGAATATAGAGAAAATACATATATATTTTCTCAGCCGTACAAGCAGATAACATTTTGTGTAGCCCTCTTCAGCTACAGCCTTTCCCTGCTGGAGGATTCTGAGCCCCAAAGAAGTGCCAAAGTGGGAATGAAGAAATCTTGACTGGCTCAAGGCACCAAAAGTATTCAACCATCGAGGGACCTTTACCGGCCACGAAACATACGTTTTCCCTACTCTGAGATTTCCAGCTAAAAACTACTGGCTTTACTAGGACCTCGTCTAATGACTATCCGCCCTCATGAAGCCCTCTTCAGCTACAGCCTGCCCCTTGCCCAACTAAAGACTTTTTACTTCCATTTTTAGACTAAGTTCCAACACAAAAACCTCCGACCGGGTCAAACTTGGTTGCTGTATCTGATCCTGTGTTTCGTCAGGGTCAGCCTCAAATCACGCATGGGTCTACCGCTTCAAGTTGACAGCGATTGGCACATTAAGATGTTCATCAATATTTTTAAACTTGAAAAATGCATATCTTGGGTTCCCCTTATTGGACTTTGGTCAACGTTGTGTCTTATTAAAATGTACTTGCTTTTTCTAACGTGATTAGGGATTTTTCTTGTGTTTATTACGGTTTTGGTATTGCATTAATGCTTTACGCATTGCTTCTAAGTTAAGCTCGTCTGCTCTGTGCCATAGCTACCAGCAGGTTGAGTGCAGGATACTTTTGTGACTTTAATGGTTCATCCTGACAAAGATTGTGATTTTTACTTAAGGTGGATAGTCAACCTCCTTAACTAATAATCCAATTTCTTAGAGAGGAGCATAATTGTTTTTGAGGTATCGGGTCAGAGGGCGAGGAACCACACAATTGGGCAGTCCTTCATGCTCGCTTTAGTCAATCAATCCATCAATCAATCAGGGTTCTTGTAAAGCACAACGACTCACCTTATAGGGCCTCAAGGCGCTGAGAGAGGGGGTGGTGGGGTTGAACTGTGGGTCAGTCGAAGAGCCAGATCTTGAGGTCCTTACTGAATCGAGGAAGCAACAGTGATTGCCTGAGACGTAGAGGCAGGGAGTTCCAGGTCTTCGCAGCAAGAAGCATCTTCCTTCAGCCGTGGTCTTGCGAATCTGTGGATGGTGGCTAGGGCCAGTATGGTGGAGCAGAGATGTCTGGTGCGAGCGTAGAAGGAGAGGCAATGGTTGAGGTATGCTGGTCCGGCAATGTGAAAGGCTTTGTAGGTGTGCGTGATGAGCTTGAAGGTAATTCTTTTGTTGATAGGTAGGCAGTAATGATCTCTCAGGTGACTGGTGATATGGCTGCGGCGGGGGATGTTCAGGATGAGACCATTTTAATACTTTGGATATTCAAACACCTTAATCTTGAAAAGTCTATGGGTGTACCTAAAATGGATTGAATCTTTAACACACACCAGACAGCTGCTTGTTGCAGGTTCTGCCATTCCCAACACCCATCATTGGTAAATGAAGAAAAACAGACCCCTCCGACTGCCAAAGGCCATCAAATACATTTGTTTGAGTCTATTTCTCAAGGGTACGTGTAGTAGATTTCACTCCCAAACATCTAAGTGCTCATCTGGTGAAAGGCACATACAATTGCATAGTACAAACTGACTATAAATCCGACAGAAAGAACTTCAGAGTAAAAGTTAAGAGGCACACAGTCAGTGAATAAAAGAGAAACCAAAGGGTGAAACACACAATGATCATAAAATGTAAGAATACAGAGGGAGGGATTGAGCATTGATGAGAGCGCCAGAAAGTGATCCATAAAAATATGCATCATCTGGTTTGCAAACAGACAATGTCAAAAAATAAGACTGAAAATGTAGCTTGTGAAGGCCTTTTTTCTTAAAATTGAGCATAATATACCTAAGATGACAATCTCACCATGCCACTGAACAACGGCAGACACCAAAGAGATATTTGGCCAGGGTGTACTATTTACTGGTGCCAATTTGTGACCAGTATTTTTGTGACCTGTAAAGAATTTTAAGAACAGACTCATGTACTAATAGGTCCGTTTCTAAAATTTTAAATTATAGTGACTCAGACTCTAACCTACCTTATGAATATTTATAAAGTAGGTTGCAATTTGCAACTCAGTATGATTCAAAGCTAACACAGGATTGGTGGGCTAATAGTGCAAGCACATAATCATGTCTGGGATTGTATTTTTAATTGAGCAAACTTTATTTAATGCGGCCTGTTTGAAACATAAGTGCATTTAGCCCCGTAGTGCTAAAGCCTTTCCACTACCAGTGCTGAGCACCCTTTCTTATGTTTGAGACTCTTCACGCTTAGGTCTTCATAAAGTTCTTTCCACAAAGGCTATCCAGGCCACATTAGTGTCCTTTTTTCCTCCACATCTTGAGGATTCTGAGGGCGCCCAGGGTTTGTGGAATATCCAGGAGGGAATCGAGAAAAGAGTCAACAATTTGCAAACTTTCTTTTGTTGTTGAAATAAATTGGACAAAAGTGCTGTGCAAAAATGTTTTTACCCCTAGAAATGGCACGATAAAATGTTTGCTATGCTAAGATCACAACTAGTCCAGCTTTTAGGAACAGGCAGAGTTGTAAAAGAAAGCCATTTTTCTACCACAGTTTTTGCATTTTTTTTCTGGTAGTCCATTTTTAGGTCTCGCCTAGCTATTGCGTAGCAATCGCTATGCGAGACTCTAGTAAGGGGCTCCCAAAAGTGGATTGCATGGCGAGCACGCGCACAATCACGTGCATCGTGCCGCCATGCAATCCGTCTGGCATCGTACTTCAAAGGGTCCGCTCCCCCGGCTGGAATGCGCTCCCCCGCCAAGCACGTGCCACGCTCCGCCGGGCTTGTCTTGTTTATACTGTTTCATTGAGGGATTTATTCCATTCTATCCCATACCTTTAGGCTTTCATATTAACAGTAGCTTTCCGTTTTACTGATTTGTGTTTGCCCTAACACCGGCAGCAAAAGCAGCTTCCTGCAGCTCCCCTCACCTTCCTTTCTATGCCCTCTCGTGCCTACTGTCTATGCCCTCTCGTGCCTACTGTCCATTCCCTACTCCCAGTGCCCCGTTCCCCTGCTCTGCCCAGGTCTCTCTCCCCCCCCCCCCCCCCCGGACTCCCCCCTTTCTGGCTTTCCCATATCGGAGTGTGTATGAAAATATTATTTTTTCCAAACTTATCGCTGCCTGCAAACCACTCTTGCCAGCGGCTGTGGAGCAGGACTCACAAATACCCTCGGGCCTGTGTGTGTTGTGGTGGAGGGTCAAGTTGATCGGGAGTCGCAGCAAACTGTTTTTTTGTCTTTCTCTCTAACTTTTGTGGGGGCAGCGGAGGCGTGTAATTACTTAATGGTGTCTGCTGGGTTATAACTGCTCTAATTGTGGAAACGTGGTACTGTATGTGTGAGAACATGGGGCTCATTAGCTGTATGTAATACTGTCGGGGTGCTCTGCCTGCTCTTGGTAATGTGAGAGGGATTTGCCTGTGTCTATCAAAGAAGGTGGTTAATATGTACGCGAGGGACATCCTGCTTGCTCCTTGTTCTTGGGTGTCTGTGTTTTTTCTTAACTGAGGGAGGCTGTAATATCGGATCATGTTTCAGCAGCGCTGTTTCCCCTATCAGTGTCCAGCTGCCCCTCTCGAGGCTTGCCTCTCACAGGTCGAGGACCCCCACACCCAACAACAGTAATACATGAGTATTTTTCACTCGGTGCCAGTGCTCCATAAAAACCTCTGTAGGCAGCTGCCTCAGGGTACCACCTCAAAGGGCAAATGCAGAGCACCAGAATGCAATGAAGAAGTTTAAAAATTGCCCTGCGTCTTTGGAAGAGTGAGCGCCCAAGTAGCAAACAAAACATTTTGCCGGTGGTTCTGGAAATGCAAGCGGACCAGATTGCACGTGCCAGGGCCCATTTTACCCAGGCCAAAGTCAAATGAAGTTAAGCAGCTGAGAGGGAAAGAAGGAGGCGCCCTGGCCAGTGATACCCAACTATATGGTATATTGCATCTGAGTTTGATATGTATTCAGTATTCTGTTTAATGTGTTCTGTTGGTGGTGTTTGCTGCCTAAAAGAACAGTTGTGCCAGCCTCAACTTAAAATTAATAGTAACAACCCTAACATCTTCATGACTTGTACACACAAGTGCAGGTGCTGTATTTGTGAAGTTGTGTACTATTTATGCTACTGTTTCCCAAACAGTGAGTCGCGTCCCACTGGTGGATCGCAAGCTGGTTTTTGTCTCTAGTTGCGCCTCTGACTCCGAGTGTCCCACAAAAGGATGTAAAGTGAACGAGAAATATACAATGCAAATAAGAGCCACTAATCATTTGGAGACTCTGCAGGATCTGGTCTTTGGAAGAAGGGTCAGTGTTTAAGTTAGTATTTCACTATGCTGGATATTTATTGCCATCACATTAGCAAAGTAAAAAAAAAAAGCATTTGCAATGCAATAGGTCTCACATTTACACGAGTTTCAGCTATTGGTATTATAAATGACTGCGTTTTTTTATTTTTTTTATTAAAAACATTAAAAAAAAGGTATTGTCATTTACAATGGGAGAGTTTAAGCTATTGGGACGCGCTTACAGACCCGGTTGTGGCCGCTCGATACTTGGGCAGATTCCGGCAGTCACGTCGCAGTGAGGGGAACGGCTCCTGTGTCCTTGGCAGCGCCGTGAGGCAAACTACATTCCCCAGAAGCCTCCGGGGTCGCGCACAGCTCCTGCGTCAGAGAGACGGCGCTTGGAGCCTTCAAAACTCCCGAGGGGACAACGCAGCACGGGACGCGCTTACAGACCCGGTTGTGGCCGCTCGATACTTGGGCAGATTCCGGCAGTCACGTCGCCGTGAGGGGAACGGCTCCTGTGTCCTTGGCAGCGCCGTGAGGCAAACTACATTCCCCCAGAAGCCTCCGGGGTCGCGCACAGCTCCTGCGTCAGAGAGACGGCGCTTGGAGCCTTCAAAACTCCCAAAGGGGACAACGCAGCGAGGGACGCGCGCGGACATGCACGGGCGCTGCCCGGGCGAAGCGCGGGCCAAGGGCGGGCCCGTCCGCGCCCGGAGCCAGGTGGAGACTGGGCTGGGCCACGTCCCGGTCATCCGTAAAATGGGTAAGAGGAAGCTGGCCGGAACTCAAGTACAGGGGGTTCTAATGCTAAAGTGTCCCGCAAATACTCTTCTATCATTTCCTATTTGACTACAGCGGTGGGAGTTTTGAATAACGAAATTGAGGTCGCCGAAAGGGAATTGGGTTTAACGTCTAAGGAGGGTGAAGACTTTTTACTTAGCTCAGTGACTTCTATACCCTTGGTTCCTGAGGTGATTGTGTCTAAGGGCCTAAATATTGCTTCTGTACTCCCAGTGATTGATGGTACCAGTCTGGGGGAACGGGATTCATTATTGCAACCCCCTGTTATTGAGGGGTTAACAATGCCCATATGCCAGGAAGGTAAAACACAGGGGCCGCGTCCCGTAGTCAAAAAAGCCTGTAAAAAACCAAGGGGCCCTAAAGCAAGTCTTGTAAAGCATGTTCCTGTGTTGGACAATAATACACAATTGGTGCTACGGAACCTGATGGAAGAGATTTTTTCGTCTCGTTTTGAGGCCATATTGGCTAATGTTGCTAAGGATGTTATTGACACCATGAATACGTGTGTTGCGGATCTGAGAAGAAAATGTGACTGTTTGGACTGTATGATTGACTCATTCAGATCGGATGCAAAGCGTATCTTACAGGATAGCGGGCGGTTAAATTCATTGCTGTACCCCTGTCCAAAGGATGATTTTGTCGATGTGGCCCCTCAAAGGAATTGTTCATTGGGACATCAGCCAACATCTAGGGTTAAACCAAATCTTGAGGCAGCAGAACCT
Source organism: Triturus cristatus (assembly GCF_964204655.1). Taxonomy (NCBI): domain Eukaryota; kingdom Metazoa; phylum Chordata; class Amphibia; order Caudata; family Salamandridae; genus Triturus; species Triturus cristatus. The sequence continues at coordinate 814,895,875 of NC_140594.1, forward strand.
AATGTTCGAGAAGCTAGTGAAGTCCTTTTATTAACTGGTGACAAGAACTGTATTGATCGTGTAGTGCGTACCAGCAATGATACATGTAACCAGAATGTAGAGCAGTTGGGGAAAAAATGGTCTCCTAATACATGTATAATTAATTTACCGCCAGAGGCTACTCCTCTGGTTGCAGTTCTAGTTGGGGTCCCACCTTTGTCGGCTGATGATACTGAATCTACAGCGGCCTTATTGCGAAAGACTAAGTATTGGTGTGAGCATCACTCCTCTGGCCCTGTTGGGATTTCTGCCAATATTATCATGGCCAGACGAGTTGGATGGGTGGGTAATGGCCCTAAACGTGTCCCTGGGGACTGTATTATAGTCAATTTTAATAACTGTAAACTAGCCGGCAGAAAGTTTTGGAATATAACTGATCACCCTGGTGGGGTTATCAAAGCTGTGCCCTTGGGGTTCTTTTATCCTCCCCTTAGGAGACAGTATGATCTCATTAACCTTCCTCAAGTGGACCGGTTTGCCCCCCAGGAACGTGTCAATAGACTATTTAATGGTAGGGATGGTAAAGCAGAAATATTACCAGTAAAAAACTCATCTTTATTGCCCACTACCAGGGATATAGGACCGTTGTCTTCTAATAGTTTTTTCTCCCCTCACCCTGATGGATGAGAATGATTGACCATCGGGGTCAGGGGTGCCTATAGTGGATTTGATTTCTATGGACAATGAACAAGTTGAGAGTAGTGAAGATCCCAGTCCAAACTGTAAAATTATAACCTGGAATATCGCTGGACTTAATTCCAAAAGAGACGATCCTTTATGGCTGAATACCATTAAACAATATGATATAATCGCCCTCCAAGAAACATGGGAGAAGGGGGACGGTTTTTGGATAGATGGGTATAGATAATTTTCCCTACCGGCATGTCCATCGAAGGCTGGTAGAGCCACGGGTGGATTGATGTTCCTTCTATCCCATAATCTTAAAGGGTCATTAACAAGAATAGAGGTTGATTCGGCCAATTTATTGGTATTAGAAGTAAGCCGTCAAAATAATTTTAAATTGCTACTTATCAATTTCTATAATTCAAGCGACAGTGAAGTAGTTAACCAGCACTTGAAGAAATTGAATCTCTTTTTAGTTGATTATAGGGATAATAAATCCACTAATTGTCATATATTACTTTTAGGGGATTTTAACATACATTTATGTGACCATTATTGTTATATTTCTGATCACCTGCTTAACAATAATTCAGAGACCCCTCATTTTGAGCACTCCCAGCGGGGTGCTGCCCTGGAGAGCCTTTTGGCTGAAACCGATCTTTTTGAACCCTCTTTTGCAAATCTTGTTGATCGTTACCATTCATTTAAGAATAGTGAGTCAATCATTGATTATATTTTTTTGTCTCCTAATCTGCTTGATAAAGTCATTTACTATAACGCCATATTCTCGCCTTTTAGCGATCACAATCCGGTTCTATTGGAATTGGCTTGCAACTGCGGGATTTTAGTAACAGGAGGGGGAATATTAGGCCCGAACAAGATGGTAACTTGTGATCAAGACAGGAGGCTTAAGTGGACCAAAGTGATACCTACTACATTTTTTAATGATTTATGTATGAATACCAGGGATCTCATAGCATTATGTAACGATCCTACAAATCCGGAGGTCACCACAGTGGGAGCTTTTGTGGGTATCTGCTCTCAGATTGCTACAGATCTGATTACTAAGTCTAAAGGGAACGTGCAATTGAAAGAAAAATGGTTCGATGAAAATTGCTCGCATGCGCATCGTGCATTCATTTTAGCTTTGAAAACTTCCCCACAAGATAGGCCCTTGATAGCGAGCCGTAGGAAATTCTAATAAGCTTGCGATCCATAGGCGGAAATCAGAAATTAAAGCAGAAACCTGGGAGGCTCTTCTATCTGTCAATATCCTAAAAGATAGTGCCAAGTTTTGGTCCATTGTTAATACTCCCCTTTTTTCAGGTCAGGACAATGACTGCCAGGATAATAATGTTATGGAAGCTCAATGGTTGACCCATTTCGAAGGGATCTATGGTTCTAATGATTCTTGTGATCTGGAGTCCAATAACTTTTTGCAGCATGCTTTACCCCCTCTTACCTTCGCAGTCGAGGATATAGAAAAGTCCATAAAAAATACTTCAAGTAACAAAGCACCAGGCCCTGATCATGTCCCAGCAGATATTTATAAGCATAATCCCAGTTTCTGGGCAAAGATTTTGGTTAACGTCTTTAACGCTGTGGCTTTGGTTGGGCCTCCTGTATCATGGCGTCACTCAACAATTATACCGGTTTTTAAAAAGGGTCAACGGAGTGAACCCAGGTGCTATAGACCCATATCCTTGATTGATTCGGTTGTAAAAGTATTAGGCAAGGTTATATTAGGCAAGATCACAGATTGGGCTGACGATAATAATATTATAAGTAGCCTACAATATGGATTCCGTAAAGGTCGAGGCACCATGGATCAATGCCTGAACCTTTTTATGTTAATAGGAAAATATACCATGGCAAAGGAGGGCATGCTGAAGCTGGCATTTATGGACCTGACCTCAGCTTTCGACGTGGTTAACAGGTCGAAACTGTGGTCTATTTTGTTAGAAATGGGTCTGGATCCGGCTTTGGTTTACTTTTTAGTAGATCTCCATCGTGATCTCACTGCTTCGATCAGGTTGTCCCAGGACGGTAGGTGCTCTAAACCTTTTAAATCTAGGAGAGGGGTTCGACAGGGGTGCATTATGGCACCCCTGCTTTTTACCTTATATATCAATGCCCTGGACAAATCCTTGGTTAAAGCAAGTTTGGATATCCCGCGTGTAGGAGATACTCCAATTCCAGTTCTCCTATACGCGGATGACGCTGTACTACTGGCCAGAACTGCGATAGGTTTACAGCGTCTCTTAGATGCATTTGGAGATTTTATGTTGTCCTTGGATCCGATTGTAAATATAGGTAAATCGCATGTTTTGTCTACAGGTCGTAGAGTTACAAAACCAAGAACTTTTTATTGTAATGGAGGTTTAGTGTATTCTGTCCCCTCTTTTACTTATTTAGGGGTAGTTTTCGATGACAGGAGTACCTGGGTCCCACAGCAAAAACTGAAAAAGAACGCAGTAATTAGATCAACTTCTGCTGTATTAGGTTTTGCTAAACGGTTGGGGGCAAGACCAATGGAGGCCATCATTAAAATATATACATCTAAGTGTCTGGCCATAGCAGGATACGGTTCCGCTATTTGGGGTTATAAACCCCAGTTAGAACTACAGATAGCGGAAAACAGATTCCTGTGGAATCTCCTTTCAGTACCGCAATCTACCCCTAATTTTTCCTTACATCAAGAATTGGGATTGGGTTTTCTATCTGACACTCTGAGCTTGGCGCCGTTACTTTGCTGGCTCAGAGTGTGGCTTAATCCAGAGTTAACCCTTAACCAAGAGATACTACGGGATTGTGTTAAGCTGGTTAAAGTGACTAATGTCAAGTGGTTAGTTTATGTCAAATCTATGCTCTCTAATTTGGGTCGTCAGGAGCTATATGATCACCCAGAAAATACTAGGAAGGTTGATCTGAAATGGGTGAAAAGTAATTTTTTTTAAATGATGATGGCAGAAAGGGAAGGGATTGAGTTACAAAAACCACTAGTAAGGGCTCATTCTCTAATAAAAACAACATTGACAATAGAACCCTATCTGCTAATAGTTACTAAACCGTTTCATCGTTGGCTCCTGACCAGATTTAGATTTAATCTAATACATTTGTCCCTAGGGGACTTTCCGGGCTGGTCTAAACCTGAGGATGCAGGTTTATGCTCCTGTGACAATTACTCTATCCAAGATACTCTACACTTTTTACTGTTTTGTAAACATTCCACTGCGATCCGGAAGAAGTTTTTGGTTCCCTTACTTCGTAAGAGGGGCTTTCTTCAGGCCAAACCTGCCTTACTCTACTTACAACTGTTAACCAACACGTGGGAAATTTTTTAATATTGCTTCCTTTTTAGTGGCTGCAGTCAGGACGAGGGGTAAAATTATAGCCAATTGAAATTTTTTGTTTAATTACATAAGACAGTGTATATATCGATTTTTGGTCCTCTATGTATTTTTCCATTTTGTCTTAATTTTTATTGGCCAAATCTGATCAAGTCCTCATATAAGTAATTTTCTAAATTTGGTGGACTTGATGGTTGGGCACTTTTTTAGTGATCATGTCGTTGTATGCACTTTAGCCTGAGAGCTATGAAAAAAATGTTATGAATATTTATATGATGAGCATATTATTGTTATTTAATGTATTTGTCTATGAATGTAAATGTTGTTTGTTACTTTTATGATTTTAATTAATCGATTAAAGTGGATTGATGATGATAATGCCATTTATTTATCTGTTTTCAAATCCAACACATAGATAAAAGGTTTGTCATTTACAATGCCAATAGCTCAAACTTTTGCAAATGCGAGACCTATTGCATTGCAAATGCTTGTTTCTATTTCCTCCAGTTTCAACCTATTGCTGGAACAGGAACATAGAAATGTATAGATTTCTATGTTCACATGGGTGAACATAGAAATCTATACATTTCTGAAAACTAGACAAAGGTGCTGAATTCAGCAAGGTGTCATGTGCGTAGATTGCTCTTAGTATTCCAAGAAAAACAAATTGTTGAAATAAAACAGTATGAAAAAAGTACGTAAAAACAGCAACTGTTGACTAGAGTTTCATCTGTAAGTTTTTTTTACCTGATTCCTGATATACAAAAGTAACATACTGTTATGCCATTCAGGCACTTCTAGTTGCAGGGATACACAGTTAGTGGTTGTCGAAAAACATGCAGTACCAGTAACAAAAACTGAGATGCACACGGTAATGATTTTTCACTGTGTACCGACCATGCAGCAATTCATATGGTAAACACTAATGAATAAAACATGGGTATATTGGAAACCTATGTATTTTTTTGAATGTGCACAAGATGCTACATTTAGCAACAGTGGGTATACATCAGAATTCTGGGTTATCCATATTATCATGCGATTCAGAGGAAAACTTGAAAAAAATAATCTTCCTTGCAGCCAGTATGGAGAGAAATTCAATTCATAATAGCAAATGTTATGCCATTCTGTGTTCTCTTGATAAAAAGGCAAACCCAGTTGCATACATGCCAACATCTCACAAGAGTAAAGTAGATATAAAAAGAATTAAAAAAAATAGCTGGGGAATGTATTTTCTTCATTGACTTCTATTCAGTTTATGTGTGACACTGCAGAGTGGCGAGATGGGAAGTGGGACGCAGGAACACTCTTATGTACAGGGGTAGGGAGGGAGTAAAAACCTGTGAGCAACTCCCACCAAACAACAAATTTAAAGCATTTCTTGATGGACTAGTAGGTTTTCTTCCCCCCCCCCCCCCCGCCCCCTTGGCTGGTGCGAATTTGGGGTATACACCTCCTATCCACCTCTTGGCCTCCCCAGCTCTTGTGCCCCAGGGAGGAGGTGGGGAGTACAGGCCCATGCCCAGGAGGAGGGGTACTCCCACACTAAACAGTAAATAGAAATAGTTCCTGGTGTCTAGCGCACGTTCTGTGCCCACATGTGTGCTGATTAGGGGTAAACACCCCCTGTCTGCCCTCCAGGTGGAGCAGAAAAACTTGGCTCAGGGGTGGGGAAGAGCACAGTGGAGCAGAAAAACTTGGCTCAGGGGTGGGGAAGAGCACAGGCCAATGCTCACAGGGGCCATTTCCCGCCAAACAATAAAACGAACAACACATACTCAGGGGTCCAATCACCCCCCAAAAAGGTAAATTCTGCAATTCCCTGGTGCCTAGTGGGTTGTCTGCCCATTCCCCAAATCAGACATTTGGGATTTCACAGCCCCTTTATGTCCCACAAAGGGAGCAAAAAGACTCTTATGCATGGGCGTGGGGTAGAACAGGCCCATGCCTTGGGCAGAGCACCCACCCCCCCCCAAAAAAACTGCTGCTGCTGCTAGTGGACTTTCTACCTCCAGGCAGCGTACAGATTTAGGGTAAAGACCCTCTGTTTCCCTGGTGGCAAGAGAGACTGATTTGCCCTGTGGATGTGGAGCAGCTCAGGCCCCTGCCAAAGGAGGCCACATCCCCCACAGGAAAACGTCCCTGATGTTTAGTGGGGTGGATTCATGCTTGGGGATTGCATGCTCAATGCAAACCCCAAGCAGAGGTCAACCATGGAGAGAGAGTGCTGGAAGGGGACATTGCTCCCTTTCCAAATACTGCCTCCCAAGTGCTGAAAAAAGCAGAGTTATGCCCCCGGCACTAACTAAAAGTGAAACCAGAAAATACCATCAGAGAGGTCTGCTTTCACTTTTGTTTTGCTGTGATGTCACTGTGCTGGTTTTCACCTGAAACATTTTCGTTTCCAGTATGGTGGTCATGCTGATGTCCACCGCACTGTGAAAATAGTGCAGTGGACGTCAAATGGTCATTTAAAGCGGTTAAAAAAAGTTGTTAACTTTTTTGTTTAAGACTTTGCAATTGTCCCCAGGACTAAGACGAAGAGATCTCAAGAGACAAACAAATGATAAGCACAAATAGATCATACCTCTTAACACTCATGCAAATTATCACAGTACTTTCCAATACAAGTTACATAATCAATCAATTCAATGAACTTTGTTTTAATGCACTGACCTGTTGCTACTCTACCGTTGCTCTGGAACGGATTCACAACGGGAACTATAGGTGCACCAGGAACTGACATAAATGGATTTGTAGTCGTAGCACCTGAAAATTAATAAAAAATAAATACATTAGGTGCTTTAGTGACTCAGTTTTAAAATAATGCCCTATGTCGATTGATTCATTCTCTTAGGAGAAATACACTTTTACATATTTCGCTCACCGCACAGTATCTCTGTGGCAAGTAAACCAATTGTACAGTAGCTTATGTCGCCTCTTTCAAGGTTCGTACACACACTTGCTGCTTCCATTACAATTGTCTCTGGTGCTGCAGTACAATTCCAAGTGTAGCATGCCTTCTTATCTCCCCCCTCCCTCCCCCCAACTCAAACTTAACCTCTACCCCCCTCCCTCCTCTCCCCGGCACTGCTGTCTCCTATAACTACCCGATGTCTCCATGTGATCACTTCTCTTATTTCTCGTTGTGTGCATCTCTATCCCTCTGCCACCCTAAAGTAGCTCAAACCCCCCCTCAGTGCATGGGGTAGTCCTCATCTCCTGGTGCTTACTCCCCCCTCCTCTCCTGACTCTGTCTCTGGGGGCTTCCCTGCCATGGGGATCTTTCAGAGGCGGTGGCTTCATATCCAGCGTCCTTGTCCCTCAGCTCCTCCATCAGAACCCCCCATGCCTGGCACTTTCCAGTTTTCCCAATTCCCTTCTCGCATTTCTGAGCAAGATTCTGCCCTCACTTCCTGCCCATTTCTATAATTCTCACTTCCTTCTATGTATGCTGGGGTCCTCCAGAGCCTTCCATCTGCTAGTAATCTCCTGTTTTGCCAGTATGAAGGCAAGGTCTTGGAACTCGTCAGTGACCTTAGTCTTAGCCGTATGGGGAAATAGGTTAAGTAGGACATGTTCTGGTGTGCACTGGACTATTCGTTCTGTTAGCCTAGCCGTCTCTCTCGTTACTTCTTGCCAGTAGTGTCAGGGCCTGGCATTGCCACACCATGTGGATGTAGGGCCCCTCTCTCCTTGCACCTCAGGCATTCTACATCTTCTCTGTGGAAGAACAGGTTAACACGTTCCTAGGAGAAATACACTGATTACAACTAAAGAGAACTGACATTTCATAAACAATGTTTGATAGTCTACATAAAAAGATTCAACCATTCTTATAGCCAGCGCAAGGGAAAGCAGGGGCCTTCCTAGATAAAGGCAAGAATAGGAATTAGTAATCTAACGCGGATTACAAACAAGTCCATTAAAAGTGGCATTTGAGCCCTATTTCGGAAACACATGCTTTGCTTACAGAGAAATAATGAGTTTAGTGTCATCTCATTTTGACGAGTCCACAGGCAAAAATAAGAAGTCACTGAAGGGGTTTTAAACCCCCTCCCCACCCCCCAAGGTCCCTGAGAAAAAATAAGGGTCTTTCTCCTCTCTGATTTGGTGGCATCTTAAGGATTGGGTCAGGTGGATTTAAAAATGCTAAATGGGTAACGGCATTATCAGCGTTGCAACAAAATGGTGACTATGGGGCATCTGTGGCACCAGACAGCAGCTAACAGGGGTGATTCTGGCCTTATGCCAAAAAATGTTATCCACCTATGTTGGAGAAAAAACTAATAAAGAAGGCATGGTCAATGGCTCTCAACAGAGTGGGCAGGTATGATTCGAGGGCTGCACTGACGGACAATGGGCATAGAGCTTGTGATTTTTTAGAAATCTGTTCAAGGATCCTGCTGGGAACTGCAGGATCCAGTTGGAGGGGCGGAGACCTGCTCAAGGGGTACAAGGTTGCTTCTGGAGAAGCTTTTTCAGTGTACCGAGACTGCAGCTTAAGCAAGATTAGTCTCAGCTGAGAATGGAGAGTGGCCCTCCTTCCCACTGCCCTAAATGCACCTTTTACGTTGCAACTAGCTACTTGTAAGAAATATATGCGGCACACAGCCCCCTTCAATTGGGTATGAATCACATAGCTGAGTGTAAATTATTCTTGCCCCAGCTCCAAGACCAGGAGCCAAGGCATGTCATCTGGGTGCACAATGCAGCAACTCTTGTACCGCAGGCAGATATGGTGCCTATGTTTCGAATCCCTTTGTCTGAGTCGGTGCTCCAGCCCTCTTTATTCTTGCCTACATAACCAAAAATGCAACCTGAACAACCCCTTTTGCATGTTAACAGCTCTTTTGTCTTGACTGCGATACAGCAGGAGGGTGCATCAGGGACACTAGGAAGGGTAGAGGACTTTAAGCTTACAGAGTTTACAGCTTACAAAGGATGTTGTTAAAGACTTGATATTCTGTGCATCTACTAAATGATCAATCTAGAGTTAAATCACTAAACCCCTGGCACTTGGTGGATGTGCCCCCGGTACAAACCTCTCTGCTCATTAGGGGGATTCTAGGGATCTTATTTATTTATTAAGTTTTATATAACTTGACTTTGACCCTCGAGGGTATCTGAGCGCTTTACAAATTGTTAGGCAAAAAGAAACAGGTAGAACAGCCAACAAACATATATGCTGACAGTGCACGGTGTAAATCAGGAAAAGGCCAATAAGTTAATAGACAAGGACATAGCATGAGAATAATAACCATGTGTGCCCGGATAGAAGAGTCAATGGGTTCTAGGGCAGAAATGTGCTCATCAAAAGCACTTTGACTTCTACTTTGAAAGATGTACTTTCAGGGATCAATCTGATTTCAAGGGGCAGGGAGTTCCAAATTCTTGGGGCCATTCCCAAATTAATTACCAGTTGCAAAAAGCAAACCTGTAAAAATCAGCAATTTATGTCCTTTCTCCCCTTCACGATGCAGCAGCAGAGCCATTTCTTCAGCCCTGGTGTAAATTCCCTATCCCTCTCCAAGGTGTTCCAAGTAAAAGGTGAGCTTTGAACAATTCAAAAGGCCCAGATTATGTCCAGCACTGTAAAAGTTAAGATCCAACCAACTTGCTACTCAGATTTGAAATTGGCTTCACTTTTGGAAGGAGCCAATCAGTCAAAATGATATTCCCTCATGTGTGCATTTGCTCAGGTGTGTCACAGCTACATGGCAACCAGATAACAGGAGAACTTTTACTCAAGTTGTGGATTGGAACCTAAATGACCTTGCTCCAGTCAGAGGCTGTTTAAGGGCCTTAGTATCTTCAACAAAACAGGAAGTAGGATGCGCAGTGCAAGTTCAATCATGTCCTTGGTCAAATTCTTTCTTCAAGTGTTGCTTTTTTCAGGACACAAACTGGCCTCCTGGAACCGGTTTGGCCCAGGGAAGGTTAACACAAAATAATCTTTCTGCTGTATTCAAATGGATGTATCAGAGTTTACTTGTTTCAACCCAGACACAAGCCCTTGTTTTAAGAATGTGATTGCGTTTGGGGGAATGAAGTGAACAAATTGGAAGAGAGAAGGGAAGACAGCCCTTCTGGTAACCAGCAAACGCTAAATAGCACGCTTTGGAGCTACATACATATAGGAGGATTCCAATCTAATGGTATTTATCTCTCGGGCCCCTAAGCATTTTAATCAGACATCTGAACACTACCAAAAATTGCTCCATTTTGATTGGATCCGAGTGGGTTGGCATTTACCAAAGAGATTTATAGAGAGCACATGAGACAAGCTTCATAAACAGAATCAACTCATTTATCACTAGGCCTCCCCATAACAACTGCCTGTGGAGATCACAAAGTTTAAATAAAGAAACAGAATGTTCACCTTGCATATAAAATGTGCCCGTACTTGGGGAGATGGTTATGGAGAAGACTGCTTCAGAATAATTCAGGTTTCTGTTCCGAAACCAGAACACGCACCTTAGAATGTTTGTCGCCTCTGCTGCTATAAATTTCTGATATAAACAAGTCCCCGAAAACATTCCTCTCCCTTGGTTTGTGTTACATATGCAAATTGTTCCTAGTATATGAAGACTGCGTACCGTTTTAAAATAGCAGCCTGTTTGTTTGATTTACAATGTTAATTATTTTTTAATATTTTAATTAGTTTCAATTCCAGTTGATTAGAAGGCAACCAGAGCACCATTTACATGAAAAACGATAAATATTTTTAATTTTCTCCGATTTAACTCACAATAAATATTATTTCAAGCCAGTGCACATGCTTTTGAGGCACTCTTGTTATGAAGAGGTAGTGTGGTCTTTTACTGTCTGATGATTCACCTACTCAACAAACTTGAAGTGATGCTCAGTGTTATGTAATTCCTCTGCGTTGCAGTCGTTGTGATGGTACAGAATGGAAGACTGTTGATTGACCCTGCATGTTACATATCTTGTAGACAAGTCCTGCAACATATCTTGCTTTGGGATGAAACTCACTGCCTGCAGCATTAGCAACAATACAGGTAGCTAGCCCAGAGACCTTAGCCACCGGAAGACATTACAGACTGTGGGGCACTCACAAAGGCAAGGAACAGACACACCAGGTCACAACAAAATACTGATATAGACAAATGTGCAATCACATACTTCAGGAGAAAGAACAAGCTGGATCGTGAAAAGGAAGGGACTTCTCTGAATTCAACATCGGACCCTCATTAATCGCTATGTGAGGTGCTTAATGCCGGTAAAGAAATCCTTCTCATATACCACTTTGGTTTTATACTTCATAAGTCCCCCAGTCTTCACAGATGGATGTTACACTCTCCCTATATATAGTGGTCCTTACCTGCTAAATGCTGAAATAAGCGTGTCAGGATCGTGTATTTCCATATCAATTCGGACGAAGTACGGCTGTCTTCGCCCATACGGACCCTCCCATTTGTTTGTGGCTGACCGGGATGCAGCCGACATCGCGGACGTGATCTATTCGATAACCCGGAAGGAGGATTTGCTGTGTCAGCCCCCCGCCAACGGAATCTGAGGAGATAGCGAACACTCAGTGGTCCCATGGAACTGCCAACAGCTGAGAGGAGTCGGAGGACGCCGATGAGCTGTTACTATTCTAACGGGTAAGCGGGAGTGATTCCACCTCTTTGCAGCAGTTGCGGGTATTTGGGATTATGCCAAAAGGAGTTTCTGCCAACATTAACAATTGAGTGTATAATTCGGCAAACGCAGTATTTCATTACTTTCTGCTGGATACTGGTGCTGCAAAGAGTTCAATCATGCATTCAAAACTCCCTGGCGCGCCTTTGTCTGGCGAAATGAATGTCTCAGTAGGTTTTTCTGGCGCCCCAGTTAGGAACCCGATTTCTAGTCCTATGTCTCTTTCTGTTGGACCTTGTGAGCTAAAAGCACCCCTCATTCTAACGACAGGTTGTGGTGAAAATTTGCTAGGCTTAGATTTGCTAAAAAGATTGCATGCAACACTATATTGTTCTCCCTCGGGAGTACAACTAACATTAGGCAAGAAAGTGATTTCCCCAATGTATTTGTCTAAAAATGCAATGCCACCTGAATTGTCATCCCTTCCGGATGTCCTTTGGGCTACTGGTCCCAATGATGTGGGTCTTTTGGAAATACCGCCATATGTGGTCACTTTAAAAGCCAATGTCAGATTGCCACGCATTCCCCAGTATAAGATCTCTAATGAAGGTCAGAAAGCGTTGTTAGAAATTGTCAGCGATTTGATCAAGAAGGGTGTGATTGAAGAGACAAGAGGCAACGTTTGCAATAGTCCTGTTTTACCTGTCTTAAAACGAACGGACCCTTCACAGCCACCTGTTTACAGATTTGTGATTGATCTTAGAGAGGTTAATAAGATTGTTGTGCCACAGTTTCCAGTTGTCCCTGATATAACTGCCTTGTTAACCATGATTCCAGCCTCCGCTGCATGGTTCTCAGTGATCGATCTAAAGAATGCTTTCTTTAGCATCCCAATTGCAGAAGAGAGCAGAGACATTTTTGGCTTTAGTTTAGGAGGTCGAAGCTTCCGCTTTAAACGCACTCCTCAGGGCTACTGTGAAAGTCCATCAATATACAGCCAAGCTTTAAAAGCGCAGCTTGATGCACTGGTTTTACCTAGTGGCGCTATCCTCATTCAGTACGTCGACGATTTACTAATCGCCGCGGATACTGAAAAGATTTGCAAAGAAGCTACCTTGTCATTGTTGCGTGATTTGTCTGCCTTCCATCACAAAGTGTCTCTCTCAAAATTGCAATATTGTCGACAAGAAGTGACCTACTTAGGTCATCTCTTATCGAAGGAGGGAAGGAAACTGACCCCAGGAAGAATTCAAGCCATTGCACAGTTGAGTGTGCCAAGAACACAGAGAGAAGTGCGTGCTTTCTTGGGCATTACTTCATACTGTAGGCATTGGATTCCTAATTTCTCCTTGTTGGCAAAACCTTTGTTAGCATTGACATGCAAAGACACACCGAATCCTATTCCATGGTCTGAAGAGTGTCAGAAGAGTTTTTTGGAATTGCGTAATGCGTTATGTTCAGCTCCTGTGTTGGGTACCCCTGACTACAGCAAGTCTTTTACATTGTATGTTCATGAGAAAGATGGTTGCGCATTATCAGTGTTAACACAGCCTTTTGGCGACAGACCGCGTCCATGCGCGTATTTTTCGTCAACCTTGGACCCGGTAGCGAGGGCATTGCCAAGTTGTCTGAGAGCCACAGCAGCTATGTCTATTCGACAGTCTGCTGGCCTAGTAATGGATAATACATTGATTGTTATGGTTCCACATGCTGTGGACACATTGTTAAACAGGACTAAGACACAACACTTAACTAGTGCGCGATTATCTGGTTATGAGCTGACACTGTTAGCAAATCATATACACATAAAGAGATGCAACACATTGAATCCAGCTACACTATTACCAATTCCAGAGATTGAGCAACATGATTGTCTATTCAGAACAGAAGAAGAGACGAAAGGGAGAGTAGATCTTAAAGATACTCCCCTAACTGAGTGTGATGGTACTTTATGGGTGGATGGTTCGTGTTTCAAGCTTCCGAATGGTGATACGACTGCTGCATATGCTATCACGACTTTGCACACGATTGTTGAAACTGCGCGTGTGCCACAGAATTCGGCTCAAGCAGCAGAATTGATTGCCCTTACGAGAGCATGCGTGTTGTCTGAAGGAATGAAAGTGAACATATATACAGACAGCCAGTACGCCTTTGGCGTGGCTCATAATTTTGGGCGATTGTGGAAAGAACGTGGGTTCCTGACTTCGCATGGAGCTAAGATTCATAATGGCAAGTTGGTGAATGACCTCCTTGAGTCACTGACCCTACCGTTGCAAGTTGCGATTATGAAATGCAGTGCGCACAAGAAAATCACCGATGATGTTGGTCGTGGTAATGCGTTTGCTGATGAAGTCGCGAAAGAAACAGCAAAAGATGTAAAGACTCGAATGTATGTTGCAGGCCCTGCCAGATGGGTTGGTGATGTTGGAATGTGTGAAAATTCAATAGAGGGTGTAAAGTCCCTTCAAGCTGAAGCCACAGAGAAAGAGTTGAGCAAGTGGAGAGAAAGTATGGGTAAGTTGGATGAGAATGGTTGTTGGATTGATCTGTCAGAACATAGGCGATGGTTGTTACCTGATGCATATGTGCTTCCAGTGGTTACTATGGCACATGGAATGGCACACATCAGTACGAAAGGAATCTGTAAGTTGTTAGCTCCAGTATGGCAGAATGCTGGAATTCCTAAGTGTGCAGAGAATGTGGTCAAGAATTGTATGGTATGCTTGAAGTACAACCCTGGTAGGGGAACCCCAACTCCAGCTGGTCATTTTGCGCCCCCATCATATCCATTTGAAGTTTTGCAGCTAGATTTTATTCACATGGAAAGGTGAAACAACCTGAAATATGTATTAGTGGTTGTTTGCGCTTTCTCAAAATGGGTAGAGGCCTATCCTCTAAAGGATAATACTGCTCTATCCACAGCCAAGGCCCTTGTGAAAGAATTTTTCCCTAGGTTTGGAATGCCAAGAATGGTGTGGAGTGATAATGGAAGTGAGTTTGTGGGTAAAGTGATGAAGAATGTATGTGAGGGACTAGGTATAAGGCAGAAATTCCACGCTGCAAATCACCCCCAATCAGCTGGATTAGTAGAGCGCTACAACGGCGCTCTAAAACTTAAACTGGCCAAAATCCAAGCGAGCTCAGGTCTTAAATGGCCTGACGCTCTGCCTCTAGCACTCCTGTCCACCAGAATGACCGTACACTCACGAGTGGGACTTAGTCCGTATGAGGTTGTTTTTGGCCGCCCGGCCAATGTATGGGGTGTGCCAAGGCCGACGAAATTCAGTGAAATCGAGCATCCAGTACTGTTTGATTACTTGCACGAATTGACAGCTAAACTGCGTGTTTTACACCAACAGGTGCATGATACTCTCCCCCCGGCTTCTGAAGCCCCTGGACACCCTATCAAACCAGGCACGTGGATCCTTGTGAAAAACTTCCAGCGGAAAGCCAACGATGAGCCCCGCTGGATTGGCCCTCACCTCGTACTACTGTCTACAAGATCAGCTGTTCGAGTGAAGGGGAAGAAAAACTGGATCCACGGCGCCCACATCAAAAGGATCCCTTTGCCTCTGCCGTATGACCAGTGGGTCCAGGAGGGTATCGCAGACTCTGAAACAGACACTGTACCTCGTTTTGTGCCGTTCAGTGATGCACGCATAAAAGGCACAACTTCAGCGCAGGAAAGTGACGATATTTTGCAAGAAGCTGTGCCACCGTCAATTCGATTGGACACTACCGAGCCTGAACTCTTGTTTCAAGATCAGACAGTACCTGGCCGTTCTCGTTATGATCTAAGGCCAAGGCCCATGGACAAATAAAAATTATTTTCCTTTTACCTTTCTATTTTTTTTTGATAACCAGAGCTCTCCCATCTGAAGGACTTTCTTGATTTTTGTTTTTCGAACCACCATCCGGGTTCAGCCGCAGGGTCGCGGTGCCAAGACTTTGGGGTACAGGCCGGAGACGTTAGGTCAACGGTTCTGGTCGGTCTAGGGCGTTCCCTGGACTGACAGGCGTACCCCTTAGCAGAAGAAACTCACCCGCCGCGAGCGGCATGATTAGAGGATGGAGTTTTGTAAGATGGAGAGACTCACTGAGGAAATGAATTTTAAAGCAAGAATATGTAAAATAACGAAAAGCAAACGTTTTGTGTTTTTATGCCTGTTTGTATTATGTAGTATGATAATGTTTACTGTAGGATTTGTATTCTTCTCCTCTCAAGAGCCCATTGCCCCCACTGTACAGCCTATACCTCCTCCTACTATCCCCTCACACTCTTTTCACCCTCTGCCTGAACATGAACAAGTTAGACGATCAGAGTTTGTGAATAACTCGTTTATTCAGCTCCTGCACCAGCACCAGCTAGTCATGAATACAACCAATTGCTGGGTGTGTGGTTTAATGCCACATACCATTAATAAGGGTATTCCTTATCTAGTGCTGCCGTATAGTTACAATGGATCGTCATGGGCATTCCAGACTATGTTTCTCTATGCACTAGAAGTATACTCCCCGCGACAACCGCGTTCCATCAGACCTAGCACCAATAATAAAGCTTTAATGAAAGGAGTTGCCGATATGAGTAGAGATATCGATGCATACTCATCCATTCCCAAAGAAGAGCTGAGAGCTTATGTAGGGTGGAACGCGACTGGGTATAGTATTAGTCTAGGTGAAAGACAGCGGAAAATCTCATCCCCAATCTGGGTCGTACCCCACATAGGTCGGTTCTGTTTGCAAGGTAATGGTCAGAATCCTAGAGCTCAACTGGGAAGAAGTGACTGTACTGAAACGTACACTTTTCCGTCACAGTTTTCCCCAGCGTTTTTGGCTGCCAAGGGTACATATTTTATCTGCAATGACCGAGCATATACATGGTTGCCCCCTAATTTCTCGGGCACATGTTATATTGCAAATCTGCTACCGCCAACATTTACTGCCGCCTCTGACTATCACAAGACCAGAGTTGTGAGAGGCGTGATTAGTAAGGAGGATACTGCCGGTCAGGAAGCGGGAGATTTCTTTTTGGGTTTCCTGCCATTTTGGGGACCTATGGTTAATAGTAGGAACCTGAGACAACTGACTCGTGTGGTTGAATCCACTGTTAACGTTACGGCTGGTGCCCTTGGTAATTTGACAGCTGAGCTCCAAGCGGATCGCCTCATGACTTTGCAGAACCGCATGGTTCTAGACGTCATACTTGCAGACCGTGGTGGGGTATGTAAGGTTATCCAATCCAGTTGTTGCATTTTCATACCAGACAACGCTCCAACAGTTTATCAAGCCATCTCCAAACTGCATAAAATATCTGAGTCCATACACGTAGATAAAGGAGATTGGTCACTGGTGGGGTGGTTCTGGGAATTGATATCTGCCTGGGGTTGGAAAGTTCTGATGGTCATTGGAATGATCTTAGCCATCCTTTTCCTGTTC